>NC_053399.1:57654544-57966836 GCF_905171765.1 Bufo bufo
GTTCCACCCTACTCCAGAATTTCTGGAACAGGTGAAATTAATCAGCAAATTAAGTTAAGACTACAAAAGACGAGAGATCAGAATTCACAGGTTACCCACTGAGGAAGAGATAAGACATCTCGAAACGCGTCTGGGCGTATCACCTGTGAAGCAACTATCCCAGCGGTGCATGGCCATGTACTAAAGAACGAACAGATTTACCCACTTTGAGCTCACGTAAGACCAAGGCAGACTGCAGGATTCACGAAAGTGAAATACCTGATACAGGTCTCCCGCGAGAATAGAGACGGGATTCTAACTAGGACCTGACCGGATACCAATCAAGCGGAGATAGGCTGAAGCGTGCAAACGCCATGAGAAGTAACCCTTCCGCGGGATCCATTCAGTGAGCCGACTGGAGTCACAGTGAGTAAAGAGACTATTCTAAGTGAAGCTGTACTAAACCACGGAACAACAGGTGGTATAAGTACGGGAGCTACTTACTTTCTGGACAATCGATTTCTTATACATAGGCGTACTCAGACCCTGAGACGTCCTTAACAAATAGACTATCCACAAGTGGTGTGAACTACAGACTTATTCTGAAAGCCATATATATTTTTTTATCTTTCATTTTTTATTCTATATCCCATATAGGTGGCATAAAGATATTAATTTATTGATATAATGTATTACTATGTATAAGTTTGTATAACCGGGATAGCAACTACATATTTGTCTATATCTGGGACTCACGTTTACTATACTCTGCTCTGCTCCGCCACAGACGGCTGCGATCCAAATAGCCAATATCATCTGGGAAACACGGATGCACCCCTCTGTGTCGCAGTATACGGATATTTGTGTTCCAGTCATGGACATTTGATAGACACATATGATTGTATATGCTTTTTAGATGTTTTAAAAATTTTAACCTAGTGCACATAGGATATATACTTGTTGTTTAATAAATATTTTAATATTAATAAGATTCAAGTTCCACGTGAATTCCTATTGTCTGAGTGCCGGTTCCATCCAACTTACATATCACTACACTAGTATCTGCTGCACGAAAAGTCCAGGCAACGTATCAGAGACATTTTTAATACAGCTGGAGGATTGAAGTCGGAGGATTGAAGTCGGACAGTACATAGTACATTATACTATTTTTCTGACACAGTCAGATCGTGCATTTGGAGCCTTGTCCAGGTGAATTAGGATCCGGTGTGATTGTTTCTTATTGTGGGGACTGCTGATTATTCGCGTATTTTTTGAACCTTCACTATTTTCTGGCGAATTTTTCAGAGCCCTCTTCCATTGTGTTTTTATTTTATTGCATTTTATGGTATTATATTATATGGATGTTTTTTACATTGTGATTGTTTGATGCATTGGATTTTTATAATAGGATTAAATAACATTTAGCCATTATCCATTTGCTGTTTTTATTCCCTTATACGGAGTGCCCCTCATTTATCTACTATTTTTAATACAGCACCAAGGCTTACTTCGGGGGCATTGGTCTGTACTATAAACTCCATTTTGAAGTCGGGCGTCACCGAAACCGTGGACCCACACAGGGCCGACTTCAAAGCGGAGAAAGCCTCTTCCGCCCCATCATCCCAGTGAACCATCCCTGACTTGTGTCCCTTCAAGAGTCCTGTCAATGGCGCAGCCACCATAGCAAAGTGGGGAAAAAACCTCATGTAATAGCCCACTATTCCCAGGAATGACTTTAATTGCCTAGTGTTGACAGGTCGGGGCCAATTTCTTATTGCCTCTTTTTTGTTTACTTGGGGTTTAATGACTCCACGCACAATGACATACCCCAGGTACTTAGTCTCCTCTAACCCTATCGCACATTTCTTTGGGTTAACGGTTAGTCCAGCCTTCCAAAGGGAGTCCACTACAGCCTGCACATTGGGTAGGTGACTTTCCCAGTCGGTACTGTGGATGACAATATCGTCCAGGTAAGCCGAAGCATAACGACGATGTGGATGAAGCACAATGTCCATAAGTCGCTGAAAAGTGGTGGGGGCACCACGCACACCAAAGGGTAACACCTTATAGTCATGCAGCCCCTCAGGTGTGATGAAGGCAGTTTTCTCTTTGGCAGCCTCTGTTAAGGGCACCTGCCAGTACCCTTTTGTGAGGTCTAAAACATAAAAGTACAGTACTTGTCCTAACTTCTCGATTAACTAATCTACCCGGGGCATGGGATACGCTTTGAACTGAAATATCGTGAAGTTTACGAAAGTCGTTACAAAACCGAAACGTCCGGTTCGGGTATCAATACTATAGGACTAGCCCACTCACTTTTGACTCCTCAATGACGTCTAGCTGCAACATTAGCTGCACCTCCTCCGAGATGGCTTGTCGCCTAGCTTCGGGTACTCAGTATGGTTTTAACCGGACTTTCTGACAATGTCATGCTGGATTATAAAAGTGCATCCAGGGAGGTCCGAGAAGACATCCGTGTTCCGACTAACGAACTCCCTGGCCCCCTGATTCTGTTTAGAGGAGAGGCTGTTAGCAATTTTTACTGTGGCAGCCATCTCTCTTGCAGCAGACAGAGGGGCGGTACCTCTTCTCCTAGAAAACCCGGCCTCGGGCTGTCTTCTGTACAGGTTTCCCTATCTTTCCATGGTTTAAGTAAATTCACATGGTAAACCTGCTTCGACTTTTGCCGCCCTGGCTGGTGTACCTTGTAGTTTACATCTCCAATTTTATTGAGTACCTCGTAGGGCCCCTGCCACATAGCCAGGAAGTTACTGTCCACGGTCGGCACCAGAACCAAAACCCGATCACCCGGGTTAAAGATCCGGACCCAAGCCTGCCGATTATAGACCCGACTCTGGGCTCGCTGAGATTCCTCCATATGCTCCCTAACAAGAGGCAACATTGTCTCTATCTATCTATTCTGAGTAACTTACTCAATGACACTTTTATGTAGAGTGGGTTGTTGCTCCCACGCCTCTTTGGCCATGTCCAAGAGACCGTGAGGGTGTCTGCTATATAGCAGTAGTGATGTCGCAAACATAAAATTTTCCGTTGGCGAACGCAAATTTTCACAAATGTTCGCGAATGGGCGAACTGCCATAGACTTCAATAGGCAGGCGAATTTTAAAACCCACAGGGACTCTTTCTGGCCACAATAGTGATGGGAAAGTTGTTTCAAGGGGACTAACACCTGGACTGTGGCATGCCGGAAGGGGATCCATGGCAAAACTCCCATGGAAAATTACATAGTTGACGCAGAGTCTGGTTTTAATCCACAAAGGGCATAAATCACCTAACATTCCTAAATTGTTTGGAATAATGTGCTTTAAAACATCAGGTATGATGTTTTATTGATCAAGTAGTGTAAGGGTTACGCTCGCTTCACAATGACAGACCAAACTCCCCGTTTAACGCACCGCAAACAGTTCATTTGCACAACCGCAAACTCCCCATTTGCACAAGGTTGGATACCAAGCTAGCCATGTCCCGTTCCTTGTCCTCACTGATGTCATTGAAGGTCTCTTCCTCCACCCAGCCACGTACAACACCAAGGGTCCCCGAAATGTGACAACAAGCCCCCTGGGACGCCTGCTGTGGTTGGTCTTCCACCTCCTCAAAGCCACCTTCCTCCTCTGACTCCTCTTCTTCAGACTCCTCTCTCTGCGTTATTATAAGGTGTGTTAAGTAGTACTATTCCTATCAGTTTAATCCCTGTTATGTCCCCTATCAGGGGACGTGTATATGGCATCGATTTTAGGAACGGGGAGATGGAAAAAGATGCTTGGTCGGTCCTCCTACTTCAAATTTGGGGCACTGCACGTGCAATCTAATGTGCCGCCAGATAGTTGTGGTGTGTTATGTTGTTCTATTCTTATCAGTTTAATCCCTGTTATGTCCCCCTGAAACGCCTCAGACTCCACCAGCTTGTATGGTAAAAGCTGGCAGGCTAAGAGTTCAGACAAGCCAGCTGTCAGACACCGGGCAAGGGGGTGACTTTGTGACATTGGCTTCTTACGCTCAAACATTTCCTTGACAGACACCTGACTGTGGGCAGATGAGCAGGAACTGCTCAAGGCGAGAGACGGAGTGGCGGATGGTTGAGAGGGGGCAAGGAGGACAGCAGTGGTTGATGTGGCTGAAGATGCTGGACCAGGAGGAGGATGGCGGCTTTGAGTTTGTGTGCTGCTTGTACCCATGTGTTGATCCCATAGGCGTTTGTGATGTGCGATCATGTGCCTTCGCAAAGCAGTTGTACCTAGGTGGGTGTTGGACTTCCCACTACTCAGTTTCTTTTGGCACAGGTTGCAACTGGCATCGCTGTTGTCAGAGGCAGACACACAAAAAAAATGCCACACTGCTCATCTCTGCAATGACGGCATTCTGGTGGTGGCAACAGCATGCGTTGATTGGCGTGCTGTCTGGCTGACCCCGGGTGCCGATGCATGCTGTCTGACTGTGCCACTAGCTCCTTGCGACGACCTCCCCTGCTTCCAACTCGTCTCCTCCCCCTCTCTGTCTCCCCATCAGAACTTTCCCCCTGTTCTTCTTCTCTTTGAGCGGGCACCCATGTGACATCCACGGACACATCGTCATCATCAACCGCTTCACTTGTATCTGACAACTCAGCAAAGGAAGCAGCAGCGGGTACAACATCATCATCATCACACCGTACGTCCATGTGTGTAATGCTGCCTGACTGAGACATATCCCTGTTATCTACATCCTCTGGCAATAATGGTTGCGCATCACTCATTTCTTCCAACTGATGTGTAAATAACTCCTCTGACAGAACAAGTGAAGCGGCTGTGGTGCTAGTGTTGGTGGTGGCGGCAGGCGGGCAAGTGGTAACTTGAGAGGTGCCCAAAGCTGAGCTGGGGGAGGATGGTGCGTCAAGGTTCCGAGCGGAAGCTGTAGAAGATTGGGTGTCCTGTGTTAGCCAGTCAACTATGTCCTCAGAACTTTTCGAGTTCAGGGTACGTGGCCTCTGAACACTGGACATTAGTCTAGGGCCAAAGGGAATCACAGCACCATGACCACGACGGCCCCTGCGGGGTGGCCTGCCTCTGCCTGTCATTTTTTTTAGATTAGTTAAGTTGTACTATGCGTGCAAGCTACTGTGACACAAGATATGAGTTGCGCTGAAGTGACACTATGCACTGCACTGGGCCTTAAACACACAAACACGTGTGTAACTGACTGCTATTTATTCAGCCAAAATTGTTTTTTTTTATTTAAATGGAATCGAATGTGACACCAGATATGAATGGCGCTGAAGTGACACTATGCACTGCACTGGGCCTCAAACACACAAACACGTGTGTAACTGATTGCTATTTATTCAGCCAACATTTTTTATTTTTTTTATTTAAATGGAATCGAATGTGACACCAGATATGAATGGCGCTGAAGTGACACTATGCACTGCACTGGGCCTTAAACACACAAACACGTGTGTAACTGACTGCTATTTATTCAGCCAAAATTGTTTTTTATTCTTTAAATGGAATCGAATGTGACACCAGATATGAATGGCGCTGAAGTGACACTATGCACTGCACTGGGCCTTAAACACACAAACACATGTGTAACTGACTGCTATTTATTCAGTCCAAATTGTTGTTTTTCTTTAAATGTAATCAAATGTGACACCAGATATGAGTTGCGCTGGTGACACTATGCACTTGCAGGGCTGTGAGCCTGACACACACGCTGGCAGGCAGGCAACTGCAATTTGATTACACAGGAAAAAAAAAAAGCAGACTGATGTTCTAGCCCTAAAAAGGGCTTTTTAGGGTGCTGTCCTTACAGCAGAGATCAGATGAGTTCTTCAGGACTGCAGCGGACACTGAATACACTTGCCTAGCTATCGATTTCCCTATTAAATCAGCAGCAGCTACACTGTCCCTCCTCTCACTAAGAATGCAGCTTCCGAATGAATCTAAAATGGATGCTGTCCAGGAGGTGGGAGGGTCTGGGAGGGAGGGTCTGCTGCTGATTGGCTGGAATGTGTCTGCTGACTGTAAGGTACAGGGTCAAAGTTTACTCAATGATGACGGATAGGGGGCAGACCGATCATCGCATATGTTCGCCCGCCGCGGCGAACGCGAACAAGCTATGTTCGCCGGGAACTATTCGCCGGCGAACTATTCGGGACATCTTTATATAGCAGTTCAAAGAGTGAGAACCCAGTAGAGGCCTGGGGTACCTCTCACACTGCAGACATGAGATAGGGCAGAAGGAGGTCCCAGTCCTTCCCATCTTTAGACACTACCTTTTTCAACATATTTTTTTGTGTTTGGTTAAACTGTTCTACCAGACCGTCCTTTTGCAGATGATAAACAGGTGGCCGTAGTTTTATGTGCAGCAACTTACTGAGTTCCCTCATCACCTTGGATGTAAAAGGGGCCCCTTGGTCGGTCAGAACCTCTTTAGGTAGACCAAATTGGGAAAACATCTCCATTAACTCCTTAACTATGAATTTAGCCAAGGTATGTCGCAGTGGCACCGCCTCCGGGTACCGAGTGGCATAGTCTAGAATGACTAAGATGTGTTGATGCCCTCTGGCGGACTTTGATACTAGGGGACTGCGAAAATGTGGGTAGGGGCTAGTTATCTGGCAGGTCAGGCAAGATTTACAAAACTCTTCCACCTCTCTGCATATGCTGGGCCAGTAAAACCACTGTAGAATCCGATCCTGAATTTTCTGCAGCCTCAGGTGACCCCCGAGAATGTGTTGGTGGGCTAGATCTAACACAAGCTTGCGATAAGTCTTGGGGACCACCAACTGTTCAATAGGTTCACCCCGTAGTTGGTTTACCCGATACAACATATGCTGATGAACCACAAAACGTGGAAACACTGACTCTGCGCAGGTTGTTGTGGTTCACCATCTATTATTAACAGATTTTCCCAGGCGCAGGATAGGGTTGGGTCCCGCTGTTGGGCGGTACCAAAATTATCCCCGGAGACATTGAGGTCTGCCAATTCAGGACCCAGCGGCAAGTCCTCCACATCTCCCACCATCACACTTATCAGGGTTGTCTCTCCCTCTTCCACTGAAGTGGCGGTCACCCCTACCGTTAGCCCTTCGGTCTCAGGTTCCCAGGGTTCTGGTCTCTCCCCTGAGCCAGGCCACTCTTCTAGGGTTGCCCCTGTGTCATGGGTATCAGTCACTCTCATAGCAGGCTACAGTGACGGGAAGCCCGGGAAGTCTCTCCCTATTATAAGTTCGTAGTTTAGAGTGGTGGCGACGGCCACCTCGTGGGTCTACCTGCCGGCAACTGTGAATAGAGACACCAAAGCTGTGGGGTAGTCTTTTAAGTCTCCATGAATACACATTACTCCGACTTTCTGGCCAGTATAATCAGCAGGCCGTACTAGTGTAGCCTTTACTAGGGGCACCAAACTCCCTGAGTCCAGAAACGCCACCGCCAGAGTGTTTCCTATTTCCACCTGGCACAAGTGGTTGTTGTCTATAGTCTATGGGGTACCAGAGGCACACAGCTTCATCTCCATAGTCATCTGTATCGCCGTCCTCAGCATAGCGATACAGATGACTGTGCTGAGGCAGGGGAGGGAAAGGCGTGTCCCTTTCCCTTCTTCTGATAGGCTGCAGGCCTAGTGCCTGCAGCCTATCAAAGGCCGGCGCAGGCGGCGCGATGATTTCATTGCGCCGCCTGAGCCGTACATCGCGGGACACAGGCCGGAAGAGGCCTGCATCGCATTGCTGCCAAGGAGGTAAGTATAAGTGTTTATTTTTTTTGTGTACAATCGTGGCGAAAGGTTTTGAGAATGACACAAATATTCGTTTTCACAAAGTTTGCTGCTAAACTGCTTTTAGATCTTTGTTTCAGTTGTTTCTATGATGTAGTGAAATATAATTACACGCACTTCATACGTTTCAAAGGCTTTTATCGACAATTACATGACATTTATGCAAAGAGTCAGTATTTGCAGTGTTGGCCCTTCTTTTTCAGGACCTCTGCAATTCGACTGGGCATGCTCTCAATCAACTTCTGGGCCAATTCCTGACTGATAGCAACCCATTCTTTCATAATCACTTCTTGGAGTTTGTCAGAATTAGTGGGTTTTTGTTTGTCTACCCGCCTCTTGAGGATTGACCACAAGTTCTCAATGGGATTAAGATCTGGGGAGTTTCCAGGCCATGGTCCCAAAATGTCAACGTTTTGGTCCCCGAGCCACTTAGTTATCACTTTTGACTTATGGCACGGTGCTCCATCGTGCTGGAAAATGCATTGTTCTTCACCAAACTGTTGTTGGATTGTTGGAGGAAGTTGCTGTTGGAGGGTGTTTTGGTACCATTCTTTATTCATGGCTGTGTTTTTGGGAAAAATTGTGAGTGAACCCACTCCCTTGGATGAGAAGCAACCCCACACATGAATGGTCTCAGGATGCTTTACTGTTGGCATGACACAGGACTGATGGTAGCGCTGACCTTTTCTTCTCCGGACAAGCCTTTTTCCAGATGCCCCAAATAATCGGAAAGAGGCTTCATCGGAGAATATGACTTTGCCCCAGTCCTCAGCAGTCCATTCACCATACTATCTGCAGAAGATCAATCTTTCCCTGATGTTTTTTTTGGAGAGAAGTGGCTTCTTTGCTGGCCTTCTTGACACCAGGCCATCTTCCAAAAGTCTTTGTCACGGCTGAGGGTGGGGGAAACCCTCAGTCGTGCGGTGTCAATAATAAAGGGTAGCTGCTGGGCCAGGACAGGAAACAGGGAGCAGGTCACCTCCTATAGTGTCCCTAAATCTGACCCTGACTCCTAGCTGTATGAGCCAACCTTGATGGTAGGAGGGCTCATACTCCGAAACCTAGGGTCCCTACTAGCCCTCAGGATAGCCCTGGAACTAGGATCAGGGTAAGACGACCTGTTCCTCCTAGGCACGGATGAACAGGAGTCTCACTGGCCAAGCCGCAAGGAATGGGGAACATATACAGCAGATGGCAATGGCAGGAAGTGAAACTAGTACAACACCTACCTGCCACAGACACACAGACTGGAACCCGTGCACAAGTGCTAATGTCCACACCAAACACAAAAGGACACACACAAAGCACACAGGAACCATAAGCTGCAATAAACATAGAGACACCATTAGACATATAATAAGATAAGCACATCTACACTCACCTAAAGAATTATTAGGAACACCTGTTCTATTTCTCATTAATGCAATTATCTAGTCAACCAATCACATGGCAGTTGCTTCAATGCATTTAGGGGTGTGGTCCTGGTCAAGACAATCTCCTGAACTCCAAACTGAATGTCAGAATGGGAAAGAAAGGTGATTTAGGCAATTTTGAGCGTGGCATGGTCGTTGGTGCCAGACGGGCTGGTCTGAGTATTTCACAATCTGCTCAGTTACTGGGATTTCCACGCACATCCATTTCTAGGGTTTACAAAGAATGGTGTGAAAAGGGAAAAACATCCAGTATGCGGCAGTCCTGTGGGCGAAAATGCCTTGTGGATGCTAGAGGTCAGAGGAGAATGGGCCGACTGATTTAAGCTGATAGAAGAGCAACGTTGACTGAAATAACCACTCGTAACAAACGACGTATGCAGCAAAGCATTTGTGAAGCCACAACACGCACAACCTTGAGGCGGATGTGCTACAACAGCAGAATACCCCACCGGGTACCACTCATCTCCACTACAAATAGGAAAAAGAGGCTACAATTTGCACGAGCTCACCAAAATTGGACTGTTGAAGACTGGAAAAATGTTGCCTGGTCTGATGAGTCTCGATTTCTGTTGAGACATTCAAATGGTAGAGTCCGAATTTGGCGTAAACAGAATGAGAACATGTATCCATCCTCTGATGGCTACTTCCAGCAGGATAATGCACCATGTCACAAAACTCGAATAATTTCAAATTGGTTTCTTGAACATGACAATGAGTTCACTGTACTAAAATGGCCCCCACAGTCACCAGATCTCAACCCAATAGAGCATCTTTGGGATGTGGTGGAACGGGAGCTTCGTGCCCTGGATGTGCATCCCTCAAATCTCCATAAACTGCAAGATGCTATCCTATCAATATGGGCCAACATTTCTAAAGAATGCTATCAGCACCTTGTTGAATCAATGCCATGTAGAATTAAGGCAGTTCTGAAGGCAAAAGGGGGTCCAACACCGTATTAGTATGGTGTTCCTAATAATTCTTTAGGTGAGTGTATGTCTAAACATTACTTATGACCACAAGGGTGGCCCACACTGGGAAGATGGTATATGAGACCAGGAGGATGACTCCAGCAAACACCATAGCTGGAGTACCCCTCAGCTACTGGCATCCAGCAGGAGCTAAATAGCCCAAGTAGCCGCACCCACACACAGTGTTCACTCACTAGGAAGGGAATTAACCCTTCCAACACCAGGCAAGGGAAGAAAGCCACTTAAAGGGGAAGTGTACACACAATCATCACACTCCACCTGTTACCGCCGGCAACGGCTTGCGAGGCAACCATGTCCTGGTAAAAAGTTAGAAGGCCGATACACTGCCACCACATGCACACAACACCACACGTTGCCACGGGCAACGGCAAGTGAAGGAAAGTGTCACAAAACACACCATAGCCCGTGACAGTCTTCGCCTCACTGTGTGTGCAGATACGCTCACAACTGCCTGCTGCCATTCCTGAGCAAGCTCTGCACTGGTGGCACTCCGATCCCGCAGCTGAATCCTCTTTAGGAGACGATCCTGGCGCTTGCTGGACTTTCTTGAACGCCCTGAAGCCTTCTTAACAAGAATTGAACCTCTTTCCTTGAAGTTCTTGATGATCCTATGAATTGTTGATTGAGATGCAATCTTAGTAGCCACAATATCCTTGCCTGTGAAGCCATTTTTATGCAACGCAATGATGGCTGCACGCGTTTCTTTGCAGGTCACCATGGTTAACAATGGAAGAACAATGATTTCAAGCATCACCCTCCTTTTAACATGTCAAGTCTGCCATTTTAACCCAATCAGCCTGACATAATGATCTCCAGCCTTGTGCTCGTCAACATTCTCACCTGAGTTAACAAGACGATTACTGAAATGATCTCAGCAGGTCCTTTAATGACAGCAATAAAAAGCAGTGGAAAGTTTTTTTTTGGGATTAAGTTAATTTTCATGGCAAAGAAGGACTATGCAATTCATCTGATCACTCTTCATAACATTCTGGAGAAATGCAAATTGCTATTTTAAAAACTTAAGCAGCAACTTTCCAATTTCCAATATTTATCTAATTCTCAAAACTTTTGGCCACGACTGTACAATACTGGTGGCTACTGGCACATAATGGGGGGGGGGGGGGGGCTCTGGCTACTGGCACATGATGGGGGCTGTTATTACTGGCACATGATGGGGGGGCTGTTATTACTGGCACATTATTGGGGGCACTATAGGGGCATCTACTGAGGCCACAAAGAAGTGGTGTTTTATATGGGGGCTCTGTACAGTAGAATTTTATACTGGGACACATTATGGTGGGTACTATGAGGAAGGGGGGAGAGGAGTACTATGGGGTCATCTACGGGGGGCACTAAGAAGGGGTATTTTCTACTTGCAAATTATGGGGGACACTGAGGGCACCTATTGGGGCATTTTATACTGGTACATTATGGGGGGCACTAGGAGGAAGGGGGGAGAGGAGCACTATGGAGGCATTTACTGGGGGCACTATATAGGGGTATTTTATAATGGCACATTATGGGAGCACTATGGGGACATTAGCTCAACTGGGGGCATTACAAGGGGGTATTTTTTGCACTGTCACATTATAAGGAGAATTATTTCTACTGGGGGGCATTATGGTGGGCTTTATTACTCCCACATGGTATGACCCCCTAGTAGCAGCACCATCCTCTCCCTGCTCTGCTATTCCTCTGTCCCTTCTCCAAATCCTTATTATGAAATCTTTCTCATTAGGATAAAACACAACATCAGCTCTGCCGAGCCCCCCAGCCAAGTGTTGAAATGGTGTCCGAGATCCCCAAGGGCCAAGCCAAGTAATTGTAAGTTTTCTTGCGAAATACAGTTGCAAGAGAAAGTATGTGAACCCTTTGGAATGATATGGATTTCTGCACAAATTGGTCATAAAATGTGATCTGATCTTCATCTAAGTCACAACAATAGACAATCACAGTCTGCTTAAACTAATAACACACAAAGAATTAAATGTTACCATGTTTTTATTGAACACACCATGTAAACATTCACAGTGCAGGTGGAAAAAGTATGTGAACCCTTTGATTTAATAACTGGTTGAACTTCCTTTGGCAGCAATAACTTCAACCAATCGTTTCCTGTAGTTGCAGATCAGACGTGCACAACGGTCAGGAGTAATTCTTGACCCTTTCCTCTTTACAGAACTGTTTCAGTTCAGCAATATTCTTGGGATGTCTGCTGTGAATCGCTTTCTTGAGGTCATGCCACAGCATCTCAATCGGGTTGAGGTCAGGACTCTGACTGGGCCACTCCAGAAGGCGCATTTTCTTCTGTTTAAGCCATTCTGTTGATTTACTTCTATGCTTTGGGTCGTTGTCCTGTTGCAACACTCATCTTCTGTTGAGCTTCAGCTGGTGGACAGATGGCCTTAAGTTCTCCTGCAAAATGTCTTGATAAACTTAGGAATTCATTTTTCCTTCGATGATAGCAATCCGTCCAGGCCCTGATGCAGCAAAGCAGCCCCAAACCATGATGCCCCCACCACCATACTTCACAGTTGGGATGAGGTTTTGATGTTGGTGTGCAATGCCTCTTCTTCTCCACACATAGTGTTGTGTGTTTCTTCCAAACAACTCAACTTTGGTTTCATCTGTCCACAGAATATTTTGCCAGTACTGCTGTGGAACATCAAGGTGCTCTTGTGCAAACTGTAAACGTGCAGCAATGTTTTTCTTGGACAGCAGTGGCTTCCTCTGTGGTATCCTCCCATGAAATCCATCCTTGTTTAGTGTTTTACGCTTCGTAGGTTCGCTAACAGGGATGTTAGCATATGCCAGAGACTTTTGTAAGTCTTTAGCTGACACTAGGATTCTTCTTCACCTCCTTGAGCAGTCTGCGCTGTGCTCTTGCAGTCATCTTTACAGGACGGCCACTCCTAAAGAGAGTAGCAGCAGTGCTGAACTTTCTCCATTTATAGACTATTTGTCTTACCGTGGACTGATGAACAGCAAGGCTTTTGGAGATACTTTTATAACCCTTTCCAGCTTTATGCAAGTCAACAATTCTTAATCGTAGGTCTTCTGAGAGCTCTTTTGTGCAAGGCACCGTTCACATCAGGCAATGCTTCTTGTGAAAAGCAAACCCAGAACTGGTGTGTGTTTTTTATAGGGCAGGGCAGCTGTACCCAACACCTCCAATCTCATCTCATTGATTGGACTCCAGTTGGCTGACACCTCACTCCAATTAGCTTTTGGAGATGTCATTAGTCTAGGGGTTCACATACTTTTTCCACCTGCACTGTGAATGTTTACATGGTGTGTTCAATAAAAACATGGTAACATTTAATTCTTTGTGTGTTATTAGTTTAAGCAGACTGTGATTGTCTATTGTTGTGACTTAGATGAAGATCAGATCACATTTTATGACCAATTTGTGCAGAAATCCATATCATTCCAATACTTTTTCTTTGAACTGTATGTTTGTTATACACATACAGCCTACACTGTGCCACACAATATACAGTATACCGCTACACTGTGTATAGTCTGTTCTATAAGCACCATTGTTTTGTGGCAGCGGACAGAAAATAATCTGGAAGTGCCCCTCCCGAGACCAGGCTCTGGATCCGCCACTGCACAGCTCATGCGTTATTATACTTTGTGATAATTAATATGCCCGTCCCCTTCATTACATTCTCAGAAACAAGCAGAGCATGGATGTCAATAAAATTATGCCCCCCCCCCCCCTGGAAAAATTTCTGCGGACGCCCATGACAGCTTCCTGGCATATAATGAGTGACGGTAACAATAGCCAGTGTCCATGGACTCACCCCGACTGGGACAGTCAGCCCTTACGTGGCTAGGCTCCTGGCACCGCCTGCAGACTATCAGAGCCTGGTCCTTAGGGGGTACATCCCGGGCGGGTTTTGTTGGCACAAATCGCCGTACCTGGGGTGGAGATATCCGGGGTTTGACTGCCCCCCTCCCAAAAGAACCCCCCTGTAGATTCCTGGTAGCCTCATAGCGTTCCACCAGCTCCACCATCTCAAGGGCATTACTAGGAGACACCTGGTCGATCCAGTGCTGGAGAGGGTATGGCAAAGCCCTTCAGAAGACATCAGCCAACTGACGGTCCAGCAAAGCAGTGAAATTTAGCACGTCAGGCTGCAGCTATTTTTGCAACAGGTGTAATAGATCATAATACTGTGGTCTCACGGGTAGAGTTGAGTGGACACCTGGATGTTCGGATTCGAGGGGTTTGGCCGAACTTAACAACAAAGTTTGAGCCATCAGGACCTGAACTTGATCCCGAACCCCATTGAAGTCAATAGGGAAATCAAACTTTTGAGCACTAAAATGGCTCATGGAAAGGGCTAGAGGGCTGCAAATGGCAGCAAAATGTGGTTAATTGCAGGCAAGTGCTCTGCAAACAAATGTGGATAGGGAAATGACTTAAAATAACATAAAATACATAAAAGTAAAAAATAATAATCTTGGTCTAGGAGGAGGAGGTCCATATGAAGTAGGGGGTTGAGGCGGTGTAAGTGGAAGCGGCGGTTTAGGAGGAGGAAGTAGCCAACACTGGTTTTTGTTTTGTATTTTATTTTTTTGTTTTGTTTAAATTTGGGTAGACCCCAAACATTGGGAAATATAACCTGGGATAACTCCCTCCAGCCGTGCTAAACAAACATTCAGACAATACACTCGCTGCAGGGCAGGCCAGCACCTCCAAGGCGTAAAAGGCAAGCTCAGGCCATGTGCCCAATTTGGTGCACACATACTGCTCAACCATGTCTCACGTCCCCCTGACGTCCACGATCCAATTGGATATCTTCTCTATCAACTTTCGATGTTCTTTTCTGCGCCTACCATGGTGATCACGGGTAGCGGGGAATCAGGGTTCCATGCCGGAGAGGGAGCGCGAGAAAGGGATACCACATCCAAGGTAGGTCAATGGCTGAAATGTGATTGAGCGGAAATGTGCGAGAAGTTGTTAAAGTGGAAGGATCGAATGAAAGGAGGTGGCGAATTTTAGAAATGTAAGTCCCTGTCACCAATGCAGAGCAGGGGTTTTTCATCTGCAAAAATGGGTTAATGTCACCCACCAATGGAACAGACTATTTTTAAAAATGTCAGTCCCCGTCAACCATGCAGAGCAGGGGTTTATTCACGGCAAAACTGTGTTCAAGCAATGGCCAGACTGAAGGGGGGCAGAGTCCTTGAGGGGAGGCCCAAATGACGGGAGTTTGGTTTAGGGAGCCCCGGAAGGTATAGGATTGGTGGGGAGGGGGAGAAGTGGGTTGGTTAGGGGACCGTGGGGGAGCGGATTGGATAGCAGCGATCCGGGAGTTGCGGGCAGCAGCGGAGGTGCGGGGCTCAGATTGGGTCCAGGATCAAGTCCAGATGTTGCTGCGGGGGGCGGCTGAGGCTCCTGTTCCGCCTCAGCCACCTGCTATTTGGCCGCGGTGGGCTAGGCCCTACATCTTCATCCCCCCCCCCCCGGGCTCAGCGCCGCATCCGGAGCCCTTCTCAGGCCCCGATGTGGAAGGAAGCGGAGCCCAAGGGGTGGTTGGGCCCGGCCATCTCCTTCCATGAGCGGCAGCGGCGTGGGATCGGGACCAGGAACGGCGGGCGCCTCCTTAACTCCAGGCAGGGAGGCGGCCCACCGGCGTGGGAGGAACACTATAAGGTACGGAGCTGCTGCAAGTCGGGAGGCCACAGGCAGCAGGCTCCCGGCGTGAGGTGCAGGAAGAAGCTCATCCCCGGTGTAGCTCCGCCGCCTGAGGCCGTTAACCCTAGCGTCCCTGGCCTGAGTGTGGCCAGGGGATTCTGTGAAGGGAGAAGTTTCAGTAGCCAGGATCCAGCCACTGAAGGGGACTTCTTGGTGTCCAGTCCAGGCTCTGCCAGGGGGCAGAGTGAAGTTGTCAGCTTCGTCCGGCCACGGAGGTGCTGGAGCATGGCGTCCCTGGACAAGGCAATTCCGGGGGACAGTGCGAAGATCCCGCATCTACTTGACCCAAAGGTGCGTCCCAGAGGAGTAGTAGTCTGGATTCAGGAGTCGCGGATGGTGGGAACACAGCACCCAGGCAGCCAGGTGAGATTTCATGGGAACCGTTAGCGCAATTGTTGCAGGGTGTTATTAATGGGGGGGGCGGTGGGCCCCAGTTGGATTTAAGCAGGGTTTTGGGGCAGCTTTTGGGGGGTTTGGCGGGTTTAGTGGCCAACTGGGGAGTGGGAGGAGGGTCCCCACTGCAGGCGTGGGCGTTGGCGGGAGCATCGGGGGCAGGTGGGGAGCCCAGGTGGGGGTTAACAGGCGCGGGGGTGTCGGTGCAGACTCAGGTAGGGGGGAAAGCGGTAGAGGAAAGTACGCGGTTGGATGTTCATGGCAAAAGGCGAGGTCTATGTTTGTTTTGAGGGGCCTTTGAGGGCTCATTTAAAGGCCGAGGTTAGGGAAAGTATATGGAGGGGGATTACGTGGAAATTTTTTCTCTACTTCCCCTTTGAAAGATTCAACCTGGATAGGGTGCATGCGTAGGACGGGAGAAACGCAGGTTTCAATTAATACCGAGAACGTTTGCCAATTGGTTGCAGGGGTTTGCGATATTGGCGGGTGTGATTGGCGAAAAGGGGCCGGAGAATTGTTTGGCCCTGTTTTGTTATTTAGACGCGGTCGGTGAGGCCTATCGGACATACGGAGGAGTTGCTTGGCTGCGGTATGACGAGCAATTCCGACAGAGAAAGGCGGTGCGTCCGGAAATACGATGGCACCACAAGGACATCGCCTTGTGGCTAAAAGTGACGGCACCTGTGCTGTCGGGGCAGCCCTTTCGGGGGAAGGCAGGCAGTGGGGGTGCACCAACCCTGGTGACTGCATCCGCTAAGGGCTTGTGTTTCGTGTTTAACGAAGGAGATTGTCGATTCGGGGTTAAATGTAAATTCAAGCACGAGTGCTCTGGATGCGGGGGGAATCATGGAGTGGCGAGATGCTTTAAGGGCGGTAGACAAAAAGGGGGCAATTCTCATAGCAAAGGTGGAGACGCCGGTGCGGCTGGGAGGGATGGAGTCTTATCTCGCTAGATACCCCAATAGAGAGGCGGCGGCCTTGATTAGTGATGGTTTTCGTGTTGGTTTTAGGATTCCGTTCGTGCCGGGGGAGGGTGGTGTTGTTAAGAAGGAACTTGCGGTCGGCGAGGGAGCATCCGGAGGTTGTGGCGGAGAAGCTAAGCAAGGAGGTGTCACTAGGGAGGATGGTGGGCCCATTTCGGGAACAGCCTCTCCCTGATTTACGGGTGTCACCACTGCGGGTAGTCGCCAAGAAAGAGATGAACAAGTTTTGCCTTATACATCACCTGTCGTTTCCGAAGGGATCGTCAGTCAATGATGGTATTGACCCCGCACTGTGTTCGCTAGTGTACACTTCCTTTGACGCGGCGGTTACCTGGGTGAAGCGTTGTGGGAGGGGGCGTTGCTAGCGAAAACGGATATCGAATCGGCGTTTAGGTTACTGCCAATGCATCCGGATTGTCACCATTTGTTGGGGTGTTTTTGGGATGTTTTTTTTTTTTCGTTGATCGTTGCTTGCCTATGGGGTGTTCCTTGTCGTGTGCCTATTTCGAAACATTCAGTTCCTTTTTGGGATGGGCGGTGGTGGACTCGTCGGGTTGTGAATCTCTGATTCATTATCTGGACGATTTTTTGTGTATAGGCCCCCATGGGTCGCCGGTGTGTGCATTGTTGTTAGAGACGTTGCGGTCACTTTTTGAGCTGTTTGGGGTTTCCTTGGAGGCGGAAAAGACTGTGGGTCCGGTAACGGAATTACGTTTTTTAGGGATAGTGATTGATTCTGTGAAAATGGAGTGTGGATTGCCCAAGGATAAATTGGTGGATTTGAAAGGGGAGGTTGCGAGGGCTTTGCGGGCAAAGAAGCTGCAGTTACGGAAGATTCAGTCACTGCTTGGGAAACTTAATTTTGCGTGCCGGATTATGCCCATGGGGAGGGTGTTCAGCAGGCGTTTGGCTGGGGCAATGGCACCATTATGTTTGGTTGGGGAAGGAATTGCGAGCAGACTTACTAGTGTGGAGCTCGTTATTCATAAAGGAGGTTATAAATTCATTTGATTTTGAATTGTTTACTGATGCGGCGGGAGGTACTGGTTTTGAGGCGTTTTGTGGGGGGCAATGGTGTGCTGGGGGTTGCCCGGTTGTGTGGTTTGAGCGGGGCTGGGTGAAGAATTTGGCTATGTTGGAACTCTTTCCAATAGTGTTAGCGGTTCTGCTGTGGGGTGACCGTTTTCGGAATAAGAAAGTACGTTTCCACTGTGATAACTTGGGGGTGGTTCAGGCGATAAACGGTTTGTCGGCTTCGTCGCCACTAGTAGTACGGCTCCTTCAGCGGTTGGTGTTGGAGAGTTTGTCGCTCAATGCCTGGGTGGTGGCGGTGCATGTGCCAGGGGTGGAGAGGTGTGTTGCGGACGCACTTTCTCGTTCGCAGTGGGATCGTTTCAGGCGATTGGCTCAGGAGGCAGAGGTGGTGGGGTTGCAGTGTCCGGCGTGCCTTTGGGACCTGTTGGAGGAACCGTAACGGGGCTCATTCAAGCATCTTTGGCGCCCAGTATGTGGGCTATGTATTTGAAAGCGTGGAGTTGGGAGGCTTGGTGCGGTGATCTGGGCGGGGAGATAGGGGAGTTAGAGTTTTCTTTATTGACGTTCGTGGGCCATTGTAGGGAGGAGGGCTGGCCATTGTAGGGATGAATGATTTCACCAAGTCATTTTTGGTGACCCAGGCATTAAAGGGATGACGTAGGTTGAGAACAGGGGAGGATACCAGGGGGCCAGTGTTGTTCGATTTACTTTTACAGTTGGGTGACCAGTTGAGGGGAGTGTGTAGTTCGGGGTGGGAGGTACGGTTGTTTAAATTGGCGTTTTCCTTGGCATTTTTCGGGGCACTCTGCTTGGGCGAGCTGGTTTGTCCGTCGACTAGGAGGATGGGGGGGTTGATGAGAGATGATGTTGATTTGTTTCCCGACAGGGTGGAATTTGTGATACGTCGTTCGAAGACAGATGTAGAAGGCAGGGGACGCAGAGTGGTTTTGTTTGGAATTGCAGAATGTGATATGTGTCCGGTCCATTGCTTTCGGGAGTTCGGGGTGAGGGTTGGGGTGAGGCTGTCTCCATTGCTGACACACGCTGATGGATCCTTTTTGTCCCGTTTCCAGTTTTCAGCAGTATTCTCAAAATGTTTGAATCGGTTAGGGTTGAATTGTGAGGGGTATTCGAGCCACTCTTTCGGGATTGGAGCGGCGACTGAAGCGACACGGTTGGGTTTGGGTGAGGAGGTCATTAAACGGATTGGGCATTGGGAGTCAACGCGTTTTAGGTTCTATGTGCGTTTGAATCGCTTGTAGGTGGTTGGTTTGGTTTACGGCGGGGGCAGGTGGGTATGGTCTGGTTGTTATATGCAGTCTTGTTCTTGCGTTCTGTTTTCTCGTTTCAGGTGCAGCACCCGCCCTGGTTTGGATATTAGGGCATTCATTTGTCTTTTGGGGGGCCGTCCGGGCAGCGGTTCGGCCGGACGGTCAGCAGCTGGGTTTCAACCGGGAGTCGGTCTTGGTAAGATGGATAGGGCGCAGGGGCATGGTCTGGAAGGGGGTGCTATCTGAGGTGCACCGTTTTGTACGGATGGATAGGGCGCCTGATGTGTTGGTGGTCCACGTGGGTGGAAATGATTTGGCGGCAAGGCCTATCAGGGAGCTAGTGAAAGATGTTAAATTTGATATGTTGCGGTTGTGGTCATTGTTCCCTGGTTTGGTGACCGTATGGTCGGACATAGTCCCGAGGCAGGTTTGGAGGGAAGCGTGGTCAGTGGAGGCGGTGAATAGGGCGCGTATAAAAGTTAATCGGCCCGTTTTATGGCGATGAATGGGGCTGTTGGAGAAAGGAGTCGGTGCCTTTTGGAGGTCGGATGGGGTACATCTGAATGCGGTGGGGCTCGACATGTGGTGTTTGGCTCTGCAGGAGGGAATTGAGGTCACATTGAGGGTGTGGAGGAACGCACAGAGTTGAGGTGTCAAATCTGTGCGTTGGTGGAGTGGGAGGGTCCTTGGAGTTGGTTACATTGGAACTTGAGGATATTGGGAGGGCCCATGGTGGGCGAGCTGTTGTGGTGGATCGAGGGGGTCATTCTGTGGTGCTTCTGAGCTGGGGGTAATGGCTGGAAGCAAAATGATTCACCCCGGTTCGGCAGCTCGGGTTTTTGGGGCTTCAAGGACCCCCCCTTCCCCGTTAGGTTGTTCTTTGTTGGGAAGTTATCGTTATTTATGTTAATAAACGGCTGCTGTGGCCAATACATTTCCAGTTGGTTGTCAGTCTTATTTGGGGCTTATGGGGGAGGAAGTGTATAAGGGGAGGCGGGATGTATTGGTGGTTATTGGTTGAGGTTAATAATGGGATGTGTAAGTAGGGGAATGGGCGAACGGCATATAACCAATACCCCCGTCATGTCACCCACTAATTGAACAGACTATTTTACAAAAATTAGGTCCCTGTCACCTATGCAGAGCAGGGGTTTGTATACAGCAAAATTGGTAAAATGTCACCTGACAATGTAACAAACGATTTTTTTAAATTTATATCCCTGTCACCAATGCAGAGCAGGGGTTTATGCACGTCAAAAATGGTAAAATGCCACCCAAGAATGTAACAGAATCTTTTGCACACTGCTCCTTCTTCTGTGCTTGTGGCTCTACGCGACCATTGCCTCTTGCTCCGAACTACACAGGTCACTTTCATGACCTTGATTCTATGTGGGGCTCAGACTCCTTGGCTGATTTGCAAGGGGGTGAGGTGAAGGCTGCAGGTGCCAATTCTGATCTTTCAGCAGGAGACTGGGCGGGAGACAATGTGAAGGAACTGGAGGCACTGTCAGCCACCCAATCTACTACCGCCTGTACTTGTTCTGGCCTCACAATTCGTAGAACCGCATTCGGCCCTACCAAATAACGCTGAAGGTTCTGTCGCCTACTCGCACCTGAGTAAGGGGTTTCACTTGTGCGGGTAGCTGGCACAGATTGACCAGGTCCTCTCCCTGAAACAGGAGCTCCACCAGTAGCACCACGATCGGTGCCACGTCCCTTATTTGACGCTCTCCTCATTCTTTGCGTTCACCCACCAAACTAACAAATGGTTTGTCAGGTGACAATGTAACCGCCAATAGTCAACAATTAAGTTCACTGACAGTAAGGCAGTGCCGGTGTCATAAAGAGGAAACGTTTCTTGAGGTCGCACAACAGTGTTACAGGCGAATTTAATACAATTTCTTCACGGTCACAAAATTTTTTAATTTGTCAACCAACAATGTAACAGCAGTATTGACTGGTTGTATTTGACTGTGACAAATGCAGCAAAGGCCCCAGATGTAGGGTCTTGCAAAAAATTTGTGTTTTTTTAAACCCAGAATATAACTGCAGTATTTGAGCCCTGTATTTGACACAAATGCATATATGCTTTGCTGGTGCACTGAACTTGCACAAAATGGCCACAGCCGACCTCCTAACTAACAGACGGATAAAAGTTATTTTTCTGTGTTACTGGGCTCAGGGCCCATAATGGTGCACTGCACCCACAAAACTAAATCGCTGTAGATCGCAGAGTTAACAAGCACTTCTGATAACAGATTATTTCCTATTCTCTCCCTCACAGCAGCAGCATCCTATACCTACACTAGTAAGAGCAGAGTGACGTGCAGCGCTACGTGACTCCAGCTTATATAGAGGCTGGGTCACATGCTGCACTAGCCAATCATAGCCATGCCATTAGTAGGCATGACTGTGATGGCTTCTAAGGGCACACAAGTTAAACGATTATTGATTGGCTGCTCTGCAGCCTTTCAAAAAGCACCATTAACTAGCCAAACACCAAACTCGAACCCGAAATTTTACTGAAAAGTTCCGGTTCGGGTCCGGGGTCCAAAAATCATAAAGTTTGTTACGGACCCGAACTTTACAGTTCGGGTTCACTCAACCCTACTCATGGGTTCAGCTGGGTTAAACTCCCACTGATGCACTCTCTGGGCCTGTACCGACACATTCACCCCCAGTCTTGCCAGAATCTCACCCTTTACTGTTGGGTAATCAGGCGCTTGATCATCGGGTAAGTTGAATGCCAGGAATGGAGTCCGGGTCCGGATGCCAGGAACGGAGCGATGACCTCAGCCCATTGAGCTCAGGGTAGCTTCTCCCCCACGGCCACCTTTTCAAACACTGCCAGATAGGTTTCGACTTCATCCAAGGGGGTCCTTTTGGGGATCGTCGCACAGACAGCTTTCCGGGCATCGTGGATGCTCTGGGATGCTCCTGCCTAATTTAAAGCCATCACATGTTGTAACAGCAACTGGTTTGTTTCTTGCTGCTTATTAGCCTCCCACTGCTGCAGGTTAGGCTCAACGAAGGCTTTAACGACCACTTCCATTTTGTCGAGGGACACGGGCTGTAACTTCGCTGGTTTGATGTAAGACATACAACCGTGCCCGGACAAAACTAAATTATTTCGGCCTTCACGCCAGCCTCACTGCGCTGCACGCATCTTTTACCAATTGTGGGGATTCCCTCTGGTAGGCAGGGTAAGCGGATGCAGTACAGAGGCAAAAAACAGTTTGTAAAGCAAAACTTCAGTGTTTATTCACACATAAGGCAAAAACAAAATGACACTTTGCAGTCTTCGTGTTAGTTCACACAATGGAAAGCTTGCAGCTCTCAGCCTCTCAGCCCTCCAGCACGGCACAAAGCCTCAGATCCTAAAAACAGAGCTCAGCTGCTGAGCCCAGCTGCCTATTAAAGGACAGCCAGGTGCTGCCAAAACTCAGACTGGCACTTAAACTCCGGTCTGGCTGGAAACCGAACTCAAACCTCAAACTTGACCTCACCTGGCTGGAAACCAGCCCAGCAGCACATGTTGGGAGGAAAATACCTGCCTTCCCAGACAAAACCCCTCGCTGTGTCACTATATATATATATATATATATATATATATATATATATGTGAAATATTTTCCCACTTCCTATCAGGATCATGTGAGAGCCCTCACTTGACTGATTTTGAAAAACACATTGAAAAAGTATGTTTTTGTGCAGTTTTTGAGTGTTTTTTATGAGCATTTTTTTGAACCAATGGGTTCAATAAAAGGCAAATTTTTAAGCTTGAGGTTTTCCTATTCATTTCAATGGGAGATTCAGCGCTGACTCTGCCCCAACATAGGGGCACGCTACTTCTTTTTTAGATGTATAAAAAAAATAATAATTGTGCTACCTCCCTTTGAAAAGAATGGGAGGCTGTCTAGAGGTGTTTTTGGAGCAGATTTTGACGTAGGAATGCTCCAAACTATGGGCCAAAAAACTCTGTGTGACCTGGCCTTTCTTCTTCCTACCTAGTGCTACTAAAATGGCACTACACACTATTTAGTAGACTTGTCCAAAACAAACCCAGAAAGATTCAGGTTTCTCTGCCATCTAAAAAATAGCGAGGTTCGGACGAACTGGTTCACTCACTCTTAGGCCTATGCACACGAACGTATATTGATTATTTGTCCGTTCCATTTTTTTGTGGACCGTATATGGAACCATTCATTTCAATGGGTCTGCAAAAAAAACGGAAGGTATTCAGTGTGCATTCCGTTTCCGTATGTCCGTATTTCCGTTTCGCAAAAAAATACAACATATATAGTGCTGGGCGAGCATGCTCGGCCGAACACAGCGTGTGCTCGAGCGCGATGCTTGAGTCATTGTATTTAAATGTAATTGAGCATCTATTTATGAAAAGTTTCTGCTGGGATTTGAACTCCCAACTCCTTATACAGTAGATGGACCTTATCCACTCCGCTATAAAGCTGAATGCTAAACTATGTCAGAAAAACCTCATAGTCGTTTCTTATTGTTGTGGAAATTTTATTTAATGGTGTGTGTTTTATAGATTGTCATCTGTCTCCCTGTGTTGGATTTAACCGAGGAACGCTCTAGCAGAGAATAATTGGGTTGAATCGGGACCAGCGGTAAAACTGTCAGAATGAAAACCTTCTCATGGGCTTGGAGAGGTGTTCTCAGTGTGTAGGGGGGCGTTTGCCGGTTTGTGAGCACTACAGTTGTGTTCAAAATTATTCAACCCCCACTGAAATTGAGTGTTTTGGCCAGTTTGACATTGATTTTGATCATTTCAGTCATCTTGTTTACAATTAAATCAAAGAGGCACTTGTAAGTCAGACAAATATAACATAACATTTATAATGAAATAACCACAAATGTCTTTTCTGTGCTCACACTATTATCAGTTTTATTCAACCCCCAAGTGACATTCAATCTTAGTACTTAGTACAACATCCTTTTCCAGTTATAACAGCTTTTAAACGTGAAGCATAGCTTGACACAAGTGTCTTGCAGCGATCTACGGGTATCTTCGCCCATTCTTCATGGGCAAAAGCCTCCAGTTCAGTCACATTCTTAGGCTTGTGCGCTGCAACTGCTTTCTTTAAGTCCCACCAGAGGTTCTCAATCGGATTTAATTTGCGATGGCCACTTCAAAATGTTCCAGCCTTTAATCTGCAACCATGCTCTAGTGGACTTGGAGGTATGCTTGGGATCATTGTCCTGTTGAAAGGTCCAACGTCTCCCAAGCCTCAGGTTGTGACAGACTGCATCAAATTTTCATCCAATATCTCCTGGTACTGAAGAGATGTCATGGTACCTTGCACACGCTGAAGCTTCCCTGTACCTGTAGAAGCAAAACAGCCGCAAAGCATGATTGACCCCCAGCCATGCTTCACAGTAGGCAAGGTGTTCTTTTCTTCATAGGCCTTGTTCTTCCTCCTCCAAACATAGCGTTGATCCATGGGCCCAAACAGTTCTAATTTTGTTTCATCAGTCCACAGAACACTATCCCAAAACTTTTGTGGTTTGTCCACATGACTTTTGGCATACTGCAGTCGACTCTTCTTATTCTTTGAAGACAGCAAGGGGATGCGCCTGGGAGTTCTGGCATGGAGGCCTTCATTACGCAGTGTGCGCCTTATTGTCTGAGCTGAAACTTCAGTACCCACATCTGACAAATCTTTTTTCAGTTCCTCAGCAGTCACACGGGGACTTTTCTCCACTTTGCGCTTCAGGTAGCGCACAGCAGTCGAAGTCAGCATCTTCTTTCTGCCACGACCAGGTAGCGTTTCAACAGTGCCCTTTGCCTTGAATTTGCGAATGATGCTTCCTATGGTGTCTCTTGGTATGTTTAACATCTTTGCAATCTTCTTATAGCCATTGCCCTTCCTTTGAAGAGAAATCACCTCTTCTCTTGTCTTCCTGGACCATTCTCTTGACTTCACCATGTTTGTAAACACACCAGTAAATGTCTAGAAGGAGCTGAGTATCACAGTCCTTTTAAATCTGCCTAATTGGTGCTTATTATGCTTGATTGCTGCTCCTTGACATCCACAGGTGTTTTCAATACCTGATCGAAAACACTTGAATGAACCTCTGTTCTTAAGAGTGGTAGTCTTTAAGGGGTTGAATAATTGTGTCAATGAAGAAATCACAAAAAAAAACATTTAATACTGTATTACAAAAACAATTGATGTCATTTTGGTTGCATTGGGTTCTTTAAAAAGTCCTTGTAAGATTTCATTCTGAGCACAATTACAAATGTACACTAAATTCCCTAAAACCCTTTACAGCATTGGGGATTGAATAATTTTGAACAGAACTGTAAGTGCAATGCTTTGGACTTCTTGCCTTCAAATGTCTATACACATTAGAGAAGTGAAGTCTGCATAACGAGAAATACATATTATACATCTGCTGCGGCTTCGCTATATCTTTCTGGATACATAGCTGCTTTTAAGACATGCATATCTGCCTTGTAGGTATACTCGTACCGTATACTGACAATAGCCGTAGCAATGTCTCGCAGATAGTCTCAAATCTATAAGAACCAGTAGAATGATCTTCACTAAATACTGGTCACTCTGAGCAGTATTGAATGGGGTCCATGCTGACAGTGATGGGGGATGGGCAGCCACCTGGCTGATCGGACAATGGACATGACTCATCCTTTATACAGGGATGAGGTGTGTGCATTGCACTGTTCGGCCATGTTAATGCCCTCCCCTGTCCTTTTGATATGTACCTGCACTTTCTGGGCTGACTGCCTGAAGTTGTAAAGTCGTCTCCCACTGGGCTACTTTATATTGCCTTAATAAAGTCTGGGCTCTATTGGAGAGCTTTTTACACTGATTCCAGCTTGAACCAGTATTGTATCTGACTCTTCCTGGGCTAAAGAAGTACTTCATCCCTTATACAGAAAGAACTGAATAGTAGCTACGGAATTGTTTGTGCTGGGCGCACTTTAATACTGAAGTGCACCTTTTAGTGCACCAGAGATTTGTGTGCAAAGTCCAAACAAATTATCCATATCATAATGTAGTGAGAATTTCTATTCAGGAGAAGACTTATTTAATATTTCTGTGCAGGTTACACTATATAGTGTAGTGGTTAACATCATTTCCTCTAATGTACAAGGTTGGGAGTTTGAATCCCGCCAGAAACGTTTATTTATATATACAGTACAGACCAAAAGTTTGGACACACCTTCTCATTCAAAGAGTTTCTTTATTTTCATGACTATGAAAATTGTAGATTCACACTGAAGGCATCAAAACTATGAATTAACACATGTGGAATTATATACATAACAAACAAGTGTGAAACAACTGAAAATATGTCATATTCTAGGTTCTTCAAAGTAGCCACCTTTTGCTTTGATTACTGCTTTGCACACTCTTGGCATTCTCTTGATGAGCTTCAAGAGGTAGTCCCCTGAAATGGTTTTCACTTCATAGGTGTGCCCTGTCAGGTTTAATAAGTGGGATTTCTTGCCTTATAAATGGGGTTGGGACCATCAGTTGCGTTGAGGAGAAGTCAGGTGGATACACAGCTGATAGTCCTACTGAATAGACTGTTAGAATTTGTGGAAAACTTTGAAAGTAAGGGCTATTTGACACTGAAGGAGAGTGATGGGGTGCTGCGCCAGATGACCTGGCCTCCACAGTCACCGGACCTGAACCCAATCAAGAGGGTTTGGGGTCAGATTGAAGGCAAAAGGGCCAACAAGTGCTAAGCATCTCTGGGAACTCCTTCAAGACTGTTGGAAGACCATTTCAGGGGACTACCTCTTGAAGCTCATCAAGAGAATGCCAAGAGTGTGCAAAGCAGTAATCCAAGCAAAAGGTGGCTACTTTGAAGAACCTAGACTATGACATATTTTCAGTTGTTTCACACTTGTTTGTTATGTATATAATTCAACATGTGTTAATTCATAGTTTTGATGCCTTCAGTGTGAATCTACAATTTTCATAGTCATGAAAATAAAGAAAACTCTTTGAATGAGAAGGTGTGTCCAAACTTTTGGTCTGTTCTGTATATATATATATATATATATATATATATATATATATATACACACTCATCTAAAGAATTATTAGGAACACCATACTAATACGGTGTTGGAGACCCTTTTGCCTTCAGAACTGCCTTAATTCTATGTGGCATTGATTCAACAAGGTGCTGATAGCATTCTTTAGAAATGTTGGCCCATATTGATAGGATAGCATCTTGCAGTTGATGGAGATTTGAGGGATGCACATCCAGGGCACGAAGCTCCCGTTCCACCACATCCCAAGATGCTCTATTGGGTTGAGATCTGGTGACTGTGAGGACCATTTTAGTACAGTGAACTCATTGTCATGTTCAAGAAACCTATTTAAAATGATTCGAGCTTTGTGACATGGTGCATTATCCTGCTGGAAGTAGCCATCAGAGGATGGATACATGTTCTCATTCTGTTTACGCCAAATTTGGACTCTACCATTTGAATGTCTCAACAGAAATCGAGACTCATCAGACGAGGCAACATTTTTCCAGTCTTCAACAGTCCAATTTTGGTGAGCTCGTGCAAATTGTAGCCTCTTTTTCCTATTTGTAGTGGAGATGAGTGGTACCCGGTGGGGTCTTCTGCTGTTGTAGCCCATCCGCCTCAAGGTTGTGCGTGTTGTGGCTTCACAAATGCTTTGCTGCATATCTCGGTTGTAACGAGTGGTTATTTCAGTCAACGTTGCTCTTCTATCAGCTTAAATCAGTCGGCCCATTCTCCTCTGACCTCTAGCATCCACAAGGCATTTTTGTCCACAGGACTGCCGCATACTGGATGTTTTTCCCTTTTCACACCATTCTTTGTAAACCCTAGAAATGGTTGTGCGTGAAAATCCCAGTAAATGAGCAGATTGTGAAATACTCAGACCGGCCCGTCTGGCACCAACAACCATGCCACGCTCCAAATTGCTTAAATCACCTTTCTTTCCCATTCTGACATTCAGTTTGGAGTTCAGGAGATTGTCTTGACCAGGACCACCCCCCTAAATGCATTGAAGCAACTGCCATGTGATTGGTTGACTAGATAATTGCATTAATGAGAAATAGAACAGGTGTTCCTAATAATTCTTTAGGTGAGTGTATATATAAAAATTGATGAGCAGTACACAAATCCAAAGGCGGTGCAATTCCTTGGAACGGATCACAGACTTGATCCCGCTAGATATATGTAAGAAGAAGCCAAGGCAGCACGCAAATATCCGTGAAAAAAAGGGTATTTTATTCACCCATGTGTTGACAGCAATGTTTCAGCTCACTCCATGGAGCCTTTGTCAAGCCATAATACAAGGTGCAAAACCAGGTGCTTATAAAGCATGTAAAATTAACAAAAGTGATTACATGATAATACATCAATTTCTAAGAAAACATTAATAAAAACAATAATTTTCAAGTGTACATGATTATACTATAGTCAAAACAGATCATATATAATAAAGTGCTATGTGCCGAAAATATTGACCATAAATTCATCCGGTTACAGTCCATAACATCATAATTTAACATTACAATTCAGGTGTGCATGATCGTGCTAATTAAAAACAAATAATTCATTTAGTATAGAACTCTCACATGTAGCTGGAGACGGCAGGACTCGGTCGGCGTCCGGAATTAAATTGAACATAGCGACCCACAATCAAGATGGCGACTCGGCACCAAACAGAGACTGGGCATGCTCGTTCCCAAGACAAGGCGGACGTAGTCTGACACACGTAGATCATGTGACGGATCACATGATCACCATTCATAACATTGGACCGATTATACTGCCCCATTTCCTTATTAATAACTCAAAAAAGGGAGTCCAGCGGTGTAAAACGGGCCAATGGCATATCGCCACTATCACCCTTATTCACCTATTCCCCATATTCTTATAATCATGTTTTTTTTCTCCAATGGTCCACACATCATGGGCTGTCACAATTCGTCTCAAATGGTATGGCGTCTCCGCCATACTTGGTATGGGTGGGCGCCATAGGGGACCTCATGGCCTTCCACTCCTTCTTAAATGATATTGATCCGAGTGTTAAGTTTACTTTGGTACACTCTCAGGACAAGCTGCAGTTTCTTGATACTGAGGTCTCGATCAAAGGACATGGATTGTCCTCTGACCTCTATGTGAAGCCCACAGATAAAAACACTCTTGTAAGGTTTGAGAGTCACCACCCACAGCCGATGATTAAATCTCTTCCCCTCAGCCAAATGCTACGGGTAGCCAGGATAGTCGATGATGGCCCAGTTAGGGACCACAGACTATCAGAGATGGCTACTAAGTTCCAGTCTAGGGGCTATCCTAGGAGGCTCATCTTTGAGAGTATCAGTTAAACTAGGATGAGAATGAAGGATGGTGACCCCAAGAGGCCCAAGACTGAGATATCGAGGATTCCATTTGTAACAGACTATTGTATCAGTAGTCCTCAGGTTTCCTCTGTGGTCAGGAAACACTGGTCGATTCTGACCAGTGGCTTTGACAACATAGAGGAATTTAGAGTCCCCCCTCTGTGCTCCTTTTATATGAGTCGTAACCTAGGAGACCAGCTAGTCAGGTCAGATGTTGGATCTACTAAGATCGTTTGCAGCACGTATTTCGGCTCTACACCCAAGGACTGTTACCCGTGCTGCAATTGTGTGAACTGCCCCTGTATGATTAGGGGTGATTCCTTTGTAAATTCAGCCTCTGGTAAAACAATCAGAATTCAACAATACCTTACGTGTTACTCCACATACGCAATTTATTTATTATCATGTCCGTGTAGGCTGTGGTATGTTGGTGAAACAACTTGGGACGTCAAAACACGCCTAAACCAACATAGATACCCTATAAGAAAACAGAGGCTGGATTTACCTGTACCCAAACACTTTAAGGAAGCAGGACACTGTGAACGTGATTTGAAATTCAGAATACTTGAGCAAGTGCCTTTGTCCAGGAGGGGTGGGGATAGGACGATACGTTTAAAATGAAGGGAGCTCTATTGGATTTTTGAGTTACAAACTCTCAAACCGAGAGGGCTTAATGTCGACTTTAGGGTTATATGAACATCTCTCACTTGTTTGTGTCCTTCATGTTTTTGTTTATTTTTGTTTTTTCCTTCCCCTTCTCTGTTCCCTCCCCCTGATCCTGTTTTATATTAATTTGTGATTCTGATGAACTCTGCTCACCTTTCTCGTAGGGTTCTATACATGTGCAAGTTTTGTATTCAATCCAATAACTGATAGTTTGTTTTATGCATTTTTTATATAGATGAATATGCGAATATGCTCTACAATGAACCATCTCCTTGGAAGCTAGAAGACAGCAGGACCGCACTGGCGATTAGCGATATGTGACAATATTTTATTTTTTTGATTGGACGCATGGTGACACAGATGAGATGCGACTCAGCATTATACATGTTTCCTTGACTATGGGACCTTTGACACCATATGGATGGCCAGTTCTTCAGGCCACCTGTTTGTGTACATCGGTCGCTTAGGATATGATATAGTCTGTATATGTATGGATGGTTCTCTTATGATGGGGACCGGGACACAGGGTCACTTCACGGTGATGGCTGTGCCTGTTGCTCCCCTCCAGGTGTGCTGCCTCTGCTCGGGTAGCACCCGGGGGAGACTCCATACCATTTGAGACAAATTGTGACACCCCATGATGTGTGTACCATGGGAGAAAAAAACATGATTATAAGAATATGGGGAATAGATAAATAAGGGTGATAGTGGCGATATGCCATTGGCCCGTTTTACACCGCTGGACTCCCTTTTTTGAGTGATTAATAAGGAAATGGGGCAGTATAATCGATCCAATGTTATGAATGGTGGTCATGTGATCCATCACATGATCTGCGTGTGTCAGACTACGTCCGCCTTGTCTTGGGAACGAGCATGCCCAGTCTCTGTTTGGTGCTGAGTCGCCATCTTGGATGTGAGTCTCTATGTGTCTTATGTGTTAGATAGTCTCGCGGGATGAGGAGCTTCCCACGCCTGCTCACTATTCATTTCCGGACGCCGACTGAGTCCTGTCGTCTCCAGCTACATGTGAGAGTTCTATACTAAATGAATTATTTGTTTTTAATTAGCACGATCATGCACACCTGAATTGTAATGTTAAATTATGATGTTATGCACTGTAACCGGATGAATTTATGGTCAATATTTTCGGCACATAGCACTTTTTTATATATGATCTGTTTTGACTATAGTATAATCATGTACACTTGAATTGTTTTTATTAATGCTTTTGTAAAAATTGATGTATTATCATGTAATCACTTTTGTTAATTATACATGCTTTATAAGCACCTGATTTTGCACCTTGTATTATGGCTTGACAAAGGCTCCATGGAGTGAGCTGAAACGTTGCTGTCTACACATGGGTAAATAAAATACCCTTTTTTTCACGGATATTTGCGTGCTGCCTTGACTTCTTCATATATATATATATATATATATATATATATATATATATGTACAGACCAAGAGTTTGGACACACTTTCTCATTCAAAGAGTTTTCTTTATTTTCATGACTATGAAGGCATCAAAACTATGAATTAACACATGTGGAATTATATGCATAGCAAACAAGTGTGAAACAACTGAAAATATGTCATATTCTAGGTTCTTCAAAGCAGCCACCTTTTGCTTGGATTACTGCTTTACACACTCTTGGCATTCTCTTGATGAGCTTCAAGAGGTAGTCCCCTGAAATGGTCTACCAACAGTCTTGAAGGAGTTCCCAGAGATGCTTAGCACTTGTTGGCCCCTTTGCCTTCAATCTGCGGTCCAGCTCACCCCAAACCATCTCGATTGGGTTCAGGTCCGGTGACTGTGGAGGCCAGGTCATCTGGCGCAGCACCCCATCACTCTCCTTCATGGTCAAATAGCCCTTACTTTCAAAGTTTTCCCAATTTTTCGGCTGACTGACTGACCTTCATTTCTTAAAGTAATGATGGCCACTTGTTTTTCTTTACTTAGCTGCTTTTTTCTTGCCATAATACAAATTCTAACAGTCTATTCAGTAGGACTATCAGCTGTGTATCCACCTGACTTCTCCTCAACGCAACTGATGGTCCCAACCCCATTTATAAGGCAAGAAGTCCCACTTATTAAACCTGACAGGGCACACCTGTGAAGTGAAAACCATTTCAGGGGACTACCTCTTGAAGCTCATCAAGAGATTGCCAAGAGTGTGCAAAGCAGTAATCAAAGCAAAAGGTGGCTGCTTTGAAGAACCTAGAATATGACATATTTTCAGTTGTTTCACACTTGTTTGTTAAGTATATAATTCCACATGTGTTAATTCATAGTTTTGATGCCTTCAGTGTGAATCTACAATTTTCATAGTCATGAAAATAAAGAAAACTCTTTGAATGAGAAGGTGTGTCCAAACTTTTGGTCTGTACTGTATATATATATATATATATATATATATATATATATATAGTTTTTAGACATAATATGTTTACATATATTATTATATATTTAGAATATATAATAAATTATAATATATGTAAATATATTATGGCTAAAAACATCAGTAGTAGTTTCCCCATATATTATGCATTCATATACATATATATATATATATATATATATATATATATATATATATATATACACATACATATACACACACACAGGTGAAACTCGAAAAATGTGATTATCGTGCAAAGTTCATTTATTTTAGTAATGCAACTTAAAAGGTGAAACTAATATATGAGATAGACTCAATACATGCAATATTGAGATATTTCAAGCCTTTATTTGTTATACTTTGGATGATTATGGCTTACAGCTTATGAAACCCCAAAGTCACAATTTTGAGGTACCCTTTGTTCAGGGGATATGGATTAATTAGCTGACTAGAGTGTGACACTTTGAGCCTAAAATATTGAACCTTTTCACAAAGTTCTAATTTTAATTTGCTGCATTAATGCAATTCCTTTTAATTTGCATTACTGAAATAAATGGACTTTTGCACGATATTAAAATTTTTCAAGTTTCACCTGAGTATAATGGAAGTCAATGGGAGAACCCGAGCATTAAACCAGGCAACCCCTGCTCTGAAGAGGGGAGGGTACCTGGTTCATAGGAAAAGGTCAGAAATTGATGGAAACACTCCTGAAATGGTTCGGGAACAGCATGGGGACGATGTCTCGATGCATCTTGGACTCTCAGGTCGCTGCTGGGAACCATGTTGTCCGAGTAGTACGCCACTTTTACAGACTGACAATACTACGCACAAAACTGAAAAAAAGGTTAAGAAACATTCTTTCCTGTATATTTACTTGTATTTAAAGTGCAAGTGCTGCCAAAAGTTTCAAGGAAGAGGTACTTCAATACAACCTGTATATCACATAATGGAGGGCTTCATTCACATTGTGGTACAATAGTTCTGGTAGTGGGACTTCTACACTCATAAAGCCTATGCACTAAGTGAAAGGGCTGCCAAAAATTACAAGGAACCGGTACTCCAAAACACCCTTTGTTACACATAAAGGAGGGCATCATACATACCCTTGAAAAATTATGATTGATGGCCTGCTGGTGATCCTCAAAAACATTTGGAGCAAGTGCCTGCTGATCTGACCATCTAAAACATTAGGGGCAAGGGTCTGCTGCCGCATTGGTGACTCTAGATAACCTCTGGGCGATTGCACGTCCCCGTGACAGAGACGATCCATTTGGATGTCTGCCCTATCAACTTTCGATGTTCTTTTCTGTGCCTACCATGGTGATCAGGGGTAACAGGGAATCAGGGTTCGACGCCGGAGAGGGAACCTGAGAAATGGCTACCACATCCAAGGGAGGTCAATGGCTGAAATCAGATTGGCTGTTGTTGCCTTGTTCCCCCCTTTTTTTTTTTTCCTAATTGTGAACCACCCAGAGAGGGTGGGTCAAGTTATTAAAGCACAAGCGTCCAAGGAAGGCAGCAGGCACTCAGCAATTACCCACTCCCGACTCGGGTAGGTAGCGATGATAAGTAACAAGAGGCCCTGTTATTGGAATGAGTACACTTTCTGTTAATGAGGATCTATTGGAGGGCAAGTCTGGTGCCAACCACTGACTTGCTCCCGGCCTCCACAACATTCACCCAGTGTACCGTCATGGTGAGGATTGTGTTGACCAGACTCCGGGCTACTGAGACTGGACTTGTAGGTGAGGGCCTGCTGCCGCTTTGTTGACTCTAGATAACCTCTAGGCGAACGCACGTCCCCGTGACAGCGACGATCCATTTGAATGTCTGCCCTATTAACTTTGGAGCAATTTTTCAACAAGGACCTTCTGGTATTGCACCATTTTGCTTGTCCTCTCCACCTGAGGAATGAGAGTTGAAAAGTTCTCTTTGTAGCAGGGGTCAAGAAGGGTGAACAACCAGTAATCCGTGTTGTCTAAAATGTGTATATCGCGCGGGTCATGGGAAAGGCAGCCTAACATGAAGTCAGCCATGTGTTCCAGAGTACCAACCGGAAAGACTTCGCTGTCGTCATCAGAAGGTGAACTGACCCTGTAAAAGATTGTAGGTGAGGGCCTGCAGGTGAGCTGACCCTGTAAAACATTATATGCAAACACCTGCAGTTGAGTTGACCCTGTAAAACATTATATGTGAGGGCCTGCAGTTGAGCTGATCCTTTAAAACAATATATGCGAGGGCCTGCAGGTGAGCTGACCCTGTAAAATATTATATGCGAGGGGCTGCAAGTGAGCTGACCCTGTAAAACATTATATGCAAGGGCCTGCAGTTGAGCTGACCCTGTAAAACCTTATATTTGAGGGCCTGCAGGCGAGCTGACTCTGTAAAACATATGCGAGGGCCTGCAGGTGAGCTGACCCTGTAAAATATTATATGCGAGGGCATTATATGCGACGAATAAGCATGTTGATATGATAGAAGAGGAGGAGGAGGATGAGAAAAGGAAGATTTAACTGTTTACCCTTTTTTTTGTTGGAGAAAAGCCACATTTAAAGTGCCTTTATGTTCAGCCACTTTTCTCTGGTGGAATAGAGAAGTCAGGGGCAATCCAGGCATTGTTCATTTTTATAAGAGTCAACCTGTCAGCATTTTCAGTTGACAGGCGGATACGTTTACCTTCTGGTTTTAAACCGTTTTGCTTGTCCTCTCCACCTGAGGAATAAGAGATGAGAATTTTTCTTTGTAGCGGGGGTCAAGAAGGGTGAACACCCAGTAATCCGTGCTGTCTTAAATGCATATAGCACGCAGTCCATGGAAAAGGCAGCCTAACATGAAGTCAGCCATGTGTGCCAGAGTACCAACAGACAAGTCTTCGCTGTCGTCATCAGGAGGATGACTGTCCATCTCCTCATCCTCTTCCTCCTCTTCTGCCCACCCACGCTGAACAGATGGAATTAAACTTCCATGGGTACTACCCTCTGTATCGGAGGCAACAGTCTCCTGCTCCTTCTCCTCTTCATCGTCCAATTCGCTCTGAGAAGACAGACGGAGGGTGGTCTGGCTATCACCCTGTGTAATGTCTTCTTCCCCATTTCCACCTCTTCCACATGCAAAGCGTCGGCCTTAATTGTGAGCAGTGAGAGTTTGAGTAGACACAGAAGTGGATTGGTTACACTGATAATAGCGTTATCACCGCTCACCATCTGTGTTGATTCCTCAAAGTTTCTTAAAACCTGACATAGGTCAGACATCCATACCCACTCCTCCCTTCTGATTAGCGGAAGCTGACTGGAAAGGTGATGACCATGTTGCAGCTGGTATTCCACTACTGCCCTCTGCTGTTTACAAAGCCTGGCCAACATGTGGAATGTCGAGTTCCAGCGTGTGCTCACGTCGCACAACAGCTGGTGAGCTGGCATGTTAAAGCACTGCTGCAGCGTTTACAGACCGGCTGAAGCTGTTGATGACTTGCGGAAATGTGCACACACACGGCGCACCTTTACCAGTACCTCATGCAAATTGGGGTAGGTTTTGAGAAACCTCTGAACCACTAAGTTTAAAACGTGGGCTAGGCATGGGATGTGTGTGAGCTTGCCGAGCTCCAAAGCCGCTAATAAGTTAAGGCTGTAGGTTGAGTGGCGAGAGCCACAGCTCAGTCTGGTCTATTATCCCCTGAAACGGCTCTGTGGCGGTGTGCTGTTTGTCCCCTAAGAATATCAGCTTCAGCACAGCCTGTTGACGCTTCCCCAGTGCAGTGCTACACTGCTTCCAGCTACAGGCTGATGGCTGACTGGTGCTGCACTCGGATAACTCGGAGGTGGAAGTGGAGGCGGAGAAAGAGAAGTGGGGGTTGGAGCCACTAGCATAGGTGTTGGCGGAAACCCTGATGGAATTAGGGCCCGCAATCCTCGGCATCGGTAGCACCGTTGCCATCCAAGGGCTCGACTTACTCCCAGCCTCCACAATGTTCACCCAGTGTTCTGTCATGGAAATGTAGCGTCCCTGGCCAAATGCACTTGGCAATGTGTTCGTGGTTAAGTGGACCTTCCCAGTAACTGCGTTGGTCAGGGCACGTGTGACGTTTTGTGATACATGTTGGTGTAAGGCGGCCATGGCACACTTGAATAATAGTGGCAGCTGGGGACAAATTACCGCAGGACAGCCGCCAACATCAGGCTGTGGAAGGCCTCAGTGTCCACAAGCCTATATGGCAACATTTCCAGGGCAAGTAATTTTGAAAGGTGCTATGTCCTGTGGGTGGGTGGCTGGTTATTTGCGCTTGCTTTCAAATGACTGGGGTGATTACATTTTGATGCTGTGCTGGGACAGGGAAGTGGATGTAGTCGCTGATGGTGCTGGCACAGGTCCAGGTGCAGGGTGGGAGGCATCCTCGCCTGCGCCTTCGACATGCGATTGGCCAGCACGTACCATAGGGGAAGAGGAGGCTGTGGTGTGACCCACAGACACAGATTGTGGACCCAGGCGTTTGCCCCACTTATTATGGTGCTTGGATGCCATATGGCAGATCATGCTAGTGGTGGTGAGGTTGCTAGTGTTCACGCCCTGGCTCATTCTCGTATGGCACAGGTTGCAAATAATAATTATTTTATCGTCTGCACTTTCCTCAAAAAAGCGCCAGACTGCAGGACACCTACCTCTTGGCAAGGGAGATTTCCGCAAGGGGGTTCTCCGTGGAATAGTTGCGGGCCTGCGTGGTGTGGCTTTCCTTCTCCCTTTTGCCACCCAACTGCCTCTTCCAGCCTGTTGTGGTGCTGCAGATCCCCCCCCCCTCTGTACTGCTGTTCTCGCTCGGCTTTCCACCTTCCCAGGTTAGGTCAGTGACCGCAAAGTCCACAACCTCCTCTTCCACTTCCGTACTCTGATAATCCTCTTTATTTGTCGACCTAACGACAACCTCAGTGATTGACAACTGTGTCTTGTCCTCTTCATCAACCTCTTGAGACCGTAATTGCGGTTGACTCATTGGCAACTGTGTCTCATCATCATCCACCTCATTAAACACTAATTTCCATTCCCCACCGTCATGTTCTTGTGACTGTGGATGCTCAAGAGGTTGGGAATCAGGGCACAAGATCTCATGTCCCTCTTCAAGCGTGCTTGTCGAGAGGGCCAAATCAAGTAATGGCGATGAAAAGAGCTCCTCAGAATTTCCAAGTGTGGGATCACTTGTTTGGCCAGACTCTCCATGGGGGAGGAAGGAGCATCAGGGTGAGGATTCTGTTGACCAGACTCTTGGCTACTGAGACTGGATTTGGTGGAAGACAGGGTGGTGCTTAACCGACTGGAAGCATTATCTGCTGCAATCCAACCGACCACCTGGTCGCACTGGTCTGACTTCAAGAGTTTTGTCCTGCGACACCCTGCAAACTGGGACATGAAGCTAGGTATTGTGGATGATTGTTTTTCTTGTGCTCTGGCAGCAGACACAGTTTCAACGCGCCCATGGCCACGGCCTCAGCGTGAACCATCAGCCACTTCCCCATCCCTTAGGCCTCTTTCACACGGGCGTCACGGATTTGAGCCGGATGCATCCCTGGTGCATTGCGGCAAACCCGCGTGAGTAGGTACGCAATGTCAGTCAGTTTTGACTGCGATTGCGTTCCGTTGTTCAGTTTTTATTGCGCGGGTGCAATGCGTTTTACACGCGCGTGATAAAAAACTGAATGTGGTACCCAGACCGGAACTTCTTCACTGAAATTCAGGTTTGGGTTCAAGGTTGTGTAGATATAATTATTTTCCCTTATAAACTGGTTATAAGGGAAAATAATAGAATTCTTAATACAGAATGCTTAGTAATATAGGGCTGGAGGGGTTAAAAAAATAAAATTAACACCTTAATCCACTTGTTCGCGCAGCCCAGCTTCTCTTCTTTCTTCAGGACCTGGGTAAAGAGCCTGTGGTGATGGATCATGTGATGGACCATGTGATGAGCGCAGTGACGTCACCACAGGTCCTTTTTCTCACCGATCAGCAAAGAAGAAGACAGAAGAGAAGCCGGGCTGCGCGAACAAGTGGATGAGGTGAGTTAAATTTTTATTATTATTTTTTAACCCCTACACTAGTAATTACACATTTATTTTTGCAATACATTTTTTACATTTACAAAAAATATATAAAATATATAAATTTAATCTCTATTTCTAAAATGTTTCTGCCAGGATTCAAACTCCCAACCTTGCACATTAGAGGCAAGGATGTTAACCACTTCACTATTGAGCTAAATGTTAACCTGCACAGAAATATAAAATAAGTTTTCTGCTGAATAGGAATACTCACTACATCAGAAACTACTATGAGGTTTTTCTCACACAGGTTAGCATTCAGCTTTATAGCTGAGTGGATAAGGTCCTTGCTTCTAATGTGCAAGGTTAAGTGTTTGAATCCTGGCAAAAAATACAGTATATATATATATAGTGTGGGGTTTTGCTCTGATAGACAGGTTAGCGGACTCAGTATACAGGCAATCACAAAGTCTTTAACTTAAATAGTTCAGTGTTTATTCACATAGAAGGCAAAACAAAATAACAGTTCGCAGTCTTGGTGTTTGTTCACACCATGGAAATTCCACAGAACACAAACATTCACCTTGATTGCAGTTTTTCATCCACGGCCCCCAGCAGGCTTGGGACTGCTTTTTATAAGCCTCCCAAGACCCGGCCTGGAACGTGGGGAGAAGCCACCCACCCAGGACTTTGGCTACTCCCAGTAAGAGTCGTCCTGGATAGGCTTTACAGCCATACTAAACAGCTGAAGTGTCAGACTGCAAAGCAATAATGACACTTCAGGGGGGAAAAAATGGCTCTTACCTCACCAAGGCCAGGAACCTTGGTGACACGTACTGACCATCAATGATACAATGATGGCCCCTTGTTCCTACATACCTCCCCCCCTTTGTACAACCCTGAGGGGGTGAACACACATTAACAACCTGCTCTATAAAAATAACACATGATCTAACCTGCCAGATTAAAGTTGTAAATAACTAAAAATAAAAATGTTGCCAAAACAGCTATTTTTTGTTACCTTGCCTCACAAAAAGTGTAATATAGAGCAACCAAAAATCATATTTACCCTAAAATAGTACCAACAAAACTGCCACCTTATCCCGCAGTTTCCAAAATGGGGTAACTTTTTTAGAGTTTCTACTCTAGGGGTTCATCAGGGGGGCTTCAAATGGGACATGGCAGATTAAAATTATCCCAGTTAAATCTGCCTTCCAAAAACCATATGGCACATATGGCATTCCTTTCCTTCTGCGCTCTGCCGCGTGCCCGTACAGCAGTTTAAGACCACATATGGGGTATTTCTGTAAACTACAGAATCAGAGCAATAAATATTGAGTTTTGTTTGGCTGTTAACCCTTGTTTCTTTCAGTGGAAAAAAATGGATTAAAGTAGAAAATCTGCCAAAAAAGTGAAATTCACACCTAAAGGGTTAACAAAGTTTGTAAAATAAGTTTTGAATACCTTGAGGGGTGTTGTTTCTAAAATGGGGTCATTTTTGGGTGGTTTCTATTATGTAAGCCTCACAAAGTGACTTCAGACCTGAACTGGTCCTTAAAAAATGGGTTTTTGAAATAAAAAAATTAAAATGGCATTCACAAAATGATGCAATCATGAAGTAGACATATGGGGAATGTAAAGTAATAACTATTTTTGGAGGTATTACTATCTATTATAAAAGTAGAGAAATTGAAATTTAGAAATTTGCAAATTTTTGCAAATTTTTGTTAAATTTTGTCATTTTTTATAAATACTAATGAAATTATTTGACTCAATTTTACCACTGTCAGGAAGTACAATATGTGACAAGAAAACAATCTCAGAATGGCCTGGATAAGTAAAAGCGTTTTAACGTTATCATATAAAGTGGTCCTTAAGGTGAAATATGGCAAGGTCCTTAAGGGGTTAAGTGAGTTATAGCAAAACAATTACTTTATTTATGATTAATAATAATAAAATTATGGTTGAAAATAAGAGTTATCATAATTATAAAACTACAGTTATCTTGACTATCATAAGTAAGTAAGAGTAAAGCATTAATACATCACCAGATATTGTAGCCTCACCCATTGCCCACAGATTGGGGGATTCCAACAATCAGCACGGGTAGAATCTGGGAACAGTGCAAGGCACGTCTGTCGCGTCTTCAACGAATCCCAAATTCCCAGTGGAAACCCCTCAAATTTTATAATCAAATATGATTTGATAAACTTGTGATTTGGCCTGTAAGCTCATGATCATATTTACTTGATCATGTGCTGAGAGAAAAGTCTTATTATGAAAAAAGTCTTATTATGAGAAAATTATTATTATGAGAAAAATATTATTATGAACACTTCATGTGTTCATGCACAATAACTTGTTTTCCTGATTTATGACAATGCCTGAGAATCTTCTTTGTTTTCCTGAACTCCAGTACCCTCAGTACTTTTCCACTTATATACACGGCTATACTAACTAAGGTTTCATGACTACTTGAGTGTCAATCACCATTATTCCACTCATTCTTATACATTCGTATCACATTTGTATCACGCCTTGCCCTGTGAATGTACAGAGATCTGTCAGACTGGCTGCACATGTATGACTTCTTGGTTTGTTTTGATTTGGATTTGAGCTGGATCCACCTTCCCTCAGGTGTACTGGGTTTCATCGTTAGTGAGGCTATTTATCCCTCCTTCCCCCAGTGCCCTGTGCGAGTTATAGTTCTTTTCTAGGAGCTCTTGATTTGTGGTGGATCGTCTGCTCCAGCTCTGCTCAAGTTAAGTCCTCTCCTTCCTTTTCCTTTGTGTGTGTTATCTAGGCCTCTAGGGAGACGCTTGGGGCCTTTGCTGCCTTTGTCACAGTCAAATACAACCAGTCAATACTGCAGTTACATTGTTGGTTGACAAATTAACATTTTTTGTGACCGTGAAGTAATTGTATAAAACATTGTTGTGTGACCTGAAGAAATGTTTCCTCTTTATGACACCGACACTGACTTACTGTCAGTGAACTTAATTGTTGACTATTGGCTATTGTCGCCTGACATAAACCATCTGTTAGTTTGGTGGGTGAATGCAAAGAATGAGGAGAGCGTCAAATAAGGGACGTGACCCTGGTCGTGGTGCTGCCGGTGGAGCTCCTGTTGCAGAGGGGGGACGTGGTCGATCTGTGCCAGCTACACGCACAAGTGAACAACCTTCCTCCGGTGCTAATCGGCGACAGAACTTTCAGCGTTATTTGGTAGGGCCGAATGTGGCTCTACGAATGGTGAGGCCAGAACAAGTACAGGCTATAGTAGACTGGATGGCTGACAGTGCCTCCAGTTCCTTCACATTGTCTCCCACCCAGTCTCCTGCTGAAAGTTGAGAGTTGGCACCTGCAGCCCATGGCCATCAGTCTATCACCTCACCCCCTTGCAAATCAGCCAAGCAGTCTGAGCCCCAAGTCATGGAGCAGTCTCTTCTGCTTTTTGATGACTCTGCTAGCAGGGTTTCCCAGGGCCATCCACATAGCCCTTCCCCAGAAGTGGAAGAGATTGAGTGCACCGATGCCCAACTACTAATGTTTCAGGATGAGTACATGGGAGGACCACTGCAGCACGTCTCGGATGATGACGAAACACAGGTGCCAACTGCTGTGGCTTTCTGCAGTGTGCAGACCGACAAGGAGGGCAGGGGTAAAAACTGGGTGGAAGATGATGTGGAGGACTAAGAGGTCCTCGACCCCACATGGAATCAAGGTCATGCGAGTGACCTGTGTAGTTCAGAGGAAGAGGCGGTGATCGCACAGAGCCACCAGCACAGCAGAAGAGGGAGCAGGGTGAAAAAGCAGAGTGGCCGTCCCCTAGACAGCCAGCTCCAAGGAGTTCCCTGGTGTGGCAGTTCTTCAGACAATGTGCCAACGACAAAACACTAGTGGTTTGCACTCTGTGCAATCAGAGCCTGAAGCGAGGCACAAACGTTCTCAACCTGAGCACAACCTGCATGACCAGGCATTTAAAAAACAAAAAAAGGTCTCTGGCTCCTCCTGCTTCCTCTTCTACTGCAGTCTCGGCCTCTTCCTGTCACGGCCATGCCCATGACCGTGACTTCTTTACCGCATGCATTTGCCTGCGGTTTTGTATGGGTGTTCAACCACAGGTGAGGGCCGCTTGTTTGTGGCCTCACTTGTGGTTGCCGCGGGCAACTAGTGTTGTATTTAGCAGCAGAGCAGCCTTAGCGTTGCTAGGCAGCTTACTGCCCTGGCATGCGGTCTCACCTGACTTTCTTTATGTTAGGTGTGTGTGTTGTGTGCATGGTGTATTTTGTATTGTGTGCACTTCCCCTTTATGTGTCTTTCCCTTCTGTGTGTACCGGAAGGGTTAACTTCCTTCCCAGTGTGTGTGTGATGTCACTGGGTGTGTCCAACCCTTGGGTGTGGCCACTTGGGCCTATATAGACCCTCTCTCTAGCAGGGCTCAGTAGGTTGCTTCAGTCTTGCTAGCTGAAGCAGCCTCCTGTGTTTTCTATCCGCCTGTGAGAGCCACCACTGTGGTCATAAGTTTAAGTTTAGCTAAGTCTGTGTGATGTTTGGTTTATGTTTTCCTGTATTATTCAGTGCTGCCATGTATCTGGGTTCCGGTGTGTGGATGAGTTTGTGCTGACTTCTGTTTGCTATTTGTGGACTTCAGCTTTCCTGCACACGGATCCAGTCAGCAGGGCTGTGGCAGGTGGCTGGAACTAGTGCAGCACCTGCCATATTCATAGGCTTGCATTTGTTCCTCTTTTCCCAACAGCTTGGCCAGTGAGACTCCTGCTCCTCCGTGCCTAGGAGGAGTAGGTCGTCTTACCCTGACTCCTAGCGCAGGGACCGGACGGAGGGTGAGTTAGGGATCCGAGGTTCCTGCGCATGGGTCCTCCTACCTTTAAGGTCGGCCCATGCACTTAGGAGTTAGGGTCAGGGTAGGGACGCTGTTAGGAGGTGACCTGCTCCCTATCCTGTTCTCCTGGCTGAGCAGCCATAACATCACCTGGCACGCACGGCTGAGGATTTCCCCCATCCTCAGCCGTGACACTTCCTCACCCTCTTGAGTGATAGTGGCACCTGCCACACCGCAAACAGAGGATCTGCCAGCAACGCCACCACCTGGGTCATAATGCATCTCCACAATGTCCCATGGAAGCGTTCAGCTATCTATCTCCCAAACACTGAAGCGAAAGAGGAAGTACCCCCTACGCACCCACTATCCCTGACCCTGAATGCAAGCGTTTATAAATGAATGGCCTTTGAAATGCTGTCATTCCATCTGGTTGAAATGGAGAGTTTTAAAAGCCTTATGGCGGTGGCTGTCACACAGTACATCGTGCTTAGCCGCCACTACTTTTCCAGGCGAGCCATCCCTTCCCTGCACAATCAAGTTGGGGAAAAAATGAGGTGTGCACTGCCCAACGCCATCTGTGGCAAAGTCCACCTAAATACGGATATGTGGACTAGTAAGCACGGTCAGGGACATTATATCTCTCTAACAGCACACTGGTTAAATGCACTGGTGGATGGGCCTGAGGTGCATAGCAGTTTGGCGCATGTCCTTCCACCACCGAGGATTGCAGGGCGCTTCTCTTTGCCTCCTGTAGCTTGATCCTCCTACTCCGCTTCCTCATCCTCTACTGCCTCCCCATCTGGTCAGCGTAACACCTTCACTACCAACTTCAGCACAGCCAGGGGTAAACAACAGCAGGCAGTTTTAAAACTTATCTGTTTAAGGGACAAACCCCACACCGTGCAGGAGCTGTGGACGGGCATGGAACAACAGACCGATGAGTGGTTGGTGCCAGTGAGCCTCAAGCCCGACTTGGTGGTGTTCGATAATGGGCAAAATCTCGTAGCAGCTCTGGGCCTAGCCGGTTTGACGCACATCCCTTGCCTGGCGCATGTGCTGAATTTGGTGGTGCAGAGGTTCCTTAAAAACTCCCCTCGATATGTAAGAGCTGCTGCAAAAAGTGTGGGCTGTCTGTGCCTGCTTTCGGCGTTCTCACCCTGCTGCTGCTCGCCTGTCAGCGCTGCAGCGTAACTTCGACCTTCCCGCTCACAGCCTCATATGCGACATGCCCACAAGGTGGAACTCCACCTTACACATGCTGGCCAGACTGTGCGAGCAACAGCAGGCAATAGTGTAGTTTCAGATGCAGCACGCACAGGTGAGTCACTCTGTGGAACAACACCACTTCACCACCAATGACTGGGCCTCCATGCGAGACCTGTGTGCCTTGTTGCGCTGTTTCGAGTACTCCACCAACATGGCCAGTGCCGATGACGCCGTTCTTAGCGTTACTATCCCACTTATATGCCTCCTTGAAAAAACGCTTCGGCGATGATGGAAGAGGATGTGGCACAGGAGGATAAGGAGGAAGAGGGATCATTTCCAAGGGTTTCAGGCCATTCATTCACAAGTGGCTCCGAGGGTGGGTTCCTACACTCACAAACGCCAGGTACACAATTGTCAAGCAAGGGTACAGTTCTGGAGGATGACGAGGTGGAAGATGAGGAGATGGAGGAGGAGGAACCGTGTATACAGCAGGGTGGCACCCAATCCAGCTCATGGCCATCACTGATGTGTGGCTGGGGGGATACAGAGGACTCAGACGATACATCTCCCACAGAGGACAGATTGTCATTGCCTCTGGGCAACCTGGCACACATGAGCGATTACATGCTGCAGTGTCTCCTCAACGACCGCCGAGGAGGCCACATTCTAACTTGTGCTGATTACTGGGTGGCCACGCTGCTGGATCCCCGTTACAAGGACAATGTACCGTCCTTGATTCAGTCACTGGAGCGTGATCGTAAGATGCGCGAGTACAAGCGCACACTGGTAGACACGCTGCTGGTGGCATTACCACCTGACAGCGGGGGCACAGTGGAAGCACAAGGTGAAGGCAGAGGAGGAAGAAGAGGTCACCAACGCAGCTGGGTAACCACCAGCACCTCAGAAGGCATGGCCGAAATGTAGAAAAGCTTTGTCAGCACGCCACAACAACCAGCACCACCAGCTAATATGGAACATCTTAGCAGCATTTCAGCAACATGGTGAAGCAGTATGTGTGCACACGCCTACACGTGCTGAATGATGGGTCGCCCCCCTTCAACTTCTGGGTCTCCAAATTGGGCACATGGCCTGAGCTTGCCCTTTATGCCTTGGAGGTGCTGGCCTGCCCTGCAGCCAGTGTATTGTCTGAACGTGTGTTTTTAATTTTTCCGTATTTTATTTTAAGTCATTTCACTAATTTGTCTGATACATTGTTGGGTTTTATATCCCCAATTTTTGGCTGTGATATACCCCTGCTCTACCTAATAGACAGGGAAATACATTTCACTAATTTGTCTGTTACATTGTTGGGTGAAATTCACCAATTTATGGCTGTGATATACCCCTGCTCTACCTAATAGACAGGGAAATACATTTCACTAATTTGTCTGTTACATTGTCAGGTGAAATTCACCAATTTTTGCCTGTGATATACCCCTGTTCTACCTAGTGGACAGTGAAATACATTTCACTAATTGGTCTGGTACATTGTCGGGTGAAATTCCCAATTTTTGGGCTGTGATATACCCCTGCTCTACCTAGTGGACAAGGAAATACATTTCACTAATTCATCTGTTACATTGTTGGGTGACAAATGCTAATCTTTTGCGCTAGAAAGTACATTTGCTGCCTACACTGCATTTAGGACAGTATGAATGGTGAGGCCAGAACAAGTACAGACTATAGTAGATTGGGGGGCTGACAGTGCCTACAGTTCCTTCGCATTGTCTCCCACCCAGTCCCCTGCTGAAAGATCAGAGTTGGCACCTACAGCCCATGGCCATCTGTCTTTCAACTCATCCCCTTGCAAATAAGGCAAGCAGTCTGAGCCCCAAGTCATGCAGCAGTCTGTTATGCTTTTTGATGACTCTGCTGACAGGGTTTCCGTGGGCCATCCACATAGCCCTGCAGCAGAAGTGGAAGAGATTGAGTGCACCGATTCCCAACCACTTATGTTTCAGGATGAGGACATGTGAAGATCACCGCACCACGTCTCTGATGATGACAAAACACAGGTGCCAACTGCTGTGGCTTTTTGCAGTCTGCAGACCGACAAGGAGGGCAGGGGTAAAGAGTGGGTGGAAAATGATGTGGAGGATGACGAGATACTAGACACCACATGGAATTAAGGTCATGCGAGTGATGTGTGCAGTTTGGAGGAAGAGGCGGTGGTCGCACTGAGGCACTATCACAGCAAAAGAGGGAGTAGGGTGCAAAAGCATCTGTTACATTCTTGGGTGACATTTTACTATTTTTGCCATGAATAAACCCCTGCTCTGCATAGGTGACAGGGACATAAATGTAAAAAAAATTGTCTGTTAAATTGTCAGGTGACATTTTACCAATTTTGCTGTATACAAACCCCTGCTCTGCATAGATGACAGGGAACTAATTTTTGTAAAATTGTCATCTCAATTGGTGGGTGACATGAATACAGTTTTGCCGTGAATAAACCCCTGCTCTGCATAGGTGACAGGGACCGAATTTTTTTTAAATCGTCTGTTTCATTGGTGGGTGACATTAACCCATTTTTTGCCGAGGAAAAACCCCTGCTCTGCATAGGTGACAGGGACTTAAATTTCTAAAATTCGTCTTTATTTGACGCGCGCCACCTCCTTTCGTTCAATCCTTCCGCTTTAACAACTTATCCCACATTTCCGCTCAATCACATTTCAGCCATTGACCTCCCTTGGATGTGGTATGTGGCAGAACATTAAAAATAGCTTTATATGCAGATAGAGTGCTCCAATATATTCGCGATTGCGCTATTCGCAATTAATGATGCTCATATTTTGGCGCAATATGTGAAACTTCACATTTTAGCAGGTCTGACTACATATTACTGAATGGTGCACTATGTATTGTTGTGACATCACAGCACTATGTCTGTAGTATGTATGTATGGACAGCAGAACCTATCACACTATCTAACACACTGCACTGCAACAGCTACACTATATCAGGATATAACCTACACTGACTATCTGTATTATATATATAAGCTATCTAACTATCTATCTAATGTAATGAGTGGAAAGCACAGAGCGCCGCAATGACACTGCTGTCTTTCTCAGAACTTTAACCACTTAAGGACCACAGGTTTATACCCCCCTAAAGACCAGGCCCTTTTTTACAAATCGGCACTCCACAACTTTAGCCGTTTATTGCTCGGTCATGCAACTTACCACCCAAATGAATTTTACCTCCTTTTCTTCTCACTAATAGAGCTTTCATTTGGTGGTATTTCATTGCTGCTGACATTTTTACTTTTTTTGTTATTAATCAAAATTTAAAGATTTTTTTGCAAAAAAATGACATTTTTCACTTTCAGTTGTAAAATTTTGCAAAAAAAACGACATCCATATATAAAGTTTGCTCTAAATTTATTGTTCTACATGTCTTTGATAAAAAAAAAATGTTTGGGTAAAAAAAAAATGGTTTGGGTAAAAGTTATAGCGTTTACAAACTATGGTACAAAAATGTGAATTTCCGCTTTTTGAAGCAGCTCTGACTTTCTGAGCACCTGTCATGTTTCCTGAGGTTCTACAATGCCCAGACAGTACAAACACCCCACAAATGACCCCATTTCGGAAAGTAGACACCCTAAGGTATTCGCTGATGGGCATAGTGAGTTCATAGAATATTTTATTTTTTGTCACAAGTTAGCGGAAAATGATGATTTTTTTCTTTTTTTTTTTCTTACAAAGTCTCATATTCCACTAACTTGTGACAAAAAATAAAAACTTCCATGAACTCACTATGCCCATCAGCGAATACCTTGGGGTGTCTTCTTTCCAAAATGGGGTCACTTGTGGGGTAGTTATACTGCCCTGGCATTCTAGGGCCCAAATGTGTGGTAAGGAGTTTGAAATCAAATTCTGTAATAAATGGCCGGTTAAATCCGAAAGGTGCTCTTTGGAATTTGGGCCCCTTTGCCCACCTAGGCTGCAAAAAAGTGTCACACATGTGGTATCTCCGTATTCAGGAGAAGTTGGGGAATGTGTTTTGGGGTGTCATTTTACATATACCCATGCTGGGTGAGATAAATATCTTGGTCAAATGCCAACTTTGTATAAAAAAAATGGGAAAAGTTGTCTTTTGCCAAGATATTTCTCTCACCCAGCATGGGTATATGTAAAATGACACCCCAAAACACATTCCCCAACTTCTCCTGAATACGGAGATACCACATGTGTGACACTTTTTTGCAGCCTAGGTGGGCAAAGGGGCCCATATTCCAAAGAGCACCTTTCGGATTTCACTGGTCATTTTTTTACAGAATTTGATTTCAAACTCCTTACCACACATTTGGGCCCCTAGAATGCCAGGGCAGTATAACTACCCCACAAGTGACCCCATTTTGGAAAGAAGACACCCCAAGATATTCGCTGATGGGCATAGTGAGTTCATGGAAGTTTTTATTTTTTGTCACAAGTTATTGGAATATGAGACTTTGTAAGAAAAAAAAAAAAAAAAAATCATCATTTTCCACTAACTTGTGACAAAAAATAAAAAAATTCTAGGAACTCGCCATGCCCCTCACGGAATACCTTGGGGTGTCTTCTTTCCAAAATGGGGTCACTTGTGGGGTAGTTATACTGCCCTGGCATTCTAGGGGCCCAAATGTGTGGTAAGGAGTTTGAAATCAAATTCTGTAAAAAATGGCCGGTGAAATCCGAAAGGTGCTCTTTGGAATGTGGGCCCCTTTGCCCACCTAGGCTGCAAAAAAGTGTCACACATGTGGTATCTCCGTATTCAGGAGAAGTTGGGGAATGTGTTTTGGGGTGTCATTTTACATATACCCATGCTGAGTGAGATAAATATCTTGGTCAAATGCCAACTTTGTATAAAAAAATGGGAAAAGTTGTCTTTTGCCAAGATATTTCTCTCACCCAGCATAAGTATATGTAAAATGACACCCCAAAACACATTGCCCAACTTCTCCTGAATACGGAGATACCAGATGTGTGACACTTTTTTGCAGCCTAGGTGGGCAAAGGGGCCCATATTCCAAAGAGCACCTTTCGGATTTCACTGGTCATTTTTTACAGAATTTGATTTTAAACTCCTTACCACACATTTGGGCCCCTAGAATGCCAGGGCAGTATAACTACCACACAAGTGACCCCATTTTGGAAAGAAGACACCCCAAGGTATTCGCTGATGGGCATAGTGAGTTCATGGAAGTTTTTATTTTTTGTCACAAGTTAGTGGAATATGAGACTTTGTAAGGGAAAAAATAAAAATAAAAAAAATCATAATTTTCCGCTAACTTGTGACAAAAAATATAAAAGTCTAGGAACTCGCCATGCCCCTCACGGAATACCTTGGGGTGTCTTATTTCCAAAATAGGGTCACTTGTGGGGTAGTTATACTGCCCTGGCATTTTCCAGGGGCCCTAATGTGTGGTAAGTAGGTAAATGACCTGTGAAATCCTAAAGGTGCTCTTTGGAATGTGGGCCCCTTTGCCCACCTAGGCTGCAAAAAAGTGTCACACATGTGGTATCGTCGTATTCAGGAGAAGTTGGGGAATGTGTTTTGGGGTGTCATTTTACATATACCCATGCTGGGTGAGAGAAATATCTCGGCAAAAGACAACTTTTCCCATTTTTTTTATACAAAGTTGGCATTTGACCAAGATATTTATCTCACCCAGCATGGGTATATGTAAAATGACACCCCAAAACACATTGCCCAACTTCTCCTGAGTACGGCGATACCACATGTGTGACACTTTTTTGCAGCCTAGATGCGCAAAGGGGCCCACATTCATTTTATGAGGGCATTTTTAGATATTTGGATCCCAGACTTCTTCTCACGCTTTAGGACCCCTTGAATGCCAGGGCAGTATAAATACCCCACATGTGACCCCATTTTGGAAAGAAGACACCCCAAGGTATTCAATGAGGGGCATGGCGAGTTCATAGAAATTTTTTTTTTTTGGCACAAGTTAGCAGAAATTGATATATTTTATTTTTTTCTCACAAAGTCTCCCTTTCCACTAACTTGGGACAAGAATTTCAATCTTTGATGGACTCAATATGCCCCTCACGGAATACCTTGGCGTGTCTTCTTTCCGAAATGGGGTCACATGTGGGGTATTTATACTGCCCTGGCATTCTAGGGGCCCTAAAGCGTGAGAAGAAGTCTGGAATATAAATGTCTAAAAAATTTTACGCATTTGGATTCCGTGAGGGGTATGGTGAGTTCATGTGAGATTTTATTTTTTGACACAAGTTAGTGGAATATGAGACTTTGTAATAAAAAAAAAAAAATTTCCGCTAACTTGGGCCAAAAAAATGTCTGAATTGATCACCCCCCAATTGATCACCCCCCAATGACAGGGGGGTGATCAATGACAGGGCGGTGATCAATGACAGGGGGGTGATCAGGGAGTCTATATGGGGTGATCACCACAGTCATTGATCACCCCCCTGTAAGGCTCCATTCAGTTGTCCGTATGCGTTTTGCGGATCCGATCCATGTATCAGTGGATCCGTAAAAATCATGCGGACGTCTGAATGGAGCTTTACAGGGGGGTAATCAATGACAGGGGGGTGATCAGGGTGTCTATATGGGGTGATCACCACAGTCATTGATCACGCCCCTGTAAGGCTCCATTCAGACGTCCGTATGCGTTTTGCGGATCCGATCCATCTATCAGTGGATCCGTAAAAATCATGCGGACATCTGAATGGAGCTTTACAGGGGGGTGATCAATGACAGGGGGGTAATCAATGACAGGGGGGTGATCAGGGAGTCTATATGGGGTGATCACCACATTCATTGATCACGCCCCTGTAAGGCTCCATTCAGACGTCCGTATGCGTTTTGCGGATCCGATCCATCTATCAGTGGATCCGTAAAAATCATGCGGACATCTGAGTGGAGCTTTACAGGGGGGTGATCAATGACAGGGGGGTAATCAATGACAGGGGGGTGATCAGGGAGTCTATATGGGGTGATCTCCACTGTCATTGATCACGCCCCTGTAAGGCTCCATTCAGACGTCCGTGTGCGTTTTGCGGATCCGATCCATCTATCAGTGGATCCGTAAAAATCATGCGGACGTCTAAATGGAGCTTTACAGGGGGGTGATCAATGACAGGGGGGTAATCAATGACAGGGGGGTGATCAGGGAGTCTATATGGGGTGATCAGGGGTGATCAAGGGTGATCAAGGGTGAATAAGGGGTTAATAAGTGACCGGGGGGGTGTAGTGTAGTGTGGTGCTTGGTGCAACATATTACTGAGCTACCTGTGTCCTCTGGTGGTCGATCCAAACAAAGGGGACCACCAGAGGACCAGGTAGCAGGTATATTAGACGCTGTTATCAAAACAGCGTCTAATATACCTGTTAGGGGTTAAAAAAAATCACATCTCCAGCCTGCCAGCGAACGATCGCCGCTGGCAGGCTGGAGATCCACTCTCTTACCTTCCGTTCCTGTGAGCGCGCGCGCCAGTGTGCGCGCGTTCACAGGAAATCTCGGCTCACGCGAGATGACGCCAATCGGCGTTAGCGTAGCCTGGGGGAGCCGCAGAGGTGACGCCTTTTGGCGTTAGCTTAGCGGCAAGTGGTTAAAAAAACTGTAAAAAATGGCTGCTGGGGTAAGGGGTAGGCACCTTTCCTATTGGTTGCTAGGGATGTTGCTAAGCTCAGACAAAGACATTGCAGCCTTCTTATTGCCCCACAAGCAAGAAGCAGGGAGGGATCATGGGTTCAGATGGAAAAAAAAAATCTAGAATATTCAAAAAATACAAATATATAGCACTATATTCTAAATATTCACAAATTCTTGAAGTGCCGATATTCGCAATTAATATTCGCTATTCAAATATTCACACCCAACACTATTAATCAGGCCAGTAGTGGAACTTGTTTTGTTGTTTTCACCTGAGGGACCTAGTAGTGGCGTCTGTTGACGACAGACGCGAAGTGTTCTGCTCAGCAGGGTAAGAGAATCATTACAGATCTTGTCTGCCTCAGTCGGTATTTCTGAAGTGTTTAGTGTGGTTATAGCACCATCTAGCGGTGTTAAGTTATATTACACTTTGTTTGCCTGTTACAATACTACTGCATTGTGGGTGGTGCACTGCATTGTGGGAGTGCAAAGCATCCTGGAAAAGAGAAGTCTCCAGGACACATCAGCAGAGCTGTCCTATGTATACAAGTAAGAGACAAAAGGACGGCACTCACCGCGATGCATAATAGCACTTTCTTTATTTTTGGTAGGAAGCGGACAACATGTATGAGTGCTTCAGCTGAATAGGCGACGGCCGTTTCGCACCTCAGTGCTTCATCTGGCCCATAATCAGGTGAGACACTTCACCTGCTCTTAAGAGCTTTCAGACTGTGACGTGATTCTTTCTGCGCCATACCAGGCCGATGCACCAGCCCGGCGCTTACCTGAGTGCATCAGGAAAAGATTGCGTCACAGTGAAAGACAAACAGTAAAACAAACATTTAAAATAGTACCATAACTAAACAATCATGGAATACTCTAAGGTTTGGAGGGATACAACACAAAGTTAGCACTCTCATCACCTGTAAAAGCAAATACGTGGTCTACCTTATCAAGTGTATATGCGGCAGGTTTTATATAGGTAAGACGATCAGGTGTATCCAGGAAAGGATTAGGGGGCATGTAAATTCACTCACCACAGGGAAAGGCTGCTTGCGGCTGATAGATCACGTGAGGGAGGAACACGCAGGAAACCATCTCACCCTCAGTTTTGCGGGTATAGAGTTGGTACATAGTCTACCACAAGGGGGCGATAGACATAAAGAGCTCCTAAGGAGAGAAAGTAAATGGATCCTGCGTTCAGATGCAATGGGACCCCTGGGTCTAAATGATAAAATCGACATGGGCATTTTCCTGCAGGCACCCAATTATTCTCCCTGACATGTTGCACTAATGATTGTTTAGTTATGGTACTATTTTAAATATTTGTTTTACTGTTTGTCTTTCACTGTGACGTGATCTTTTCCTGACGCACTCAGGTAAGCGCCGGGCAGGTGCATCGGCCTGGTATGGCGCAGAAAGAATCACATCACAGTCTGAAACCTCTTAAGAGCAGGTGAAGTGTCTCACCTGATTATGGGCCAGATGAAGCACTGAGGTGCGAAACGGCCGTCACCTATTCAGCTGGAGCACTCATACATGTTGTCCGCTTCCTACCAAAAATAAAGAAAGTGCTATTATGCATCGCGGTGAGTTCCGTCCTTTTGTCTCTTACTTGTATATGTCCTATGTATATCTCCTTCTCAAACTCCACCATCCTTGTAAAAGCATATCTGGTGAGAGATCTACCTTTGGTTCAGGGATATTGTATGTTGCAGAGCTGTTCAGCTAGTTGTAATTGTTACTAAGGGAGTTTTTATCACTGTTAGGGTACTTTCACACTAGCGTTGTTTGAACCCGGCAGCCAATTCCATCGTCGGAACTGCCCGCCGGATCCGGAAAAACGTGTGAAACAGATTACATTTCAATCCTGATCAGGATTCTGATCACAATGAAAAAATGCATTGGAAAAAACGGATCCACTATTTATGGACTTGCAAAAGTCGGATCCGGTTTGACGGAACAATGGGAAAATGCCAGATCCGGCGTTCAGTCAAAGTGTTCTGGATTTTTGGTTGGAAGTAAAAATACAACATGCTACGGTTTTCTGAAAAGCCTGATCAGTAAAAAAGACTGAACTGAAGACATCCTGATGCATCCTGAACGGATTGCTCTCCATTCAGAATGCATGGGGATAAAACTGATCAGTTCCTTTCCGGATTTGAGCCCCTACGACGGAACTCAGCGCCAGAAAAGAAAAACACTAGTGTGAAAGTACCCTTAGCTAGCCATGTAATCTTAAGTACAGGCAGCCATTTTACCATGTGCTTCAGTGTTAATATAATGTTATAATTCATGCCACGCTATGCTTAATTACTTAATATGTTATTAAATAATATATGTTATTTGTATTCTTGTAGTTTTACCAAACAATCCTGTTTTACCAATCAATCAATCAATCAATCAATCAATCGTATATAATCAATCAATCACATATGTACGACCTGTTGACCAATAAACAAGTTAGACTACAAAGAACAGTCCTCTTATTTGGAAGACAGGAATGGTTTATGCTGAATGTCAGACTGCACACTGTGTGAACGTGTATGAAGATAGAACAAATATCTTTATAGTTGATTTCACAGCGTGGCCTGAATAACTGTGGTGATGTAAGGTCTAACATCATACTGAAAAAATCAATGATGAAGACTACTGATATGTGACTACTAGAAATTTCATTTATCTCTTGATTTTTTGAGAGCTAGTTTTTCAGCTTTACTGAGAATAAAGAGCTAAGGCTACAAAACAGTTTTAGAACGGGCCTTGTAAATGTCATTTTCATTGCAAATTATTTCTTCTTAAAAGTGTTGATGGACAATGAAACAAACTGGCCTCAAGGGCTGGCATATATGATGTCGCTTTGCTACTTTTTTAATCCATGGGGTGAGAGGTCTTCCCTGTCATCTCTACTTCATTATGCTTGCTCATCCATAGCTTACACTACACTGAATTCATATTATCCTAAAGAGGAAGGAGTGTTGCCAGCCCTGCATATCAACAATAACTATGGAAGCTCCCTATATACAGCCTATGGGACAGATAATGTGCAAAATACAGTGACATTAACACTTGCAGTGGGGATACAGCAAAACCCCCTTCTTTAAAGAAAGCTATAACCGGCATACTCTTGCCACATAGAGAGGTCACCTGAAATAGAGAACATGCATGCATATATTATACCATGTTTTCATGCATGTATTCTGTCTTCTACCTGCAAGAAACCATGGTTAGGCACATACAGTGGATATAAAAAGTCTACTCACCCCTGTTAAAATGTCAGGTTTCTGTGATGTAAAAAAATGAGACAAAGATAAATAATTTCAGAACTTTTTCCACCTTCAATGTGACCTATAAACTGTACCACTCAATTGAAAAACAAACTGAAATCTTTTAGGTGGAGGGAAGGAAACAAAAAAAAACTACAATAATGTGGTTGCATAAGTGTGCACATTTTCTTATAACTAAGGCTACTTTCACACTAGCGTTCGGAGCGGATCCGTCTGATGTTTCATCAGACGGATCCGCTCCGATAATGCAGACGTTTGCATCCGTTCAGAACGGATCCGTCTGCATTATAACTTTCTAAGTCAGAAAGTAGCCTGAGCGGATCCGTTCAGACTTTACATTGAAAGTCAATGGGGAACGGATCCGCTTCAAGATTGAGCCATATAGTATCATCTTCAAGCGGATCCGTCCCCATTGACTTCCATTATAAGTCTGGACGGATCCGCTCGCCTCCGCACGGCCAGGCGGACACCCGAACGCTGCAAGCAGCGTTCAGGTGTCCGCTCGCTGAGCGGAGCGGAGGCTGAGCGCTGGCAGGCGGATGCATTCTCAGTGGATCCGCCTCCACTGAGAATGCATTAGGGCCAGACGGATGCGTTCGGGGCCGCTCGTGAGCCCCTTCAAACGGAGCGCACGAGCAGACACCCGAACGCTCGTGTGAAAGTAGCCTAAGGGATGTAGCTGTATTCAGAATTAGGCAATCACATTCAAAATCATGGTAAATTGGAGTTAGCATACACCTACCATCATTTAAAGTGCCTCTGATTAACCCCAAATAAAGTTCAGCTGTTCTAGTTGGTCTTTCGTGAAATTTTCTTACTCGTATCCCTCAGCAAAAGCCATGGTCCACAGAGAGCTTCCAAAGCATCAGAGGGATCTCATTGTTAAAAGGTATGTCAGGAGAAGGGTACAAAAGAATTTCCAAGGCATTAGATATACCATGGAACACAGTGAAGACAGTCATCATCAAGTGGAGAAAATATGGCACAACAGTGACATTACCAAGAACTGGACGTCCCTTCAAAGTTGATGAAAAGACGAAAAGAAAACTGGTCTGGGAGGCTACCAAGAGGCCTACATCAAGATTAAAGGAGCTGCAGGAATATCTGGCAAGTACTGGCTGTGTGGTACATGTGACAACAATCTCCCGTATTTTTCATATGTCTGGGCTATGGGGTAGAGTGGCAAGACGAATGCCTTTTCTTACGAAGAAAAGCATCCAAGCCAGGCTACATTTTGCAAAAACGCATCTGAAGTCTCTCAAAAGCATGTGGGAAAAGGTGTTATTGTCATGCCCTGCTCTGACTATGTGCGGAGGTCGGCCAGAATAGCAGCACGTGTTTAGTTTTGATTTGTTTTGGAGTCGTGCTGAACCCACCTCCCATCATGTGCACTGGGTGGGGTCACTGGTTTAAATATCACTCTAGTCCAGTGTTCTGAGCGGGTTATAGAAATCAGTCTGGCCTTGGAAGCAAGCAAGGAAGGAAGGTTGTCTGTTCCAGCTCAGAAAAGATAAGTGTGGTTTCAGTTTTTGTTGATTGCTTTCTAGGTTGTGTTTGTGTCATCTTTCCCATCCAGGTTCTGTGCGAGCAGGCTGCTCCTTTTCCCCTTTTCACCATCTCAGGGAATCTAGGGTGTTTTAGCCCAGGCACGAGGACACATGATTCCCACCTTCAAGGTCTGAATGTGGGCTGAGCAGTCCAGGGAAAGAGGTCAGGGTTTAGCTAGGAGGTGACCCTTCCCTTGCTTCTCGCCTAGAGCCTGGTTGTTGGTTTATCTGTGTGTCTGAGTTCCCCTTCCGCCGTGACATTATAACCCGCCATACTGTGACTGCCATTACTCTGCGGTTTTGTGATGGCGTCAATTGATGCACTGGTTGACCGCATGCAGGGATTATCCATAGAGGTTGCGGATCTGCGTAGTTCGGGCACACGGTGTCAGAATGCTCTGGCATCAGGTGCAGGTCAAATTTGTATGGAGCCAAAAGTGGCTCTTCCTGATCGATTTGCAGGGGGTACGGATGACTTTATCCGTTTTAGAGAGTCTTGCAAATTGTATTTTCGGCTGCGTCCATCGTCGTCAGGTGATGAGAGTCAGAGGATAGGTATAATCATTTCTCTGCTTAAAGGGGACGCGCAATCCTGGGCCTTTTCTCTGCCGCCCGGTTCTCGGGCCCTCCGGTCGGTGGAGGAATTTTTTAAGGCCCTGGGATCTACGATGGCCCAGATCGGGTCTCGATGGCGGAATCGAGATTACGTAATTTATTTCAGGGTGAACATACTGCAGAGGCTTACTGTGTTGAGTTTAGGAGATGGGCTACTGAATCAGAGTGGAATGATCCCGCGTTACGTAGTCAGTTTTGTCAGGGGTTATCTGAGAGATTGAAAGATGCCCTTGCTTTTCATGAGTACCCAGATTCTTTGGAGAATGCAATGTCTTTAGCAGTACGGTTAGATAGACGTATTAGGGATCCCTTCTGTGAGTGGTTTCGTCTCTACTGCTTCCCAGGGTGATGTTACAGGTAGCTCTGGGGTAGCGGAGGAACCCATGCAGCTGGGTCAGGTTTCTTGCCGTTCTGATAGTAGAGACTTTAGGAAATTGCACAAACTGTGTTACTACTGTGGGAAAAGTGGTCATTTTATTTTTGCTTGTCCTTTTGTTAAACCGCAAGGTGGAAGAGAAAAATAAAATAAAAACTTTCCTGACTCTTGGTGGCGTGAATGGTGTGGTGGAGCAAGCAGGTATGCAAGCTCCCTGCAGTTCCCGTTTTCTGATTCCAGCTGTGGTGGCGCTAGAGTCAAGAAAGATTTTTGTTGAAGTATTCCTTGACTGTGGTGCTGGGGTAAACCTAATTGACTCTCTTTTTCTTCAAAATCTGGGTCTAAGTACTTGCACTTTAGAAAAAGAGATTCAGGTTGTTGCAAGTCTTACTCACATTGTTCATGGTATTCACTTAAGGTTGGGTGATTCACATGTTGAGATTATGTCTTGTTTTGTCATGAAGGATTTGCCAGCTCCTATAGTTTTGGGGTTACCATGGTTGACTAAACATAACCCAATTATAGATTGGCAAGCGAGACAAATCATTGGTTAGAGTGAATTTGGTTCGGATAATTGTCTTAGCACATCTATCGCTGGTGTGTCCACTACGGCTTTACCTCAGTATCTCTCAGATTTTGCGGATGTCTTTTCGGAGGGTGGGGCTCAGAAATTGCCCCCTCATCGTGACTATGATTGTCCATTTAATCTCATCCCAGGGGCTAAGTTGCCAAAGTCTCGGCTTTACAACCTTTCTCAACCCGAAAGAGAGGTCAAGCGAAAGTATATCGCCGAGAGTTTGGCAAAAGGTCCTATTAGGCCATCTAAGTCTCCGGTGGCAGTAGGCTTGTTCTTTGTAAAAAAAAAAAAGGATGGATCGCTGAGACCGTGTTTGGATTTCCGGGAATTGAACCGTATTACGGTCCGGGATCCATATCCCCTGCCTTTGATCTCTGACCTTTTTGATCAGATTGTTGGAGCCAAGGTGTTCTCCAAGTTAAATTTGAGAGGGGCCTACAATCTGATCAGAATCAAGGAGGGGGATGAGTGGAAAACGGCCTTCAATACGCACGAGGGTCATTTTGAGAATCTGGTTGACGAACGCGCCAGCAGTATTTCAGTGATTCGTCAATTATATTTTTCATCATTTGGTGGGGAGATTCCTGGTGGTTTATTTGAATGACATATTAATTTACTCTCCTGATCTGAAGACCCATCAGGATCATGTGAGACAGGTCTTGACGATCCTTCGGGAGAATAAATTATATGCTAAATTGGAGAAATGTTTGTTTTCGGTGCAGGATCTTCCGTTCTTGGGATATCTGCTTTCTGACTCTGGTTTTCGTATGGACCCCGAAAAGGTCCAGGCGGTTCTGGAGTGGGACCGACCAGAGAATCAGAAAGCTTTGATGAGGTTCCTGGGGTTTACTAATTATTATAGAAAATTTATTTCGAACTATTCTACCATTGTAAGACCTCTCACTGATATGACTAAGAAGGGCGCCGACATCTCTGTCTGGTCGGATGAGGCATTGCAGGCCTTTTCGGCTATTAAGGAGAGTTTTGCATCTGCTCCCATTCTGGTGCAGCCCGATGTGTCTCAGCCATTCGTAGTGGAGGTTGATGCATCTGAGGTGGGGGTTGGAGCGGTGCTGTCACAGGGTCCATCTCCGGGCAAATGGGTCCCGTGTGCTTTTTTCTCCAAGAAGCTCTCGGTCGCCGAGAGGAATTATGATGTTGGAGATAGAGAGTTGCTGGCTATCAAGTTGGCCTTTGAGGAATGGCGTCACTGCTTGGAGGGGGCGTCTCACCCCGTTACGGTATATACAGACCATAAGAATTTGGCTTACTTGCAATCTGCCAAGCGTCTGAACCCTAGACAGGCCAGATGGTCACTGTTTTTTACCAAGTTCAATTTTGTGGTTACCTTTCGCCCAGGGGTTAAGAACGTCAAGGCGGATGCCTTGTCTCGCAGCTTTCCTGGGGGAGGTGATTCAGAGGATCCTGCTCCGATTTTAGCTGATGGGGTGGTGGTCTCCGCTCTGTACCCCGAATTGGAGATGGAGGTGTTGGGAGCTCAGGAGGGGGCTCCTGGTTCTTGTCCCCCAGGGAGGTTGTTTGTTCCTGAAGGCCTGCAATACAAGGTATTCAAGGAACATCACGATACTGTCCTTGCTGGACATCCTGGTGGTAAGTCCACCTGTGAGCTGGTGTCTCGGAGGTTCTGGTGGCCAGGTTTACGTAAGAGCATTGAAGATTATGTGGCAGCTTGTGAGACCTGTGCTCAGTCAAAGGTTGCTCATACTCGACCGGCTGGTTCACTTCTTCCATTGTCAATTCCGTCTCGTCCTTGGACGCATTTGTCTATGGACTTTATTACGGATCTGCCGAGTTCCTCCGGGAGAACAGTAATTTTGGTGGTAGTTGACCGTTTCAGTAAAATGGCTCACTTTATATCTTTAACTAGTCTGCCTAACGCCAAGACTCTTACGCAGATTTTTGTGGATAATATTGTGAGATTGCATGGTATTCCTTCGGATGTGGTCTCTGATAGGGGCACGCAGTTTGTCTCCAGGTTTTGGAGGGCGTTCTGTTCTCGGCTGGGCATTCAACTTTCGTTCTCTTCGGCTTTTCATCCGCAGTCGAATCGACAGACAGAGCGTACTAATCAAAACCTGGAGACCTACTCGAGGTGCTTTGTGGCTGAGAATCAGGAGGACTGGTCCTCATTCTTGTCCCTAGCAGAATTTGCTTTGAATAACCGTAGGCAGGAGTCCACGGGTAAGTCACCATTTTTTGGTGCATACGGTTTTCATCCTCAGTTTGGTATTTTTTCTGGGACTGGTTCCTCTGGGATGCCAGAGGAGGAGAGATTTTCTTCTGCCTTGTCCTCTATCTGGCGGAGGATCCAAGGGAATTTGGAGAAGATGGGTGAGAGGTATAAGCGAATGGCTGACAAGAGACGTGTGACTGGTCCGGACCTGTGTGTGGGTGATCTGGTGTGGTTGTCCACTAAAAATATTAAATTGAGAGTGCCATCTTGGAAACTGGGTCCAAGATTTATCGGTCCGTACAAAATATCTGCGGTGATCAATCCAGTAGCGTTTCGGCTGGATCTTCTGCAGACTTGGAGGATCCATGATGTGTTACACAGGTCTTTACTAAAAAATACGTGAAACCGGTGGAACCATCGCCATTGCCTCCTCCTCCCGTTCTGGTCGATGGAAATTTGGAGTTCGAGATCTCCAGGGTTCTCGACTCTAGAGTTCTTCTGGGTTCCCTTCAGTACCTGGTACACTGGAGGGGATACGGTCCTGAGGAGAGGACGTGGGTTCCGGCGCTGGATGTCAGTGCCAGCCGATTGGTAAAGGCTTTTCATAGATCCCATCCGGATAAGGTTGGTCCGGGGTGTCCGGAGGTCACCCGTAGAAGGGGGGGTACTGTCATGCCCTCCTCTGACTATGTGCGGAGGTCGGCCAGAATAGCAGCACGTGTTTAGTTTAGTTTTGTTTTGTTTTGGAGTCGTGCTGAACCCGCCTCCCATCAGGTGCACTGGGTGGGGTCACTGGTTTAAATATCACTTTAGTCCAGTGTTCTGAGCGGGTTATATAAATCAGTCTGGCCTTGGAAGCAAGCAAGGAAGGAAGGTTGTCTGTTCCAGGTCAGAAAAGATAAGTGTGGTTTCAGTTTTTGTTGATTGCTTTCTAGGTTGTGTTTGTGTCATCTTTCCCATCCAGGTTCTGTGTGAGCAGGCTGCTCCTTTTCCCCTTTTCACCATCTCAGGGAATCTAGGGTGTTTTAGCCCAGGCACGAGGACACATCATTCCCACCTTCAAGGTCTGAATGTGGGCTGAGCAGTGCAGGGAAAGAGGTCAGGGTTTAGCTAGGAGGTGACCCTTCCCCTGCTTCTCGCCTAGAGCTTGGTTGTTGGTTTATCTGTGTGTCTGAGTTCCCCTTCCGCCGTGACAGTTATGGTCTGATGAAACCAAGGTTGAACTTTTTGGCCATAATTCAAAAAAATATGTTTGGTGAACAACACTGCACATCAACAAAAGAACACCATACCCACAGTGAAGCATGGTGGTGGCAGCATCATGCTGTCACGACCATGGTCATGGTCGTGACTCCCCCGCATGCAGTTGCCATCGGTTTGGTCCTATTGTTCAACCACTGGTGAGTGCTGTTAATATGTTGCCTCACGTGTGGTTGCCGCTGGCAACATGATGTTTTGGCAGTATAGCGGCCTGAGCGGTTGCTAGGCAACTTGCTGTCAAGTGCATGCGGTTGCACCTGGAGTGGTGTGTTTGTATGTGTGCACTTTCCCGGTTTGTTGTGCACGAGGTTTTGTATGTGTGTATTGTGACACTTTTCCTCACCTGCGGTTGCCCATGGCAACGTGTGGTTTGTGTACATGTGGTGGCAGTGTCTCGTCTCGGCCTTCTGGCTGTTTCCCAGGACATAGTTGCCACGCATGACGTTTCCGGCGGTAACAGCTGCAGTGTGATTGTTGCTTGTACAATTCCCCTTTAAGTGGCTTTTTCCCTTGCCTGGTGTAGGAAGGGTTAACTCCCTTCTTAGTGTGTGAACACTGGGTATGTGTGTGTGGGTGTGGCCACTTGGGGCTATTTAGCTCCTGCTGGATGCCAGACTCTGAGGGGTACTTCAGCCATGGTTAGCTGATGTCATCCTCCTGGTTATATACCATCTGCCAGTAAGGGCCACCCTTGTGGTCATAAAGTTTATGTCTGATGGTATGAAGATTTTTTTTATTTATTTTTTTTTTTTTAAAACCCCCAAAAAAACAACACCACTAAAACAATGGTATGCACACTTCAGTATCGCCCTATATCCGATACCGAAGTGTGCATACCATTGTTTTATGCATTTTATCAGAGATACTGTAAGTACAATAAATCTTTGAACGTCACTGTGGCAGTCTGGGCTTCACTATTGTTGCGACCTTTAATTACCCACAGTAGTGTTGGAGAGAGGAGGGATCCTCGGGTATACCCCTTGCAGATCCTTCCCCGTGCCTTTTGTAACCTGTACCAAGAAGGGAGGAGGTGTATCAAGCAGCGCGGTTTTCCACTTTCTTGAGGTCTTTTTTAAGCCCCATAAAATAACTTCATAGCTGAATTGGGCCATTAAAACTTTCTTGAAAATTTTAAAAATTGCTTCTAAAATTGTAAGCCTTCTGAATGTCCTAAAAAAATAAAACAACATTTTCAAAATAATTCCAACATAGAGTAGACATATGGCAAATGTTAAAAAAAACCTGATAGCGTAGAGGTCACGAAGAGTAGGGTGGCACTGCTGTGTGTGACGTGGGGGTGCATGGGGTCCTGGGCTACCCTGTCAATATATACAGCCAGTGCTCAGCCCAATAGTGGAAAGTCTCAATGGATGATCAAAATATGTAGAAGAAAATATGATAAAGAGGGCGGCACTAACCACTGCTGGAATAAAATTCAATCCTTTATTCTTCATGGGTAAAAACGTTAGGCAGGAGCATAGCAGCAAAATACACGGACACAAGAGCGGCGACGGCCGTTTCACGTGGATTTGCGTCAGCACGAGCACCTTTATTTTCCTCAGCCTATGGCTAGTCACCTCAGGGTACGTAAGGCACCTTGCCCTAGGGGAGGGTGCCTGAGCAATAGGTTGATCTAGATAGCCAAGGTGTGCTGTGCTTAAGGTGTGCTGTTCCATTTACCTGCCCATGTACCAACCTGTTTCCAGATTCTCATCCTCAACTGCAAGACTTGCACAAACTCTGCCTTCCCTGACCTTGGCTGTGGACGGCAGAGTTGTAATTACATCTGCTCGCTGTTGCAATGTTGATCACGGGTTAAGGGTGCAAAAGTAGGCAGCTCTCGTACGAGCGCTGTGCTCTCTTCAAACAGTTGATGGGGGGATGCTGGAAATCATTCCCCCGCTGATATGATATTGATGACCTATCCAGAGGTCATCAATATGACTATGCGGACAACCCCTTTAAAGGGTGAATACCAGGGGACTGCCAGGAAAATGCCATTAGTCCAAAGTCAAACCGTTTGGTTAATCCTGTGGTTCCACACACACAAATTTTAAACAGATCATTTTCCATTAGTCCGCCAATTGCCACTTTGTCATTTACAGACATTTTATTTTGAAGTCTATTTAAACAACGAGAAGTTGCAGGTTTGATACACTTATTATTAAAGGAAGAAACTTTGCAACAGGTTTATTTTTATTTTTTTAAATGCACAATTGGAAAGTCTGTGGCAAAGAAATCCAGCTATGGAAAAACTTAAGAGACCACTCCAATTTTTTCTTAAATCAGCATCTCCACATGTACAGTATGGCAGCCATTCCAATTCTATTACAGGCACACCTCATTCTACTTATACGGGTGCTGATTAGGTGATTACCTAGACCAAATCTTATTTACTGAGCAATAGTATAACAAACACCCCTGTGGTCATCACTACTGTCTTGTTATAGATCCAGCTGGATAGCAAAAGCAGAAATAAATGATTACAGACCATGCCAAAGAGTTGAAAAGTTCTGAGTGAGGAGAGGAAGGTTTTAATTATACCTTTATTGGCAGAGGGATACAGTGAGCGTCGGGTTGTTTCCATCCTTAAAATTTCAAAGACGTTCATAACAAGGTCAAGCAGCTACAGAATGAATAAACTAATACCACACTTCCATATCAAATTTAAATAGATCTATATTATAAAATTAATAAAAAAGAAGGGAAAACCTGGTATATGCAGTTAAATTGTAAATGACATATCACAAAACGTTACTGTCCAAAAACCTAGTCCATTTTATTAGATGATACTAATGATTATAGTAAATAACAACTCACATTGTATAGGAAGGAACATGGTGCTGCACAACCCAAAGTCAAGATGTATCAGAAGGAATAATTCCAATGGTCATATAAAATCGTGCAGCACAATTATCACATTCCCATACCAGTAAGTATTACCAAAATAAAAAGACGCAAAACCTAATAGAGAAAATTATAGACGCAGCAACACCCCAACATACATTTTGCCCAGCTTCTTCTTGGGGGCATGTGATCATTAATAAAGTGTATGAAATGAAATAGTGTACATAATCCCCAAGAGAATGAACTAATTTCACACTTCCATATCAAATTTAAATACATCTGTTTTATAACAGAATAAAAAAAAGAAATAAAAACCTTGCATATACTCCAAAATCTGGTTCTGGATAAAAAAAATTCTATACAAGGAGATGCAGCGATGTCATTGTGCCTACAGGGCTGAGGGAGCGTACAGGCCAGGAATCATCCTCAGCCCATATGGTTTTCTATTCAGCACAGCAGGGGTGTGATGATGTCACTGTATTGCGCCTGTTGGAGAGCGTATGGCCTGCATAAAAAATGAATACTTCTGTGTCTTTAAATACTGATGTGTAGTGCAGCAGAGCCTGTATGCAGGTGAATATCTCAAACCCTATTCCGCACACAGTACACTCCGGGGTAGAACTACAGTACTGCAATAGCAACGAAGTGCTCTGCCCGACAGGCGCAAAACACTCTTCTATTCAGACTGCTGGGCTCAATAGAAGTGCACAAGGACCAATGCCCAGGCCTCTCATACAGAGAATACTTACCTGGTCCCCAATGCCTATGTCCTTCTGAAGTAAAGGGGCAGGTCAAGATTCCATCCTCTCCATATATCTGTGACCTAATCTCCCGATACCTTCTCACACGTAATCTCTGATCCTCACAACACCTTCTCTACTGTCCTCCTATTTGCTTCCACAATCACTTTCAAGATTTCCCCCATGCATTCCCGTACTCTGAAATTTTTTACCCCAACATATCAGATGATCATAATTGCCTACAGTGAAAACCTTTAAAGAAGCGATGGACGAACATCGTCCGGTACGGTTCGCGAACGCGATTGTGCAAAGGCCATCAAATGTTCGCGAACCACAAGTTCGCGGCGGGCCCCATTCACTTTAATGGCAGGGGAACCTTAAAAACCTTCAGCTCATATTTGCAGCCACCAAATACTTACTACAAGAGCACAAATAGTCCCACAACATGGACAGTGACATACTAGAGGGGGATCAATGACAACAATTCCAACGAAAATTTGGTATCCTAATCAGGGGACATTTTTATGCGTCTTAAAGGGAAATTGTCTGAAATGTGCCCTGTCAGAGCCTAGAAACTTTTTATTTTAGGCCACGGGAGTACGGGCCTTAAAAATTAGGCATTCACCTGACATAAAATAAATTCAAATTATGTGGCTTTAGGTACATTATGGAAATCAATGGATAAAAATTTGACTGTAGGCCACTGGACTACAGGCCCCAAACATTAGGCATTCACCGGACAGAAAAGATCAAGGGATTATGTGGCCGGAGGTATATTACACAGTCAATGGATATCAATTTTACTGCAGGCCAGTACAAATACAGGTCAAATACATATGTTTAAAGCAACTAAAAACATAAAATTGAATTAAAAACATGGCTAAGGAAATCCCCCCTCTTGAAAAAAAAAATAATGATAATAGTGGTCGTCACTGGTGTTGAATTCCTCCGAGGCCCCAACAATTATTCATTCACCGTACAGAAAATATCAAGTAAGTATGTGGCTGGAGGTAGATTACACGGTTATTGGATATCAATTTTACAGCAGGCCAGTGGACTACAGGCCCCAAAAATTATACATTCACCGTACAGAAAAGAACAAGTGAGTATGTGGCTGGAGGCGGATTACACGATCATTGGATATCAATTTTACAGCAGGCCAGTGGACTATAGGCCCCAAAAATTATGCATTCAGCGTACAGAAAAGAACAAGTAAGTATGTGGCTGGAGGTAGATTACACGGTCATTGGATATCAATTTTACAGCAGGCCAGTGGACTACAGGCACCTAAAATTATGCATTCAGCGTACAGAAAAGAACAAGTAACTATTTGGCTGGAGGTAGATTACACAGTTATTGGATATCAATTTTACAGCAGGCCAGTGTATTACAGGCCCCAAAAATTATGCATTGACCGTACAGAAAAGATCAATTGATTATGTAGCTGGAGGTTTATTAGACGGTCAATGGATATCAATTTTACTGAAGGCCAGTACAAATACAGGTCAAATACATTTAAAAGAACTAAAAATATAAAATTGGATTAAAAACATGGCTAACAAAATCCCCCCTCTTGAAAAAAACCCTAATGATAATAGTTGAAACACGTGGTCGTCACAGGTGTTGAATTCCATTGAGGCCCAAAACATTAGGCATTCACCGGACAGAAAAGGCTTTATATGCCGCTGTATTTACCTAAGACAAGGACCATTATTTGTTCTGGGTGGTAGCGGATATTTGTGGGCTGTCATGTGGAGATACAATTAAACGTGGTTATCACATGTGTTGAATTCCTCCAAGATCCATGCCTCATTAATTTTTAGAAATGTGAGGTAATCCACACTGTCGTGAGCTATGCGAGTGCGCTCATTGTTCACGATCCCCCCTGATGCACTGAACGTCCTTTCGGACAAGACACTGGATAAGGGGCGAGCCAAGAGTTCCAGGACAGATTGTGCCAGCTCTGGCCACAGGTCAAGCCTGCACACCCAGTATTCAAGGGGTTATTCGCTTCTCAGAGCGTCCACATCGTCCGTTAACCCGATGTAGTTGGACACCTGTCGGTCTAGGCGTTCCCTGAGGCTGGATCCGAAGGGCAGCTGTCGATAGGTTGGCTGCAAGAATGATCTCATATCCGAAGTGACCAACACATGTTCAAACCGCCCTCTTCTTGCATGCGCTGTTGGACTGGTACCCACAACTGTTTCTCGGTAAATGGAAATTCCTCTGCCAGTGCCCACAAAAGCAGAATGCAGCATTTCTTGAAGCAAGGCCTGGAAGTGCTGAATTCTGCCAGCCCTCTGTGATGCTGGTATCATGTCCGCCATTTTGTGTTTGTACCTGGGGTCAAAGTACGTTGCCATTCACTACTGGTTCTTGCCCTTTATGCTTTTTATACGGGGGTCCCTCTTCAAACACTGGAGCATGAAGGCCCCAATTTGCACTAAACTGAAAGCACTGGGGTGGCCTAGCTCCTGCTCATCGTCCAGGATAATGTCGTCCTCGGTCTCCTCCCCCCAACCACGGACAACACCAGGGATCCTAGAAAAGTTTAAAGCATGCTCTTCTTGCTCCTCCTCTGCCCTGGCACCATCCTCCTCTGACTCCTCGTCAGACTCCTGTTGACTTGTCTCAGATGGAGTAGCCCCTCCATGGGAATTCATCCAGCATTGCGACTTCCTCATCTTCCTGCTCCTCGACGGCTTGATCAATGACACTACGCAATGCACACTCCAGAAAGAAGGTGTAAAGTACGATGTCACTGATGGCGCCCTAGCTGTGACTTGACTAACCAGTTTGGTGATCTCATCAAATGGCCGCAGAAATCTGCATGCGTCGCTAATGAGCAGCCACTGGTGCGGTGAAAAAAAACAAGCTCCCAGAACCTGTCCTGCCGCAAATTTCGTACAGGTAGTCATTATCTGCACGTTTCTGCTGGAACAGCCTATTAAGCATATACAGGGTGGAGTTTCAGCGTGTCGGGCAGTCACAAATCAGATGTCTGACGGGCAAGTTGGTGTCGTCGCTGAACGTCAGCAAGGCGAGCCATGACCGTGTAAGATCTTCTAAAATGGTCAGAGATATTCCTGGCCTGCCGCAAGACATCCTGGACCACGGGGTATTTGGCAACAAATCGCTGCACAACTAAGTTCAGGATGTGTGCCATGCACGGCATGTGTGTCATTTTGCCCTGTTTCAGTGCGCTCAGCAGATTTGCACCATTGTTGCACACCACTTTGCCAACTGTCAAATTGAGCAGGGTTAGCCACTGATCGGCCTGTGACCGCAAAGCTGAAAAGAAGTGCAGGACCGGTGTGGCACAACAGCCGCAGCACAGCATGGCAACGTCTCACCTGGCAAGTCGAATAGGTTCTGGGGAGCTTGGGGGTCGCACCAGAAGAGGCTGTAGCAGTGGCAAAGGTGGAGTCGGCAAAGGAGGATATGGAGGATGGAGTAGGAGAAGGAGAATAAAAGGAAGGCCTGCATGCAATCCGTGGCAGTAACACCAAATCCACACGGGTGCCACAGATTGCATACTTGACAGGTTTACCCAGTGGGCAGTAAAAGTTACAGCATGTACCTTCTCTGCCCATGTTTGCTAGACCACGTGTCTTTGGTCAGATGTATCTTGGCACCGACACTGTGTGCCAGAGATACATTTACTTGCAGCTGAATGTGGCCGTATAGCTCCGGGATGCCCTTCTGGGAGAAATATTTCCTTCCGGGGACCTTCCATTGCTGTGTGCCAATGGCCACAAATTTTCTAAAGGCTTCTGAGTCCACCAGTTTATATGGTAGTAGTTGGCGGGCTAGCAGTTCTGACAAGCCAGCAGTCAGCCGTTGGGAAAGAAGGTTATCAGGCGTCATCATCTTTTTACACTCGAATATTTGGGCCAAGGAAGCCTGCCTTTTGCCATATGAACACGACGACGGCACGGTGGAAGGTGGAGTGGAGGAAAAATGGAAGGAGAGAGGAGAAGGAGAAGAGGCCGGACGTGTAGCGTCGGCAGTGTGGCTTTGTGGGTTCTGACGGTGTTGCTCCCACAGGGCTCGGTGATGGGAGGTCAGGTGCCTTCTTAAGGCGCCTGTCCCTAGGTGAATGTTGGGCTTACCAAGACTTTTGCGTTGACAGCACAGGCTGCAGATGGAAATAATATTGTCAGCAGTGGACGCGTTAAAGAAAGCCCACACTGCGGAGCCATGTGCCGGCGTCCTGGGAGCGCCAGATGTGACCATGCATGGTAGATGGCTCATTCCAGATGCATTAGCAGTCTGCTTTTTGCCTACTGTGCACTGTAAGTTCTGCCTGCTTCTCCTCCCTATCTGCTAATCCGTCTCTCCCTCTCAACTACCCTCCTCCTCTCTTGTGGGCACCCATGTGACGTCCATTGACGTGTCATCATAGTCACCTTCACCACCACTGACATTAGAGATCTCGGAGTAGGCAGCAACAGTGGGGACCACCCTCCTTGGGCTGATTTGGGTACTGTAGTCAGACTGCTGAGTGGCGAGCGCTGATACTTGCTCTTCCTGATCCGTTGCCAAGAATGGCTGCGCATTGGTAAGTTCTTGGAATGGATGGGAAAATAATTCCTCTGACTCGAGCGGAGGGGAATTGGTGGTGGTGGTGTCTTTGGGGGTGCACTAAGCAGAGAGTGAAGAGGGTGCAGATAGAGAGGATGAGAAGGGTGCAGAAGCAGAAGACTGAGTGAGCCACTCAACCAACTCTGGTGCGTCCTTTGACGTAATCTCACGCAGCTTCTGCAACTTCCCACTTAGGCTCTGGACTGATGCGCCTGCTCGACCCCTACCACATCTGTGGAATAGCCTGCCTTTTCCTCTGCCTGTCATTTTCAAAATGACCCTGTGACAAAAGTCCCTATAGAAGAGCAGTATTTGTGGAAGAAGGTACTGTATATCACACCCCTGCCTCACTTTTTTGGGGGGGCAACTGGTATATCACACCAGTTGAAATTATTTGTTCCAATAGCATTTGTCCCTCTGTGTAGCTGCGGTAACGCAGCAAAACCGCAAACAAATGCTGCACTATCCAAATGCACTATATTGAATGTATATAATTGGCATATAGCACCCCTGCCAAAATCCTTTTTTTGGGGGGCAACAGGTATATCACACCAGTAGAAATTATTTGTTCCAATATCGTTTGTCACTCTGTGTAGCTGAGTTAACGCAGCAAAACCGCAAACAAATGCTGCACTACCCAAATGCAATATTTAGAAAGTAAATTATTGGTATATAACACCCCTGCCTCAATCACTTTTTATGGGGGGCAACTGGTGTATCACATCAGTAGAAATTATTTGTTCCAATAGCGTTTGTCACTCTGTGTAGCAGCGGTAACGGAGCAAAACTGCAAACAAATGCTGCACTACCCAAATGCACTATATGGAAAGTATATTATTGGTATATAACACCCCTGCTTCAATAAGTTTTTTTGGGGGGCAACTGGTATGTCACACCAATTGAAATTATTTGTTCCAATAGCGTTTGTCACTGTGTAGCTGCAGTAACGCAGCAAAACCGCAAACAAATGCTGCACTACCCAAATGCACTATATGAAAAGTATATAATTGGTATATAGCACCCCTGCCTCAATCACTTTTTTGGGGAGCAACTGGTATATCACACCAGTAGAAATTATTTGTTCCAATATCGGTTGTCACTCTGTAGTTACGGTAACGCAGCAAAACCACACACAAATGCTGCACTACCCAAATGCACTATATAGAAAGTATATTATTGGTATATCACACCCCTTCCTCAATAACTTTTTTGGGGGGGCAACTGGTATATCATACCAGTTGAAATTATTTGTTCCAAGAGCGTTTGCCCCTCTGTATAGCTGCAGTATCGCAGCAGAACCGCACACAACTGCTGCACAATACAAATGCACTATAATATACTTTCTATGATAGAAAGTATTGTCACGGCCTATGGTGTACGCTGTGACACTGTTGCCACACTTGCAGTTGCCCGCGGCAACGTGTTGCTGTTTGAGCATGCGGTGGCAGTGTCCCGGCCTTCTAGGTGATTGCCGTGACATGGTTGCCACGCATGCTTTTGCCGGTGGTTACGTGGTTTGGTATGCCTGTGTGTGCACTTCCCCTTTAAGTGGCTTCCTTCACCTGTCAGGTGATGTAAGGGTTAACTACCTTGCTGGGTGTGGTCACTTGTGCTTCTTATACCTGTGGCTTCAGGTCAGGAGTCAGTTGTACTCCAGCCTTGGTGTGTGCTGGAGTTAAGCTCCTTGTCTGGTTGTTCCATCTGTCCAGTGAGGGCCACCCTTGTGGTCATCAATGTTTACCGGTGTCTCCTTCCCTTCCTGTCCTTATTTGTATGGAGTGGGTTATGTTCAGGGTGTTTGTATGTCTAGTTTGGTGTTACATGTCTAGTGGTGTTTGGGGTCCAGCATGTTTACTAGACATTCCCCTGTCTCATGTTATTGCAGCTACGGTTGTCCTGGGTTCCCGTGTGGTTTGTGGTGTGTGCTGTGTCCTTTAATGTTGGTGTGGACAGCAGGACTAGTGCACGGGTTCCAGTCAGTGTGTCTGTGGCAGGTAAGTGCTTTATTGGTTTCGCTTACCTGCCATCTCCTTATGCTGTATATGTTCCCCTCTCCTTGCAGCCTGGCCCCAGATAGAGACTCCTGTTCCTCCATTACTGGGATGAACAGGTCATCTCTTCCCTGCTCCTTAGTGAGGGATTACCAGGGCGACTTAGGGTCTCTAGGAATCCTGAGTATGAGTCGTCCTACCATCGGGGTCCGCTCATATGGTGAGGAGTCAGGGAGAGGATTAGGGATGTTGTAGGAGGTGACCTGCTCCCTTATTACTCCTTTTTGGCCAGGCTGATCCCCTTTACCCTTTGACACCGCACAGTGGTGGGTTTCCCTCACTCCCCGTCGTGACAAGTATACTATAAGTATATCACACCCCTCAGTAAGTCACACCTATCGATAGGACTTTTGTGGCCCTATTAGCTAGCGTTTGGTGTCCCTAACAGTCTGTCCCTGCTCAACACAGCAAACTCTCCCTACACTGGCAAAAGACTGAATAAAAATTGGCAGCCAGATCAGGTTTATTTATAAGGTAGGGGGTATGTCCATGTACTGAAAAATCTCAATTGGCTGTCCTGTACCACCTGATGGATGTGTCATGGGTCAAAGTTCTTCACAATGTAAAGGAGTATGGCGCCGGCGGACATCGTCATATGTTTGCCCGTTCACCACGAAACGACCGCCGGGTGAACCGCAAGGCCCTCTCTACTTCAAAGGAAGCCTGAAAACTCACCTTTTCAGACAAGACTACAACCTACAGTAACCCTGCTGGAACTATAGCACAATTTAAGCAGCTTCTACTCTCACCTACTGTATACTTCCCCATCCCTTGTACATTATACGTCCACATGGGCAGGGTCCTCTCTTATTCTGTGCCAGTTTGTGACTTATTTTTTTAATGATTTTTGTGCTTATTTTGTTTTATGTAAATACACCCCTTTTCATACGTATAGCACCAGGGAATAAATGGTGTAATAATAATAATTAGTAATAATAACTGGCAATCTTGATTAGCCATGGAGGTTGCTAGGAGAGGAGGTTGCTAGGAAGTTGCTTGGGGAAAAAAATACCCTCCTAATCCTTAAAACTGTTCCTCTAAGACCCTAAACGCAACATATTTTGTCTAAATTGCTGTGTGACATAGATGCAAGCCCACAGGCCAGGGCCCCAACCGGGTCATGTGATCCTTAGTGATGAGCGAGCACCAAAGTGTTTGTGTGTTCGGTCCGAACACATCGCGATATTCGTGTGCTCAGCCAAGCACCCGAGGATAATGGAAGTCAATGGGAGGCGACCAGGCACCCCCTGCTCGGATGAGGGGAGGGTGCCTGGTTCATAGGAAAAGGTCTGAAAGTGATAGAAACACCTCTGATATCGATGAAGAACAGCAGGGGGACCATGTTTGGATGCATCTTGGACACCAATGTCGCTGCTGGGAACCATGTTGTACGAGTTGTACGCCACTTTTACAGACTGACAAAAAAATGCCCAAAACCCCGCCCCCACAAAAAAAAAATCCTTGTTAGAGGAATTTTTTTTAGGAAACATTCTTTCCTGTACATTCAATTGTATATACAGTGTAAGTGCTGCCACAAATTACAAGGAAAAAGAGATACAGCCTATATATCAAATAAAGGAGGGCCTCATTCACATGGTGCTACAATTGTTCAGGTAGTGGTACTCCTACACTCATACCTATGCCTATGCACTAAGTAAAAGGTCTGCCTTATGGTGAGCAAACCTATAAAACATTGTAGTGAGGGCCTACAGCTGAGCAGACCGTATGAAACATTGGAGGTAACATAGTAACATAGTACATAAGGCCGAAAAAATACATTTGTCCATCCAGTTCGGCCTGTTATCCTGCAAGTTGATCCAGAGGAAGGCAAAAAAAAAAACTGTGAGGTAGAAGCCAATTTTCCCCACTTTAGGGGAATAAAAAATTCCTTCCCGACTCCAATCAGGCAATCAGAATAACTCCCTGGATCAACGACCCCTCTCTAGTAGCTATATCCTGTAATATTATTACACTCCAGAAATACATCCAGGCCCCTCTTGAATTTGTTTATTGTACTCACTATCACCACCTCCTCAGGCAGAGAGTTCCATAGTCTCACTGCTCTTACCGTAAAGAATCCTTTTCTATGTTTGTGTACAAACCTTCTTTCCTCCAGACGCAGAGGATGTCCGCTCGTCACAGTCCTGGGGATAAATAGATGATGGGATAAATCTCTGTACTGACCCCTGATATATTTATACATATTAATTAGATCTCCCCTCAGTCATCTTTTTTCTAAAGGGAATAACCCTAATTTTGATAATCTTTCAGGGTACTGTAGTTGCCCCATTGCAGTTATTACTTTAGTTGCCCTCCTCTGGACCTTCTCCAGTTCTGCTATGTCTGCCTTGTTTATAGGAGCCCAGAACTGTACACAGTACTCCATGTGTGGTCTGACTAGCGATTTGTAAAGTGGTAGGACTATGTTCTTATCACGGGCATCTATGCCCCTTCTGATGCAACCCATTATCTTATTGGCCTTGGCAGCAGCTGCCTGACACTGGTTTTTGCAGCTTAGTTTGCTGTTTATTAAAATTGCTAGATCCTTTTCCATGTCAGTGTTACCGAGTGTTTTATCATTTAGTATGTACGGGTGACTTGCATTATTCCTTCCCATGTGCATAACCTTACATTTGTCAGTGTTAAACCTCATCTGCCACTTATTTGCCCAAGTCTCCAATCTATCCAGATCCCTCTGTAGTAGTATACTGTCCTCTTCAGTGTGAGGTTAGGGCCTGAAGGTAAGCAAACCGCATAAAACATTGTAGTGAGGGCCTACAGCTGAACAGACCGTATGAAACATTGGACGTGAGGTTACTGAAGGTGAGCGAACCCCATAAAACATTGTAGTGAGGGCCTTATGGTGAGCAAACCCCATAAAACATTGTAGTGAGACCTACAGCTGAGCAGACTGTATGAAACTTTGGACATGAGGTTCCTGAAGGTGAGCGAACCCCAAAAAACATTGTAGCAAGGGCCTACAGGTGAGCAAACCATATGAAACATTGGAGGTGAGGGCCTACAGCTGAGCAAACCCCATAAAACACTGAAGTGAGGGCCTACAGGTGAGCAGACCATATGAAACATTGTAATGAGGGCCTGAGGGTAAGCGAACCTCATAAAACATTGTAGTAAGGGCCTACAGGTGAGCGAACCCCATAAAACATTGTAGTAAGGGCCTACAGCTGAGCAGACCGTATGAAACATTGGAGGTGAGGGCCTGAAGGTAAGCAAACCCCATAAAACATTGTAGTGAGGGTTATGGTGAGCAAACCTATAAAACATTGTAGTGAGGGCCTACAGCTGAGCAGACCGTATGAAACATTGGAGGTGAGGGCCTACAGGTGAGCGAACCCCATAAAACATTGTAGTGATGGCTTTATGGTGAGAAAACCCCCATAAAACATTGTAGTGAGTGCCTACAGCTGAGCAGACCGTATGAAACATTGGAGGTAACATAGTAACATAGTACATAAGGCCGAAAAAATACATCTGTCCATCCAGTTCGGCCTGTTATCCTGCAAGTTGATCCAGAGGAAGGCAAAAAAAAAAACCTGTGAGGTAGAAGCCAATTTTCCCCACTTTAGGGGAATAAAAAATTCCTTCCCGACTACAATCAGGCAATCAGAATAACTCCCTGGATCAACGACCCCTCTCTAGTAGCTATAGCCTGTAATATTATTACACTCCAGAAATACATCCAGACCCCTCTTGAATTCCTTTATTGTACTCACCATCACCACCTCCTCAGGCAGAGAGTTCCATAGTCTCACTGCTCTTACCGTAAAGAATCCTTTTCTATGTTTGTGTACAAACCTTCTTTCCTCCAGACGCAGAGGATGTCCCCTCGTCACAGTCCTGGGGATAAATAGATGATGGGATAGATCTCTGTACTGTCCCCTGATATATTTATACATATTAATTAGATCTCCCCTCAGTCATCTTTTTTCTAAAGGGAATAACCCTAATTTTGATAATCTTTCAGGGTACTGTAGTTGCCCCATTCCAGTTATTACTTTAGTTGCCCTCCTCTGGACCTTCTCCAGTTCTGCTATGTCTGCCTTGTTTATAGGAGCCCAGAACTGTACACAGTACTCCATGTGTGGTCTGACTAGCGATTTGTAAAGTGGTAGGACTATGTTCTTATCACGGGCATCTATGCCCCTTCTGATGCAACCCATTATTTTATTGGCCTTGGCAGCCGCTGCCTGACACTGATTTTTGCAGCTTAGTTTGCTGTTTATTAAAATTCCTAGATCCTTTTCCATGTCAGTGTTACCGAGTGTTTTATCATTTAGTATGTACGGGTGACTTGCATTATTCCTTCCCATGTGCATAACCTTACATTTGTCAGTGTTAAACCTCATCTGCCACTTATTTGCCCAAGTCTCCAATCTATCCAGATCCCTCTGTAGTAGTATACTGTCCTCTTCAGTGTGAGGTTAGGGCCTGAAGGTAAGCAAACCACATAAAACATTGTAGTGAGGGCCTACAGCTGAACAGACCGTATGAAACATTGGAGGTGAGGGCCTGAAGGTAAGAAAACCCCATAAATCATTGGAGTGAGGGCCTACAGGTGAGCAAACAGTATGAAACATTGGAGTGAGGGCCTACAGGTGAGCAGACCGTATGAAACATTGGAGGTGAGGGCCTGAAGGTAAGCAAACCTCATAAAACATTGGAGTGAGGGCCTACAGGTGAGCAGACCGTATGAAACATTGTACTGAGGGCATATATACTGTATGGAACAGGAGGAGGAGGAAAATGAGTAAACAAGATTCAAACATATACCCTTTTTTAGAGGTGAAAAGGGTGCATCTGAATCTTGTGGATTGAGTACATTGTAAAGCATACATTTAAATTGCGTGTTTGTTCCTTATTAGCTCAGCGTTCCTCTGGTGGAGTGGAGAAGTCAGGGGCAATCCAGGCCTTGTTCATTTTTATCTGAGTCAACAAACCTACCAGCATGTTTATTGGCTGCTTAGAAGGCGCCAAACGTGCAGGGAGGAGACTCGAGCATGGCGCTCGAGCACATGTGGTACTCGGCCAAGCGCACGTATCTGCCGAGCATAGCGATGCTCGAGCCGAACCGGTACTAGTGATCCTCCATCCTCATCATCCCTGCTCAATACTGTAATGAACTTGATATGTAAATGATGGACATCATTTTGAATGATTTGTCCAAATTAAATCTCCAAAACTTAGGTTTAGTTTGAAAGCAGAATTTTTAGGAAATTCTAAACAAATTAGATACAGTAAAATCATACAACAGCAAAAATGAAAGACTTTAGCCACATTATTAAGTGAAACAGTGGAAACCTTTCATTTTTGGAAATAATGTACTAATACCAAAATATCCTCCCTCCTAAACTCTTTCATTCTTCTGCTCCTCCTGCTTACTCTAGCTTCTCGAATTACTTTTAGAGCAGCAGTTCATCAATTGTCATAATTTCAACCTTTTACAGTCTGAAGATATTGCCCAGTGAACCATGCTTTATTAGATAATTATTTCACATCCCATCATTGAAATTGGAATGCAATACAAGCCCACAGCTGTTAATTGGCTTGTGTGCCCTATGCAAGAAATAAAAATGATGTTCTCCACAATAGTTTGATGTAGCAAGTAATACGTAACCCTTTCCTTCCATTCTCATCATTAGTGATAATCGAGCATGCTCGGCCGAACACCTGTTCGGCTCGAGCATCTCAATGCTCGGCAGATGGTGGTACTTGGCCGAGTACCGCATGTGCTCGAGCGTAATGCTCGAGTCTCCTCCCCGCACATTTCTTGCCTGCTACGCAGCCAATAAACGTGCAGGGAGGTACTGGCACGCACTGTAATGCCGTAGCCATGTTGGCTACTGGCATTACAGTGATTGGCTGGCCGGAACGCGTAATCGGGGGCTATAAAGCACGGGCTATAAAGCACCCGATGACACGTGTTCGGCTCAGTCTTAGTCAGGGAGAGCTGAGCATAGGAAGTAAAAGACAGTGTAGGGAGTGTTATTGGAAGATTTTTATTAGAAAAACTTTTCAGAGACCCAAAAGTCCTTTTAAGGACTATTGTGTGTCATAGCAGAAATATATGTTTGTAGCGCAACCTGCACTAAATTGCTCAGTATTAGGGAGAGCTGTGCATAGAAAGGGACAGAGTGTAGGGAGTGTTATTGGAAGATTTTTATTAGAAAAACTTTTCAGAGACTCAAAAGTCCTTTTAAGGACTATTGTGTGTGACAGCAGCAATATATATTTTTAGCGCATCCTGCGCTAAATAGCGTCTAATAGGCCGCTGCAGACAGTTAAATTATCCGCGCCACATCTCCTGTGTAAAGTGTGCGCATCCCTAAAATATCAGTGACATCCAGTGTACTATTTCCGCAGATGGTGTCCGCTACGAACAGTTAAAGTATCCGCGCCACATCTCCTGTGTAAAGTCTGCGCATCCCTAAAATATCAGTGACATCCAGTGTACTTTTTCCGTAGACTGTGTTCGCTGCGGACAGTTAAATTATCCACCCCACATCTCCTGTGTAAAGTGTGTGCATCCCTAAAATATCAGTGACATCCAGTGTACTTTTTACGTACAAGCTTTGGACAGTTACATTACATGTGGTACCTCTGCTGTATAACGTTTCCTCATCCCAAATACCTGTGACATTCCCTGTAATTTTTTATTAGCCGCTGGTGACAGCATTGACATTATCTGCGTGATATCTCCTGCGTGGCGTTTCCACATCCCAAATACCTTTTTTATTTTTTTGAGCATACACTTTGAAATCCTACGCTACTGTACGTGTGACATACTTTCAAGCATAGATCACATTTAAAGTGAAGAAGGTGAGCAGTAAGGAACGGGGAAGTGGCCATGATGCTGATGGTGCACTCAGAGGCCGTGGCCCTGGGCGCGTTGAAACTGTGCCTGCTGCCAGAGCACAAGAAAAACAGTCACCCATGATACCTAGCTACATGTCCCAATTTGCAGGGTGGCGCAGGACACCACTCTTGAAGTCAGACCAGTACGACCAGGTGTATGGTTGGATGCTTCAAGTCGGTTAAGCACCACCCTTCCACCAAGTCCAGTCTTGATACTCCTTCCTCCCACCATGGGGAGTCTGTCCAAACGAGTGATCCCACACTCGGAAATTCCGAGGAGCTCTTTTCCTCGCCATTCCTTTATTTGGCCCTCTCGCTAAGCAAGCTTGAAGAGGGACAGATCTTGTGCCCTGATTCCCAAACTCTTGAGCATCCACAGTCACAAGAAGATGACGGTGGGGAACAGCAATTACTGTTTAATGAGGTGGATGATAATGAGACACAGTTTCCAATAACTCAACAGCAATTACCGTCTCAAGAGGTTGAGGAAGAGGATGAGTCACAGTTGTCAATCACTAAGGTTGTGGTTAGGTCAACAATTCAGGAGGATGAGCAGAGTGAGGAAGTGGAAAAGGAGGTGGTCGCTGATGAAGTCACTGACCCAACATGGGAAGGTGGAAAGCCGAGAGAAGAAAGCAGTACAGAGGGGGAGGGATCTCCCGCAACAGGCAGGAAGAGGCAATTGGGTGGCAAAAGGGGGAAGGCGGGCAACACCAAACAGGCCCGCAACTGTTCCACGGAGCACCCCCTTGTGGAAATCTCCCTTGCCAAGGGGTAGGTGTCCCGCAGTCTGTCGCTTTTTTGAGGAAAGTGCGGATGACTAAAGAATTGTAATTTGCAACCTGTGCCATACAAAAATGAGCAGGGACATGAACACTAGCAACCTCACCACCACCAGCATGATCTGACACATGGAATCAAAGCACCGTAATAGGTGGGCCGAACGCCTGGGTCCTCAATCTGTGTCTGCGGGTCACACCACTGCCTCCTCTTCCCCTGTGTTACGTGCTGGCCAATCCTCTGTTGAAGGCGCAGGCCGAGATGCCTCCCGCCCTGCACCTGGACCTTTGCAAGCACCATCAGCAACCACATCCATTTCCGTGTCCCAGCACAGCGTACAAATGTCCTTACCCTAGGCTTTTGAATGCAAGCGCAAATACCCAGCCACCCACCCACAGGCCATAGCACTAAATGTGCAGGTTTCCAAATTACTGGCCCTGGAAATGTTGCCATTTAGGCTTGTGAACACTAAGGCCTTCCACAGCCTCATGTCGGCGGCCGTCCCACATTGCGCAGTCCTCAGCCACCACTAATTTTCAAGGTGTGCCGTGGCCACCTTACACCACATGTGTCCCGTAACATCACACGTGCCCTTACCAACGCAGTTACTGGGAAGGTCTACTTAACCACGGATACATGGACAAGTGCATTCGGCCAGGGGAGCTACATTTCGCTGACGGCACACTGGGTGAATGTTGTGGAGGCCAGGAGTGAGTTGTACCCTGGGATGGCACAAGTGCTACTGACGCCAAGGATTGCGGGCCCTACTTCGCTCAGTGTTTCTGTCAGGACCTACGTTAGTGGCTCCAACCCCCACTTCTCCTCCTCCGCTTCCACTTCCGAACTATCCGCGTGCAGCACCAGTCAGTCATCAGTCGGTAGGTAGCTGGAAGCAGTATAGCACTGCAGTGGTGAAGCGGCAACAGGCCATGCTGAAGCTGATATGCTTAGGGGACAAACAGCACACCATCGTAGAGCTATGCCAGGGAATAAGAGACCAGACTGAGCTGTGGCTCTCACCACTCAACCTAGAACCACGCATGGTTGTGTCTGATAATGGCCGTAATTTGGTGGCGGCTTTGGAGCTCGGCAAGCTCACAAACATCCCATGCCTAGCCCACATGTTAAACTTAGTGGTTCAGCGGTTTCGCAAAACCTACCTAAATTTGCCTGAGATAGTAGTGAAGGTGTGCCACGTGTGTGCACATTTCCACAAGTCATTGACAGCTTCAGACGATCTGTCAACGCTGCAGCAGCGCTTGAAATTTCCAGCTTACCGGCTGTTGTGCAAAGTGAGCACGTGCTGAAACTCGACTTTACACATGTTGGCCAGGCTTTGTGAGCAGCAGAGGTCAGTAGTGGAATACCAGCTGCGACATGGTCGCCGCCTTTCCAGTGAGCTTCCGCTATTCACAAGCGAGGCATGGGCATGGATGTCTGACCTCTGTGAGGTTTTAAGAAACTTTGAGGAATCAACACAGATGGTGAGCGGCGATAACGCTATTATCAGCGTAAACATGCCACTTCTGTGTCTACTCAAACGCCTGCTGCTCACAATTAAGGACGACGCTTTGCATGTGGTAGAGGTGGAAATGGGGGAAGAAGACATTACACAGGGTGATAGCAAGACCACCCTCAGTTTGTCTTCTCAGCGCGAATTGGACGATAAAGAGGAGGAGGAGGAGGACGAGCTGGAGACGGTTGCCTCCGCTACAGAGGGTAGTACCCATGGAAGTTTAATTCCATCTGTTTTGCGTGGGTGGGCAGAAGAGGAGGAAAAGGATGAGGAGATTGAGAGTGATCCTCCTGATGATGACAGCAAAGTCTTGCCTGTTGGGGCTCTGGCACACATGGCTGACTTCATGTTAGGATGCATTTCCAGGGACCCGCGCGTTATACGCATTTTAGAAAACACGGATTACTGGTTGTTCACCATTCACGACCCCCACTACAAAGAGAACTTCTCATCTCTCATTCCTCTGGTGGAGAGGACAAGCAAAATGGTGCAATACCAGAAGATCCTTGTTGAAAAATTGCTCCAAAAATTTCTAGCTGACAACGCTGGCGGCAGAGTCCGTACTTCCTTGGCCAACCGAGTAGGGGAGACAAGGGAAATACACAGCAGTTCCAACAGGGGCAGGGCAAAAATCTCCAAAGCCTGCGACAGTTTCATGACATCCCGCCAGCACCCTCACCCTGATGCGCGTCCTACTGTCACAAGGAGGGAAACATTTTGGAAGATGGTGAAGGAATATATAGCAGACCGTGTCAGTGTCCTCAATGATCCCTCAGTGCCTTACAACTACTGGGTGTCCAAGCTGGACACGTGCCACGAACTGGCTCTCTACGCCTTGGAGGTGCTGGTCTGCCCTGCTGCCAGTGTTTTGTCTGAGCGCGTATTTACTGCTGGTGGCATTATAACAGATAAGCGTATCTGCCTGTCAACTGAAAAAGTTGACAGGTTATACTCCTAAAAATGAACAAGGCCTGGATAGACCATGACTTCTCGACTCCACCAGAGGAAAGCTGATGAACATAAAGGCACTTTAAATGTGTTGTTTATAATGTACTGCATACACTGTATTCCCATGCACCCCTTCCACCACAAACAAGGGTATATGGTTGAATCTTCCTTTTCTCATCCTCTTCCTCCTCTTCCATCATATCAACATGCTTATTCCTTGCATATATGCCCTTCTCATATAGTGTTTAACAGGGTCAGCTCAGCTGCAGGCCCTCGTATATAATTTTTTAGAGTGTCAGCTCACCAGCAGGTCTTCACCTACAATCTTTTGCAGGGTTAGCTCACCTGAAGCTCCTAGCATATAATTGTTTAGACGGTCAGCACACCAGCAGGCCCTCGCGTATAATGTTTTACAGGGACAGCTCATCAGCAGGGCCTTACCTACAATGTTTTACAGGGTCAGCTGCCCAGCAGGCCCTCGCATATAATTTTTTAGAGGATCAGCTCACCAGCAGGCCCTCGCATATAATGTTTTACAGGGTCAGCTCGCCAACAGGCTCTAGCATATAATAATTTACAGGGTCAGCTCACCAGCTGGCCTTCACCAACAATCTTTACAGGGTCAGCTCACCTAAAGGCCCTCGCATATAATTTTTTAGAGGGTCAGCTCACCAGCAGGCCCGCACCTATAATCTTTTACAGGGTCAGCTCACCTGCAGGCCCTCACCTAATTATACTAATAGGTAATTTGCACGCATGATGCCTTTCTTGGATGTGGTAGCCAGGGGCGTAGCTATAGGCTCATGGGCCCTGGTGCAAGAGTTTAATTTGGGCCCCCCCTACCCTCAATACTGTTTCCTAACACCACCAGACCCCTGCACACCCACCATGTTCAAGCTAAACTAACAGGATGGTGCTCCACACCCAGTTTATCACGCCGCCAGTTAATACATCCCTGATGTATTAACTGACCAATAACATGGAGATCCCAATGCCAGCTGCCTTGCTGGTGGACGATTGGCATATACTTCTGCTGTGACCCACAGCAGAAGTATATGCCATTCGTCCACCAGCAAGGCAGCTGGCACTGGGATCTCCATGTTATTGGTCAGTTAATACATCAGGGACCCCCTGGCATGGGGCCTGGGCATAGCTAAGTGCAAACTGGGTGATCCATAGGCAGGACTGAGTGGCTGCCCTCCTCCACCAGCCTGTCCCTAATGCCAGTCAATACCCCCTTAGGAAATCTCTCATCAGATGTGAGAGCAGCAGCGATCGATCATCCAGGATTAATGTGCACAGTGGGAGGCCTCCCTTAGGCAAGTGACAAACTTCCCCCCTCATTCTTATGCAAGTGACAAACTCAGCTCTGCTACATCTACAATGAGCAACTACAACAAATGTAATGCCAAACTGCAGTTCCTCTATGTGATGCCTTGGATATCTTCCACTGGACCCACAGGCTGTGGGTCCAGTGGAAGCTATCCAAGGCATCACAATCACATAGAGGAACTGCAGTTTGGCATTACATTTGTTGTAGTTGCTCATTGTAGATGTAGCAGAGCTGGGTTTGTCATTTGTCTCAGATTGAGGAGGGGGGGGCAGTTTGTCACTTGCCTAAGGCCAGGGTAAGGGGGGCCTCCCACACAGGCTGTGCACAATAATCCTGGCTAATCGATAGCTTCTGGCCTGCTGCTGTGCTGCCTGCAGTCACATCTGAGTGATGAGAGTACTGATTTGTTTTTTTCCTAAAGGAGCGGGTATTGACTGGTCTGGTCTGGGGCTGCTGGGCTTAGTTATCACTGACTATGTCACCGCCACCGGCGCTCCCACCAGGCGGGTTAGGGCCCCCGGACCGGACTCACTCACTCAGGGACAATCACAGTTCACAGACACACACTTTAACTGGTCTGGACCGGACCACCAGGACCCTGGTCCGGTCGGATGGTCCAGCCAGCCACGCTCACCTCAGCACAGCAGACAGTCTGGCAGGCAGTCGCACTCGCAGGCTCAGGATAGGAGGAGCCGAGGAGGGGAGCTCTCAGCCAGGAGAGGAGGCGGAGTCAGTCAGTAACGGCGGCTGCACACAGCTTCCTCTTTCGTCTTCTGATCTCAACTGAAGCCACTCCCCCTCCCTCCTCCTACTTAGCCTGCCCTGCACAGTGCGCGTCACGCAGTGCCTCGCCTCCGCTCCGCCTCCGCCCCATGTGAATCTGATTTCACTCACTTAAAACTGTTATCAGCTGCGGGCTGCGTTCTCCTGGCTGAGGGGGCCCTGTGGGCCCCCCTGACTTAGGGGCACGCCACTGGTGGTAGCCGTAACCGTTTCTCAGGCTTCCTCTCCAGAATCAAACCCTGATTCCCAGTTACCCGTAGTCACCATGGTTTGCGCTAGCAATAACATTAAAGGTTTAAAGACCAGACATCTGAATGGATCGTTGTTGTCACGGGCACGTGAGATCGGCCCCAGGTTAACTAGAGTCACCAAAGAGGCAGCAGGCCCTCACCCATAATGCTTTCGATGGTCAGATCAGCAGGCCCTTGCTCAAAATGTTTTTGAGGGTCACCAGCAGGCCATCAATCATAATTTTTCAAGGCTGCGTATGATGCCCTTCTTTATGTGTAACAAAGGGTGTATTGGAGAACCTGTTCCTTTTAATTATTGGCAGCCCTTTCACTTAGTGCATAGGCTTTATAAGTGTAGGAGTCCTACTACATAAACAATTGTACCACAATGTGAATGAGGCCCTGCTTTATGTGATATACAGGTTGTATCGGAGTGCCTCTTCCTTGTAATTTTTGGCAGCATTTGCACTTTATATACAAGTAAATATACTGGAATTAATGTTTCCTAACAATTTTTCCTCTAAAATCTATTTTTTCTTCGGTTTTGTGCGTATTATTGTCAGTCTGTAAAAGTGGCGTACTATTCGGACAACATCATAGAAACATAGAAACAAACATACAGCACTAAAATCATTGCATTCATTTCTTATAGAATGTGTCGGCAGATAAGAACCATTTGGCCCATCTAGTCTGCCCAATATACTGAATACTATGGATAGCCCCTGGCCCTATCTTATATAAAGGATGGCCTTATGCCTATCCCATGCATGCTTAAACTCCATCACTATATTTGCAGCTACCACTTCTGCAGGAAGGCTATTCCATGCATCCACTACTTTCTCAGTAAGGTAATACTTCCTGATATTACTTTTAAACCTTTCCCCCTCTAATTTAAAACGATGTCCTCTTGTAGCAGTTTTTCTTCTTTTACCTTGTTGATTCCCTTTATGTATTTAAAAGTTTCTATCATATCCCCTCTGTGTCGTCTTTCTTCCAAGCTATACATGTTAAGGTCCTTTAATCTTTCCTGGTAAGTTTTATCCTGCAATCCATGTACCAGTTTAGTAGCTCTTCTCTGAACTCTCTCCAAAGTATCAATATCCTTCTGGAGATATGGTCTCCAGTACTGAGCACAATACTCCAAATGAGGTCTCACTAGTGCTCTGTAGAGCGGCATGAGCACCTCCCTCTTTCTACTGGTAATGCCTCTCTCTATACACCCAAGCATTCTGCTAGCATTTCCTGCTGCTCTATGACATTGTCTGCCTACCTTTAAGTCTTCTGAAATAATGACCCCTAAATCCCTTTCCTCAGATACTGAGGTTAGGACTGTATCACTGATTTTATATTCTGCTCTTGGGTTTTTATGCCCCAGGTGCATTATCTTGCACTTATCAACATTAAATTTTAGTTGCCAGATTTTTGACCATTCCTCTAGTTTTCCTAAATCCTTTTTTATTTGGAGTATCCCTCCATGAACCCTGTTACAAATCTTTGTGTCATCAGCAAAAAGACACACCTTACCATTGAGGCCTTCTGCAATTTCGCTGATAAAGATATTAAACATTATGGGTCCCAGAACAGATCCCTGAGGTACCCCACTTGTAACAAAACCATGGTCTGAATATACTCCATTGACTACAACCCTCTGTTGTCTGTCCCTCAGCCACTGCCTAATCCATTCAACAATATGGGAGTCCACGCACAAAGACTGTAATTTATTGATAAGCCTTCTATGTGGGACAGTATCAAAAGCCTTACTAAAGTCTAGATAAGCAATGTCTACTGCACCTTCGCCATCTATTATTTTAGTCACCCAATCAAAAAAATCAATAAGATTAGTTTGACATGATCTCCCTGAAGTAAACCCATGCTGTTTTTCATCTTTCAATCCATGGGATTTTATATGTTCCACAATCCTCTCCTTAAGTATGGTTTCCATTAATTTCCCCACTATTGATGTCAGGCTTACTGGCCTATAGTTGCCCGATTCCTCCCTACTACCTTTCTTGTGAATGGGCACAACATTTGCTAATTTCCAATCTTCTGGAACGACTCCTGTTGTCAGTGATTGGTTAAATAAATCTGTTAATGGTTTTGCTAGTTCACCGCTGAGCTCTTTTAATAGCTTTGGGTGTATCCCATCAGGCCCCTGTGACTTATTTGTATTATTTTAGACAGCTGACTTAGAACCTCTTCCTCTGTAAAGACACATGCATCAAAAGATTCATTAGTCTTCGTTCCCAGCAGCAACCTTGGTTTCCAAGATGCATCCAGACATCGTCCCCAAGCTGTTCCCGAACCATTTTGGCGGTGTTTACATCAATTTCTGACCTTTACAATGAACCAGATACCATCCCCTCTTCATAGCAGAGCAGGGGGTGCCTTGTTTAATGCTCGGGTTCTCCCTTTGACTTCCATTATTGAGCACCCGAGCATCCCGATGTGTTCGGCCCGAGCCCCCAAGCACTCGATCAACACTACTCATCATAAATATAAGTAGCTATTGTTGGAAGAGAAAAATCCATGCATATTTTCTTATTAGACCAACATGTAAGTTTTGCATGAATCCTGAATGTAGTTACTATCGGCCCATACTATTACTCATTGTGCCTCTTTTCCAGTGGCTTCTGGTACCTATGACAAAAATAAATTGTTGCATGCTTCAATACAGACATATTATCACAGAAGTAATGAATAGCCATATGGCAGTATACATATGGGGTCATTTATCAAACTGACCCCTAAAACATAACTTTTAATCAAAAAATATATAATATAAACAGCCCCTACATAAATTATTTGTGTGACTGGATAATTTATAACAGATAGATGCACAGGTAGAGCAATTGTACGTAATCAGTACACAAATTCACAAAATGGGCCTCTTAATGAGGTTACTCACGGTTCCCGTGATTATTAGATATAACCAGTTGATGAAGTACACAGATTAATTCACGGTTCTTGCAATCTGAGAAAAGTTGCTCAGCAGGGTACGATGTCACCGAGAAGTGTGTTGTCGGGTGATGACCTGTTCCTGTGTATCCCTTTTGGCTATCCCTGCCTAAAAGAGGAGCACCTGCCCTAAAAGGGGTGACCCCACTTCTCGGTGGCTAAACCCTGTACAATAGCCCTAGAAGGCCCTGAAAGAGTTGTCAAGCTGAAATCCCGACGCGTTTCCCCATTAACCCTTTCAGGACCAAGCCATTTTTCACCTTTCTGCCTGTTGAGGGAAGTGTTAGATTTAAATATATATGTATATACAGTCAGGTCCATAAATATTGGGACATAGACACAATTCTAACATTTTTGGCTCTATACACCACCACAATGTATTTGAAATGAAACAAACAAGATGTATTTTAACTGCAGACTGTCAGCTTTAATTTGAGGGTATTTACATATAAATCAGGTGAACGTTGTAGGAATTACAAAAGTTTGCATATGTGCCTCCTACTTGTTAAGGGACCAAAAGTAATGGGACATAATAATAATCATAAATCAAACTTTCACTTTTTAATACTTGGTTGCAAATCCTTTGCTGTCAATTACAGCCTGAAGTCTGGAACGCATAGACATCATCAGATGCTGGGTTTCATCCCTGGTGATGCTCTGCCAGGCCTCTAATGCAACTGTCTTAAGTTCCTGCTTGTTCTTGGGGCATTTTCCCTTCAGTTTTGTCTTCAGCAAGTGAAATGTATGCTCAATCGGATTCAGGACAGGTGATTGACTTGGCCATTGCATGACATCCCACTTCTTTTCCTTAAAAAACTCTTTGGTTGTTTTTGTAGTATGCTTTGGGTCATTGTCCATCTGCACTGTAAAATTCTGAAGCATTTGGCTGAATATGATCAGATAATTTTGCCCAAAACACTTCAGAATTCATCCTGCTGCTTTTGTCAGCAGTCACATCATCAATAAATACAAGAGAACCAGTTCCATTGGCAGCCATACATGCCCACGTCATGACACTACCACCACCATGCTTCACTGATAAGGTGGTATGCTTAGCATCATGAGCAGTTCCTTTCCTTCTTCATACTCTTCTCTTCCCATCACTCTGGTACAAGTTGATCTTGCTCTCATCTGTCCATAGGATGTTGTTCCAGAACTGTGAAGGCTTTCTTAGATGTCATTTGGCAAACTCTAATCTGGCCTTCCTGTTTTTGAGGCTCACCAATGGCTTACATCTTGTGGTGAACCCTCTGTATTCACTCGGGTGAAGTCTTCTCTTGATTGTTGACTTTGAAACACATACACCTACCTCCTGGAGAGTGTTCTTGATCTGGCCAACTGTTGTAAAGGGTGTTTTCTTCACCGGGGAAAGAATTCTTCGGTTATCCACCACAGTTGTTTTCCCTGGTCTTCTGTGTCTTTTGGTGTTGCTGAACTCACCGATGCGTTCCTTTTTTTTAAGAATGTTCCAAACAGTTGTTTTAGCCACGCCTAATGTTTTTGCTATCTCTCTGATCGGTTTGTTTTGTTTTTTCAGCCTAATGATGGCTTGCTTTACTGATAGTGACAGCTCTTTGGATCTCATCTTGAGAGTTAACAGCAACAGATTCCAAATGCAAATAGCACACTTGAAATGAACTCTGGACCTTTTATCTGCTCATTGTAATTGGGATAATGAGGGAATAACACACACCTCGCCATGGAAAAGCTGAAAAGCCAATTGTCCCATTACTTTTGGTCCCTTAACAAGTGGGAGGCACATATGCAAACTGTTGTAATTCCTACACCGTTTAAATTATTTGGATGTAAATACCCTCAAATTTAAGCTGACAGTCTGCAGTTAAAGCACATCTTGTTTGTTTCATTTCAAATCCATTGTGGTGGTGTATAGAGACAAAAAATTTAGAATTGTGTCAATGTCCCAATATTTATGGTCCTGACTGTATGCCCTCATATATATGCATATACATTAGCCCTTTTGCATAGACCTGTCCAGGTGGTGTATGTATATACATAGAGATGTATGTATGCCCCCTTGTCAGGATAAAACTCTATGTATATAATATATATACAGTACAGACCAAAAGTTTGGACACACCTTCTCATTCAAAGAGTTTTCTTTATTTTCATGACTATGAAGGCATCAAAACTATGAATTAACACATGTGGAATTATATACATAACAAACAAGTGTGAAACAACTGAAAATATGTCATATTCTAGTTTCTTCAAAGTAGCCACCTTTTGCTTTGATTACTGCTTTGCACACTCTTGGCATTCTCTTGATGAGCTTCAAGAGGTAGTCCCCTGAAATGGTCTTCCAACAGTCTTTAAGTTGTTCCCAGAGATGCTTAGCACTTGTTGGCCCTTTTGCCTTCACTCTGCGGTCCAGCTCACCCCAAACCATCTCGATTGGGTTCAGGTCCGGTGACTGTGGAGGCCAGGTCGTCTGGCGCAGCACCTCATCACTCTCCTTCATGGTCAAATAACCCTTACTTTCAAAGTTTTCCCAATTTTTCGGCTGACTGACTGACCTTCATTTCTTAAAGTAATGATGGCCACTCGTTTTTCTTTACTTAGCTGCTTTTTTCTTGCCATAATACAAATTTTAAGTAAACAAAAACTAGTGGCCATCATTACTTTAAGAAATGAAGGTCAGTCAGTCAGCCGAAAAATTGGGAAAACTTTGAAAGTAAGGGCTATTTGACCATGAAGGAGAGTGATGGGGTGCTGCGCCAGATAACCTGGCCTCCACAGTCACTGGACCTGAACTCAATCGAGATGGTTTGGGGTGAGCTGGACCGCAGAGTGAAGGCAAAAGGGCCAACAAGTGCTAAGCATCTCTGGGAACTCCTTCAAGACTGTTGGAAGAACATTTCAGGGGACTACCTCTTGAAGCTCATCAAGAGAATGCCAAGAGTGTGCATAGCAGTAATCAAAGCAAAAGGTGGATACTTTGAAGAACCTAGAATATGACATATTTTCAGTTGTTTCACACTTGTTTGTTATGTATATAATTCCACATGTGTTAATTCATAGTTTTGATGCCTTCATAGTCATGAAAATAAAGAAAACTCTTTGAATGAGAAGGTGTGTCCAAACCTTTGGTCTGTACTGTATATATATATATATATCTTACTTGCCAATGTTTCAGTTGGTAAAATCTAGGCTATGCCCACTTCGTTAGCAAAAATTTTATGTCAACGCCACAGTTCCCTATTTCTACATATATATACACAAATCTATACAAATGCCTACTGTATACAGGGGCTCAGGAGGGCTTGCTTGCAGGGAACTTCAGGGAAGCACATCCTCCTTCTCCACGAGCTGCTGATTTTTTTTCATACTCAGAGGGCACCACTGATGGGAGAAGACTGTACATGCTCTGCTTTTACAGGTGAGGGAGACAGACTGCACAGATCATCTGGCATGAACGTGCTCTTTGTGAAGCTCCTCCATGTCGCGTGCAGCCGAATTCAGCTGCAGGGCAGAGCGGGCTCAGGGGGCGTGGGTTCAGATTATAGAAAAAACAGACAGATCTGCTTAATGACATATATTAGGAAATTAACTTTTTCCCTGCTTCCCACACAGTAGTAGCAAATACATGGAGAGTGGCCAACCCCTTTAATTTAAAAAGGGCAAAATTACCTGGGTTGAGAGCAACTATTGTCACAAAATAATACACAGGATAAATGGGAAAGTTTTAAATCTACTTTGCTTCATTATACTGCAAAATTTATTTAAAACCCCACATGGCTTACAGTTACTTTAAAAAGGGTAATGAGTAGTGATGAGCGAGCACCAAAGTATTCGGGTGTTCGGCCCGCACACATTGCAATATTCGTGTGTTAGGCCGAGCACCCGAGTATAATGGAAGTCAATGGGAGACAAATTTTCTAATTTTCCATGCAAGAGGCTACACTAATAAGCTTGTCATAAGAATCAGTCTAATATTCTTGTCAGAAGACTATGAAACCAATAGAGGGCGCTATTAAGTTATGAACAGCACCTTCTATTGGTTTCATAGTCTTCTGACAAGAATATTTGTCTTGTCATAAGACTGTGAAACCAATAGAGGGCGCTGTTCATAACTCAATAGCGCCCTCTATTGGTTTCATAATCTTCTGACAAGAATATTTGTCTTGTCATAAGACTGTGAAACCAATAGAGGGCGCTGTTCATAACTCAATAGCGCCCTCTATTGGTTTCATAATCTTCTGACAAGAATATTTGTCTTGTCATAAGACTGTGAAACCAATAGAGGGCGCTATTCATAACTCAATAGCGCCATCTTTTGGTTTTCATAGTCTTATGACAGCTGAAAAACAAGGCAGATTCTGCTCATTTGCATGTGTTTCCCATATGCCCATGTTTATGCAAATGAGTTTTTACATGACAAGACTGTATAGAAAGGTTATTGAATATTATTTTAGGACAATCGGAAAACTTTTTGTCGCCCTAATGATATTGATCTAGGTGTGCAGGTCCATCCAAGACATCCAACAGATGAAAAAAAACTTTGAGGTTTCCTGGTTCTCTGTCAGATGAGAGCTGGTTTGGAATATCTCATAGTTCACAAGGCTGCCATTGTAAGGTATGCTGACTGTTATCTGTCTCATGGATGGATGGCTTGCACATACCTGGCTTTTGGCGTGTAGCCTTTGAGTAGTTGTCTATTGTATGTTGTACATAATAGGAGTTTAAGATGCATCCAGTTATCCTCTGAATGCTATTTCCAAACTGTTTTGATGGGGTTTCCATCAATTTCTAACCTTTTTTTTATTAAACAGACACCCTCTTCTCTTCCGAGCAGGGGGTGGCTCATTGATTTCCATTGTATTAAATTGTATTCGAGCACCAAAATTATTCGGCCGAGCACTCGGATCTGCCGAGCATAGCGATGCTCGAGCCGAACAGGTATTCGGCCGAGCATGCTCGCTCATCACTACTAATAAATGGCAAAATAGGGGCATTTGAAAATACCATTCTGTGGGGTCAGCTGCAACCTTTAAAATATATGAAGCGCTTAATCAAATTTGTAAAAAAAGAGTTATAAAATCTGCAAAAATACAAAATGAACGGCAGGTGGCCAAAGATAGCAAAACAAATACCAAAGAATTATTTAAATATATAAATGCTAAAAGACCAAGGTCAGGCATGTAGGTTCCCTAAATAATGGTTGGGGGAAGATAGTCACTGAGTATCAAGAAAAGTTTTTTTTTAGCTCTGTATATAAAAAAAAATGAGAAATGAGCTGATGTTGGTAGTAGCTGAGCTTTTAGTACATCCAGTAATATACTAAATTGGGTAACTATAAATATTGTTCACACTAAGTTTAATAAGATAAATGTGAAGAAGGCTCTGGGTCCAGATGGGCCAAGTTCCAAGTGACTGGAGCAAGGCAAATGTGGTACCCATTAGGTCTTCCCCAAGAAATTATAGACCTGGGAAACATCTTCAAGGGGCTCTTAAAGGACTACAGTAGTAAAAAGAGTTTGTTACTTTTATTCTGTATTCATTCTTCAATACTACATTTCCATTGCACTGATCCCCAGGGAGCAATGGCCTGAAGGAGGACACAACACTCCAGCTCTTCCGGGCTCACTGCAGATGCGCCTGTCAGTACACAAGACAGAATGAATACAGCTCGCCATTCTGGCCAGTGTGCCTGATGAGCCATTTTTTCCAGCTCCGCCCTTCTCCACTGAGATGATTGAGTGTCATGGTCGGTGTCATCATCGTCCTGCTGCTCCTCCACTTCTGACTCTTTCTCCATTGGCAGCTTGTCATCCTCATCCTTCTTTCTCCTCCATGATACTTTCTTCTTGTGGGTCCCCAATGGCTATAGGGCAAGCAGCAACATGCGCTAGCTGTTCTTCCGCAGCTGTCCCTTGTTGCATAAGCATCTGTTCTAAGATAACTGGGATGACATTGTTATTGCCACAGTTGTCCCTACTGACAAATTTAGTGGCCTTTTCAAAGGGCTTCAAGGCATTTCTGATTAGCTAACACTGCTTGACCTTGAAACAACACATGCTCCCTACTGAAATGGTTTGGTGCATGACAAAATCATTCATAGCTTTATGCTGCTTGTATAGACACTGTAACATCTACAAAGTGGAATTCCTGCAAGTTAGAACAACTCGGATTAAGAGGTGTAATGGCAGACTATTCTGTTGCTGGAAGTCCAGAAGGGTGTTCCTTGCCAAATAAGAATGGCTTAAATGTGAGAACAGACTCCTGGAAACTGCCAGCGCCTTCCACAAGGCACTGTGTTATTTTAAAAAGCGTTGCACAGCTAGGTTTATTACATGCGCCAGTTGGAGCTGGCAGGGAGACAGCCAGAGGCATGCTTGATGCGTGATGCACTCGATCGCATGGCAACACTTGACTTGACACGCTGCTCTAGGTGTTCACCATGGCATGCACCTTGCCACACAGCAAAAATTGCTGTGGAGTGGCCTACATTCACCACCACATAAGAGTACAAGGTAGGGATTGTTTTTTGGGAGGAGTAATGCTGGCTAGGTATCTTCCAGAAAAGCTGAGTGCAAACCATCAGCTCCCTAAAGACTGCTGACTCTACCAAATGATACAGCAGCCACTGCACTACCAGCAACTAGGCCAGGTGGGAATTAAGCTTGCACACTAGTAGATTGATGAGTTGTTTCCTGGCCACACATTCCATTATTGATGGTTGATGATGGAGCGGAAAAGGAAAAGTAGGAGTGTAAGCAGCAGAAACAGCAAGTGATGATGACGATCAGAAAGACACCTTACTGGATATGGCCTGGCACCTGGAGAAGGAGAAAACTGTTGCACTAACTGACTGACACCTCTTTTTTCTGTACTAGGTGTGGTCACATAAGGTGCTTGAAAAGAACTGGTGGTGCCTATGTTTGTATTTGCCCATGGCCTATTTTACTGTTGCAGATCTTGCACAGAACAATGATTTTGTCTTCCAGCAGTGTGGAGAAAATCAGCCAGATACTTGCACAGAAGTAGCAGTAGCTGAGGTTGGCCTACCTCTGGCATGTTTTGGGCCTGCAGCAAATTATGTATCAGCTCCATTGCCAGTTTCCAAAGCAGATCTGGCCCTGGCAGTTCTTTGGGAGGTACTGGCCATACATCGCCTCTGCTCTTTATCACTGCCGTCCTTCTCCTCAGATTTTATTTCCTCCTTAGCACCTATACTCACCATCAGAGTCCTCACACTCCCCCCACTGTTCTCATTGTAAGTTTATTGGCCTCCCTCCTCATTCCCTGGTCTGTATTTGTCCAGAATGCCACTGTTGTTACCATTGCCCCTATTGTCAACACTGTGGCTATAAGTACCATCAACAGTACCACCAACACAGCTATGCATGGGAACCTCTTCCTTATGGCAGGCCAACCGCTGAATGCTCTTTCACAAGTCATCAACAGGTGACTGTCTTGACTATTTTCATTGTGGGGTTTTGTTGACTTTTCTTAGGAAAAAGAAGATGCCCTACTAGTAGGAGGCAGTGAAGACAGAGAAGATGCAACTAAAAGGCTTCTTTGGAATTGCAAGGAGCAGGGGCAGGAGGAATTCTGTGACTCCTGGCTCCCAGGCATGGTGTCAGACTCAGAGGTGACCTCCATCTCATCCAGCAGTGAATTAGAGGAAGAGGAAGCCATCTACTCCACAATCTCATCCTCTTTGTCCTGAATAATAATGTTCCACCTTTCAGAATACAGGGAGAACTGTGGCCTACCACTACTACTACTACTACTGCCTAGATGTCTGCTACTACTACTATCCCCATTCTTACACTGAGAGGACAAGGCCAGGGTCTTTAGTTTTGAACTGTATTCCAGACATTTTAATATGAGACCTAATGGAAATTTATGATTTTCCTAAATGAAAAGTCACAGGTTTGTAATTAAAAAATGTGTTCTTCTTCTACAAACACAGTGTATACTTCGAGAATAATGCAATACTGGCGTTGGTAAGAGTTCTGCCTACTGTGTTATCTGGCTTAAAAACAAAGGTTGAAAAAAGACCTTTCGTTACACATGGTGCAAATAATTATTCCCCCCTTCCATCAATATAACTACACAGGTAATATTTCTGTCTGCGGTGTAATTTACATTTAATCTCACTTAAATAAAAGTGACGTTATTGCAATAAAATGATTTTGCTATAATGGTAGGAATTAAAAATAAACATCTTTGAAAACGTGTTTGCAGCAGAATGCTATTGGGGTGCTGTGCTGGCAATAAGCCTAAGTAGAAATGAGGTTTAAAAAGAAACAAACGAAAAACAAAGCTGTCTCTCTGTTCAAAAGATAAAAAAAATCTTGCAAGTGGTTGGTTTTATAATGCGGAACTGCTAGGTGTTGCAGTAGCAGCTTTGTTATGCAGTGTGCCCAGGCTCTTAGCCCCTCGCTAGAATAGATGCTTGCTTATGCATCTGCATACTTTTGAAAATCATTTTCTATCAGACACTACACAGACCCATACATCTTCTGTCATGGTACGGCTCACTGTGACAGTTTTGGCCTTGTAGGCTGGCTTCATGCTTTCTTGCGTACTGGCCGAAACCTGTGTATGTTGGTTGCTTGGGGCTGCATGCTGGCTGCGGTGTCTTGTGTGAACTATGCCTGTGTATGTGTGTACTTCCCGTGTCTGCATCTCTGTGCAGTTCCAGTCTCTGGTGCCGTGTAGGCTGGCTGCAGGCTCCCTCGCATACTGGCTGCAGGCAGACACCTGTGTATGCTGTTTGCTTAGGGCTGCATGCTGGCTGCGGTGGCCTGTGTTTGTGGCTTCTGTGTCTGCATATCTGTGGTTCCTGTCTCTGGTGCTATGCAGGTTGGCTGCATGCACTTTGTGTACTGGATGTGGGTGCTCCTATGCCTGCTGGTTCTGCGATGCATGCTGGCTGTGGCCTTGAGTGTGAACAGGGACTGAGTTTGGATTCACTTGTGATTATACACTGCTCAAAAAAATAAAGGGTACACAAAAATAACACATCCTAGATCTGAATTAGTATAGGAAAGGTTGTAGCCAGCTCACCTCGACGTCCTGCACAGCGGTGAACGGAGCGGACCCAAGCCAGTCCCGTTTGCGAATAGAAGAAAATGGAAAAAATGCTCCAGCACCACGGTGGATAGTATGAAAAGTCCCGGTCTTTATTATCACCAAGAATCCAGGTGAATACAGCAATCAGACAATACTGGTGGTCCCCCGGTTCCCAAGATCTACGCGTTTCGAACAGTCGTGTTCTTAGTCATGATCCTAAGTGTCTCTCATGTTCCAAGCTAAAATCCTTTTCACCTGCCACCATCCCCCCCTAGTAAGGGAGGAGTATGGTGGAACAAGGCGGGCAGCAAAATCAGCTGGGTCCATGGGAGACACCTGTGTAAGCCCAATTACATATTACATAGTTTAAATCCCAATAGTGCTCCATACAAACATTGTAAAATACATAGAGAAAGTATATATAAACAAACATCTTTTAATGTCCCCATATGACTAACATAAAATCCTCTGTAATTTATCTCCCCACATATATCAAGGACAACGCTCTTATTTCATATAAGATAGCAATACATGTAATAGCATGAAAAATGATGAACAGGAGAAACTCCCACAAAGTCCAGAGAAGCGGAGCAGTTTTCATGATATTGTGTTCGTTATTCTCCTGTTTATATCAAATTTTCTTATAGCTCCATATATCCATTTGTTGATTTCATTATCCATCTGGTATGTCCGTATGGAATGACTATGTATTCCCATCACATTTGAAAATCGTATGGTATGAACTGGGACCAAGCTCCATACTGGAAATAACTCCCCCCCATCGGATAGAATGCATTCAATAAAATTATGTAACATAGCCACAAGATACATGTAAAGACAATTATCTAGTGAACATAACAAAAATAGGAGTCAGTGATTGCAATTGACTCTGTCTCTTTAAAAATGCAATTGGGCTCTGCACACAAGATATTCACCGAGTCCGGGTCTATATCTATTTCTATTTGGATCTTCTTATTGCGGCAAAATCCAAATAGAAATAGATATAGACCCGGACTCGGTGAATATCTTGTGTGCAGAGCCCAATTGCATTTTTAAAGAGACAGAGTCAATTGCAATCACTGACTCCTATTTTTGTTATGTTCACTATATAATTTGGATTTGGAGTCACCCTCAAAATTAAAGTGGAAAAACACACTACAGGCTGATCCAACTTTGATGTAATGTCCTTAAAACAAGTCAAAATGAGGCTCAGTAGTGTGTGTGGCCTCCACGTGCCTGTATGACCTCCCTACAACGCCTGTGCATGCTCCTGATGAGGTGGCGGACGGTCTCCTGAGGGATCTCCTCCCAGAAATGAACTAAAGCATCTGCCAACTCCTGGACAGTCTGTGGTGCAACGTGACGTTGGTGGATAGAGTGAGACATGATGTCCCAGATGTGCTCAATTGGATTCAGGTCTGGGGAACGGGCGGGCCAGTCCATAGCATCAATGCCTTCGTCTTGCAGGAACTGCTGACACACTCCAGCCACATGAGGTCTAGCATTGTCTTGCATTAGGAGGAACCCAGGGCCAACCGCACCAGCATATGGTCTCACAAGGGGTCTGAGGATCTCATCTCGGTACCTAATGGCAGTCAGGCTACCTCTGGCGAGCACATGGAGGGCTGTGCGGCCCTCCAAAGAAATTCCACCCCACACCATTACTGACCTAATGCCAAACCGGTCATGCTGGAGGATGTTGCAGGAAGCAGAACGTTCTGTGGCCTGCTGGAGATCATTTTGCAGGGCTTTGGCAGTTCTCCTCCTGTTCCTCCTTGCACAAAGGCGGAGGTAGCGGTCCTGCTGCTGGGTTGTTGCCCTCCTACGGCCTCCTCCACGTCTCCTGATGTACTGGCCTTTCTCCTGGTAGCGCCTCCATGCTCTGGACACTACTCTGACAGACACAGCAAACCTTCTTACCACAGCTCGCATTGATGTGCCATCCTGGATAAGCTGCACTACCTGAGCCACTTGTGTGGGTTGTAGATTCCGTCTCATGCTACCACTAGAGTGAAATCACCGGCAGAATTCAAAAGTGACCAAAACATCAGCCAGGAAGCATAGGAACTGAGAAGTGGTCAGGTCACCATCTGCAGAACCACTCCTTTATTGGGGGTGTCTTGCTAATTGCCAATAATTTTCACCTGTTGTCTATCCTTTGCTTCCTAAGTGGACAGTTTGATTTCACAGAAGTGTGATTGACTTGGAGTTACATTGTGTTGTTTAAGTGTTCCTTTTATTTTTTTGAGCAGTGTATGTTCTGTGCTTCTTGTTAATCCTGGTTCTGATTGGGTTAACATTCCCTGGTCTGTTCCTGGGTGTGGCTTATCAGGTGCCCTCATTATGCAGCTATATCCATCTGTGAGCTGTGGGGCTTAAGATCAGTCTATCTTCTGCCTTGCTGGGTGTTGTACATTGCTGCTCACTCAGGGGGTCAGTCTATCTTCTGCCTTGCTGGGTGTTGTACATTGCTGCTCACTCAGGGGGTCAGTCTATCTTCTGCCTTGCTGGGTTTTGCACTTTGCTGCTCACCCAGGAGGTCAGTCTGTCTTTTGTCTTGCTGGGTGTAGCCACTTGCAGCTAACCCAGGGGTTCTTGACATCTACCCATCTGTGTGGTGTCGCCTGGTATGTTGTTGTTGTTGTTACCTGCTCTATTATGTTGTAGTTGCTTTGTCTGATATTCTGTACCTGTCTTGTGATGATGTTGACATTGTTATCCTTGTCCATGCCTTGCCTGTTCTTCTTTACCTAGTCTATGTCTGGATCCACTCTGTTCCATGTCTAGCCTAGCAGTGCTCTAACTGTGTCTGATAGCCTGGCAGTGCTAACTGCTTGTGATCCTGTCCTATGTCCAGCCTGGCAGAGCCTACTGCTTCTGATCCATGTCTGTCCTGCAGTGCCTTACTGCTTGTGTTCCTGTTCCATGAGTGTCCTGCCTTTTTTAGAGGGCCCCTGGATTCTCCGGAGGGAAGATCTCTAGTCTGCATGCATCCCTGCCTGAGACCGCCATGCTTCCATTCCGCTTGGGGTCCAGGCACCTGTGCTGGTTACCCTTTGTTTTGTTGTCTGATATATGTCCTGTGTTTGTATGGGTTTCAGTTCTGTTGTTGTCTGTTTCCATTGGTGCTTGCACCAGCGTGGTTCTTTGCAGGTAGGGACCAAGTGTACCGGGACCTACCTGGAAGTGCGACCAGTGAGCCCTCGGCCCAGTACATCCCCACCACCATGGGCTCTGTGAAGAACGGGGCCTACTGGCTATCTGCCCTCTGGGTCTTGTCTCTGGTCTGCCGGTGCACTTGGTTCTGTGGTAGTGCTACCACTATTGCTTTACCTGCTATACTGTCATGTTCTTTTATTACATGTGTAATAAAGTACTTTGTTGGTCCCTGGTCTGTATCTTGCCTTTGTCCTGTTTGCAGGATGTCCCAGAGGTCTGCCTTGGGCCTCCGGCACGTGACACCTTCATTAATAGCTCAACACAGAATGATGTCTGATTGTTCTGCACAGGCATCTTCCTGCCTGCTGTCATGTCTGATTGGCTCAGAGGCTGAAAAACAGCCATTCAGAGAAACCCACCCCCTCTCCAAACACATACACACACACACACACACACACACACACTTCCTCCCAAGGTCATGTGAGCATCCTTTTTCTTCCTCCCTTGTGGTTTTTCCCATCAACATGTGCAATAAAATGGCACTGCATACTGTTACTTCATTTGTCCAAAGCGGACCTAAAAATCTTTGGGTTCGTTTGGTGGACAGATTTTTGTGAAATTCGTAATGAACCAGGTTTCTTGTGAATTTATTCGCTCATCATAATATAGGTAAAGTATAGTATTAGAAATTCAGAGTTAATCACAAATATAATCACATTGAATTACAGCAACTCTCTGGAAAATGTGCAAGTCCTTTCATGCTCATCATATCTCAAAATGTGTCCTGTTTTATTGTAAATAGAACAAGCTTTTGTATGATCAGAATTATTGGATGTTTGAATAAAGAGAAAATGACTGATAAAAGTTGATTTCAGCCAAATCTCTTTATCTAATGTTTGATCGTTCTGTCTGAACAGAAATGCAAGGAATTCCCTATATACGATTAATGGAATGGAGAGGTGGAAGGTGTGATAATGAACACTCCGTCAGGCGGATAAGCTCTGCAGTGCTCATTTTGTCCATGCTCCTCACGTTTCTCACCAGTTACAAGGGACTCAGAGATTTGTAATTGTGCTGCCGACTCCTGAAAGCTCCTAGCATCTGTGCAAAAGGCAGTTTCTGGGCATAGGGAGGGAGGGGTGAGTTTATGGCACTCAGAACATCAGGGGATAGGGGAAACAGTGGAAGACTGGGAATAATGCAGAGAAGATGCAGAGATTGGGAGTAAGAACACGTACAAAGAAGCCAGTTTATGGCACAGTTATTTGCTCTGTGTTTGTTTGTTTGTAGAAATTCTCAGCAAGCACAGACCTTTAATGTTGCTGCAGTGAACGACAGAAACAAAACAAGTATATGAGGCGGGATGCCAAGACGGCTGATGATTTCACTTATTATGCTTCATGAAAGCAAAATCAGGATATAGGATTCAACCACTCTTCACTGCCACGATGTAGAAAAGTATTGCATGTACATAATATATGGTATGATAAAGTACACCTCATGTTTCTCTAAACCAGCCATTCCAACCTCATTACCACATAGGCACCTCTACTCCGGGAGATCTCCTAATGCTATATCTGCCTCAAAAAAGCTTGGTGTAGGGGTACTGTAAGTGAAGAATTCTAACATGTTTGTCAAGTCTTCTAATTTGGCTAAGACATCTTCATAAGGATGTGGTGGAGCAACGCTTCCTTAAAGCGCTGTTGTTTGTGTTTTTACTGTGTAATAAACACTATATTGCTGTTGTGGAATGGGGGGAGATAAGGGAACAGCCCAAGCTCACTGGCATAGTTCATTTAGAAAGTCTTAAGACCCATTTCATTTTTTCACATTTTGTTATGTTTTTGAGCGGTGCTAAAATAACAACAAATTCCATTTTCCACTATCAATCTTTACTCATTTTCTCTTTAATGAGAACGTGAATTTTTTTTTTTAAAATATTAGCAAATTTACTCAAAGGAAAAACTGACAATTTGTATTGACATAACTATTCAGACCCTTTGCTATTACACTTGAATTTAGCTCTGGAGGGACTTACATTTCTCTTGACCATCTTTGGGATGTTTCTACACCTTGATTGGAGACCACCTGTGGTAAATTTGGTTTATTGGACATGATTAGGAAAGAGACACTCCTGTCTATATAAAATCTCACCACAGACAATGTATATCAGAGCAGATATCAAGCCATGAGGAGGAAAGAACTGCCTGTAGAGTTCAAAGACATGATTGTGTGGAGGTACAGATCTGGAGACGTCCACAGTAAAATTCCAGCTCACCTTTTGTAGATTCAACCCCTGGTGCACGGAACAGGTAAAAGAGTCCTTTGGTAGCAAAACAATAATAAATGAAGTTCCAGCACTGCAAAGGAATTGTTGTGTCACTTGTCTCTTTATTCGTGGTAGCAAAATTACAGCATGTGGATCAAACCTCACACTCCAACACCAGTTGACACGTTTCAGACACTTAGTCCTTAGTCATAACTAATCTGGAGAATAGTAAAAAAAAAAAAAAAAAAAAATACTCCACTGAAAGTTCCAAGAGCACAGTGGTCTCCATAATTTTTAAATGGAAGATGTTTAGAACAACTAGGGCTCTTCCTAGAGCTGGCTGTCCGACCAAATTAAGTCATCAGGGGAGAAGGGCCTTGATAAGAGAAGTGACCAAAGATCCTGTGTGCAGACGGGAGAAACTTCCAGAAGGTCAAACATCACTGCAGTATTCCTCCAATCTAAGCTTTATGGCAGTGGCTAGAAAGAAGCCTCATCCCAATAAAAGACACACGGAAGCTTTCAAAAAAAGCACAGAAGGGTCTCTAGTCTGATAACATCAATATTAAACGTTTTGGCCTGAATTCTAAGCATCATGTTTGGATGAAAACCAGGGATTGCTCATCACCTGATCAGTACCATTCCTATAGTGAAGTATGGTGGTGGCTGCATCATGCTGTGGGGTGGTTTTCAGCAGCAGGGACAGGAAGACTAGTCAGAGTTAAGGGAAAGCTGAATGGAGCAAAGTACAGTGATATTCTTGATGAAAACCAGATGCAAGTCAATAACAATGACCCTAAGCACACAGCAATAACATCACAGGCATGGCTTAGGAACATCTCTGTGAATTGTCTTGAGTGGCCCATTTAGAGCCCTGACTTGAACCCAATTGAACATCTCTGGAGAGACATGAAAATGGCTGTCTGCCAATGGTCCCCATCCAACCTCTCAGAGCTTGAGAGGATCTGCAGGGAAGAATTGCAGCAAATCCCCAAATCCAGGTGTGCAAACCTTGTGGCATCATGCCAAATATGATTGGAGTCTGTGATCACTGCCAAGGATGATTCAACTAAGAACTAAGTAAAGGGTCTGAATACTTGTGTCAATGCACGATTTTAGTTTTTCCTTTTCAATAAATTAGTAACTATTTTGATCATTCTGTTTTCACTTTGTCATTTTGGAGTATTGAGTGCAGAATGATGGGGGACATTTTTAATTTAATTTTATTTTTCTCTGCAGAAGGCTGCAACATAAAATGTGAAAACATGAAAGGGGCTGAATACTTTTCAAATACACTCTATGCTTGTCATGAATAATGGGGAGGTGAGGGACAACAGAAGGGAGAAGACAAGGAAACTAGGCCTCAAGGCTAGGGAGAGGGGAAAGGTCACCTCCTAGGAAACCCCTAGATCTGGCCCTGACTCCTGTCAGTATGTATAGACCCTAAAGGTGGGAATATACATACACCGGAATCTAAACCCTAGGAGCCCTGAGATGCCCAAGAGGTAGTGAAAGGGAATGAGACTACTGGTTCCTTCCCAGGTGAACAAACCAGCGTCTCCCTGAGGCCTAGTAACAACGAGCACAAGGGAACAACCAAATACAAAGAGCAGTACAACTTAACTTATAGAAAATGGATGAGCAGGAACACAGGTAAGGGTCATACACCAACTCTTCCAAATCTAAGCAGAGAATATCAACCGCATGGTATGAAGTGTGAAACCAAACTGAATAGGGAAGCAGTAATGACCGCCAGATGCACCTGACAAGAGGTGTGGTCATTACCAAACAACAACACTGAGAATCAAGAGACTGTCAGTTAACCTCACATACAGGAATTGAAACAAGAAAAAATGGTGCTACAAACTTGCCCTGAGTGGCCCAGGTGGTGTGTGGGGAGGGCGGGCAATAGCACAAGGGCACCAAGGTAAAGGTGAGATGGATGGGATAGGTGCAGTGCAGTGAGTCAATTAAAAGCTGTGCCGATACTATTTTAGTTATTGATTCTATTTCACAGTGTCGATATATGGAGGAGCATGTATCACTGTGCCTATACTATTTTAGTTATCGATTCTGTTTCACAGTGTTGATATATGGCAGAGAATGTATCACTGTGGGGGTACTTTAAAATGTTAAACGGTGTTAAAAAAATTTGAAATTAAGGGGGACTTACTTCACCAGGGAGGGAGGTATAGGATAAGCATAATACACCTATACCCGCTTCTCCCCCGCCGAGATCGCTCGTCAGATGTTGTGAACTTTCCGCCACGTTCCAAAGAATAGTAGTCAAGGTTCCAAATGGAGAGTTCTTTATTAAATGAATAAAAGCTCAACGCATTTCGGGGTATCTCCCCCTTTCTCAAGAGCAGTGTAGAATAAAACACATCACATGAAGTGTACCTGTGCCAAGTATATATGGGTGTCTTAATTTATCAATTAGGTATCAACTTGCCGGGAGTTTTTGCTTTTGCACATGTATAGAAGTATATGGGTATGCCCAGGTAAGGTGGTGTTGGGCGCCAGTTAAAGTGGCTCCGTTTGGCTCAGATAGCTCCCGATGCGTTCCACAGTGGAACACATGCATTCGGCTCCGGGGGAGCGGTCTGCTCGCGGTTTAGGGAATAAGATCAATGAACTTGAGGCTATAATGGCATCTGAGAATATAGATGTAGTGGCTGTTACTGAGACGTGGTTCAAGGGGAGTAATGACTGGGATATATCAATACCAGGGTTCTCTCTATACAGGAAAGACAGGGAAGGCAAGAAGGGGGGAGGGGTGGCCCTGTATGTGAAAGACAGCATAAAATCTAATTTGATACAAGTTAGCGAGAACAATTTAGAGTCAGTTTGGGTTACTTGCAGCTTGATAATCATAAGGTAACTCGTGTAGGTGTGATATATAGACCACCTAGCCAAGTCAAAGAATTAGATGATCTACTAGTTGAGTAAATAGCTAAAATGACATTGAAGGGGGAAGTTATCATTATGGGAGACTTCAATCTTCCTGATGTAAACTGGAAAACCAAAATAGCTAGTTCTGCCAGGAGTACAGATATTCTAAATTCCCTACTGGGATTATCTCTACAGCAAGTAGTTGAGGAGGCCATTTTAGATTTAGTATTTACAAATGGGAATTTGGTATATGATATTACTGTAGGGGAAAGCTTGGGATCTAGTGATCACCAGTCAGTGTGGATTACTATAAGCACAGTGACTGAGTCACACCACACAAAAACAAAAGTTTTAGATTTTAGAAAAACTGACTTTTCTAAAATTAGATTAGTGGCATACGAGTCCCTATCAGATTGGAACAGTTTCATTGGAGTCCAGGAGAAATGGGACTACTTAAAAGAGGCACTATTGAAGGCAACAGAAAATTGCATTAGGCTTGTCAGTAAAAGCAAAAAAAGGAAAAGACCACTGTGGTACTCAGCAGAAGTGGCCAAAATCATTAAAAACAAAAAGATAGCATTTAGGAATTATAAAAAAAAAACGAGGAGGACAGGCTAATTTACAAGATTAGGCAGAGAGAGGCCAAACAAGTTATAAGAGCTTCTAAAGCACAGGCAGAAGAGAAATTAGCTCAGTCAGGGAAAAAAGGCGATAAGGCATTCTTCAGATACATAAATGAAAAAAGGAAACTAAAACAAGGAATTACAAAATTAAAAACAAAAGAAGGAAGGTATATGGAAGAAGATAAAGAACTAGCTGACTGCCTCAATGAATACTTCTGTTCAGCCTTTACGAAGGAAAATGAAGGAAATGGACCTCAGTTAGGAAAGAAGACTAATCTTTTAATGCATGTGTCTTTACAGAGGAAGAGGTCCTAAGTCAGCTGTCTAAAATCAATACAAATAAGTCACAGGGGCCTGATGGGATACACCCAAAGCTATTAAAAGTGCTCAGCGGTGAACTAGCAAAACCATTAACAGATTTATTTAACCAATCATTGGCAACAGGAGTCGTCCCAGAAGATTGGAAATTAGCAAATGTTGTGCCCATTCACAAGAAAGGTAGTAGGGAGGAATCGGGCAACTATAGGCCAGTAAGCCTGACATCAAAAGTGGGGAAATTAATGGAAACCATACTTAAGGAGAGGATTGTGGAACATCTAAAATCCCATGGATTGAAAGATGAAAAACAGCATGGGTTTACTTCAGGGAGATCATGTCAAACTAATCTTATTGATTTTTTTGATTGGGTGACTAAAACAATAGATGGCGGAGGTGCAGTAGACATCGCTTATCTAGACTTCAGTAAGGCTTTCGATACTGTCCCACACAGAAGGCTTATTATCAATAAATTGCAGTCTTTGGGCTTGGACTCCTATATTGTTGAATGGATTAGGCAGTGGCTGAGGGACAGGCAACAGAGGGTTGTAGTCAATAGAGTATATTCAGACCAAGGTCTTGTTACCAGTGGGGTACCTCAGGGATCTGTTCTGGGACCCATATTGTTTAATATTTTTATCAGCGAAATTGCAGAAGGCCTCGATGGTAAGGTGTGTCTTTTTGCTGATGACACAAAGATTTGTAACAGGGTTGATGTTCCTGGAGGGATACACCAAATGGAAAAGGATTTAGGAAAACTAGAGGAATGGTCAAAAATCTGGCAACTCAAATTTAATGTGGATAAGTGCAAAATAATGCACCTGGGGCGTAAAAACCCAAGAGCAGAATATAAAATCAGTGATACAGTCCTAACCTCAGTATCTGAGGAAAGGGATTTAGGGGTCATTATTTCAGAAGACTTAAAGGTAGGCAGACAATGTCATAGAGCAGCAGGAAATGCTAGCAGAATGCTTGGGTGTATAGGGAGAGGAATTACCAGTAGAAAGAGGGAGGTGCTCATGCCGCTCTACAGAGCACTAGTGAGACCTCATTTGGAGTATTGTGCTCAGTACTGGAGACCATATCTCCAGAAGGATATTGATACTTTGGAGAGAGTTCAGAGAAGAGCTACCAAACTGGTACATGGATTGCAGGATAAAACTTACCAGGAAAGATTAAAGGACCTTAACATGTATAGCTTGGAAGAAAGACGAGACAGAGGGGATATGATAGAAACTTTTAAATACATAAAGGGAATCAACAAGGTAAAAGAGGAAAGAATATTTAAAAGAAGAAAAACTGCTACAAGAGGACATCGTTTTAAATTAGAGGGCAAAGGTGTAAAAGTAATATCAGGAAGTATTACTTTACTGAGAGAGTAGTGGATGCATGGAATAGCCTTCCTGCAGAAGTGGTAGCTGCAAATACAGTGAAGGAGGTTAAGCATGCATGGGATAGGCATAAGGCCATCCTTCATATAAGATAGGGCCAGGGGCTGTCCATAGTACTCAGTATATTGGGCAGACTAGATGGGCCAAATGGTTCTTATCTGCCGACACATTCTATGTTTCTATGTTTCTATGTAAGTGCACAGTGCGTTCCAACAGTGGAACGCATGTGCGGGAGGAGCGGAAGGAGCTGAAGACAGCCGGAGGCAGGGCCGCATTGTGATTCACTATGGGACGCACCATGGGGCGGGACACATCGCGGGGCAGAGAGGGGCGGAGTCCAGTGCGTTCCGGGCTGGAACGCAGGGACATCGGGTGGAGCCCGATGGGGGAGCCAAAATTTAGGGAGAAAGAAGGAAAGTCTATGTACACAGTGGGAATAATGGGTGAGTGTACATGGGATCATTTGATCATTGGCGTATATAGTAAATAAAGGTAAAAGTGTATATAGGGGCAAAAATAGAGAGACCATATAAAATATTATAAAATATTACTGGTTGATAGGAGGATTAAATCACAAATGGCAATTATATAAATACAATGGGCACAGTATCACTGGTTGAAAAATAAATGAACAAACAAATATGACAATTATATAAATACAATAGGCACAGTATCAAAAGTTAAAAGATAAAAATAATAAATAACAAATAGATACATACATCGTATACAGTTAAAATAACAAATGGATCAGATATGGTTGGGTGCAATATCACTGATTGATGAATAAATAAAAAAATATATAAGAAAAATTGTTGAATATAATAAAATGAACCAATCCCTTTTGGCTAGTATGTGTATATACTGGACCGAGTGTAAATTATCATTAATTCATATGAGCGATTACCTTTTGTCCGTCATTGGGTACTACACCCACTAGGTGGTCATACCAATCTGGTGGCATGATTATGTGGAACGGTGGCCAGCCAACTACACCTAACCTTTCGTAGAGCAATGTCACTAAAAGAGATGGTGGCTCTATCATGTCCCAAACTCCGCTCATCCACCAATACCACCACCACTATCACCACCAAAAGTAGGGGCTCCTTCAAATGCGGGCACAAACTCTGCAAATGTTGCTTAATAATCAGTGAGAAAAAGTATTCCACGGCACACACACGTAGTTTGCACAAAATATGTATTTAATATAAGCCACCACCAACTTTCACAATGAATCGTCACTTGTATTCAGGGCCAACTTTTCGGTCCACCCGGGACCTTGATCACGGCCTATGACAATACAAACAAGGACATAATTTAATCTAAGTGTTGACTCCACAATAAAAAAATAGATTAAAAAAATAATAAACAAATGAAAAATGGACAGTAAAATGTCTAATGACATATATGGTAAATACTGACAACCACAGCAGAAGGAATCGTTCCTTATTATACTCAAATAGACTAATAAACAAATATATTCACAATTTAGTCTGTATTATTTTGCACAGATATAAAGTATTTTAAATGACAGAAAAATAACTGTACATCTATCAGCTGTATCTTTACAGACCTCTATAAGAAAAACAACCAAGCAATATATTGCATGTTGGACATATATATATATATATATATATATATATATATATATATATATACTGCTCAAAAAAATAAAGGGAACACTTAAATAACACAATGTAACTCCAAGTCAATCACACTTCTGTGAAATAAAACTGTCCACTTAGGAAGCAACACTGAGTGACAATCAATTTCTTATGCTGTTGTGCAAATGGGATAGACAACAGGTGGAAATTATAGGCAATTAGCAAGACATCCCCAATAAAGGAGTGGTTCTGCAGGTGTGACCACAGACCACTTCTCAGTTCCTATGCTTCCTGGCTGATGTTTTGGTCACTTTTGAATGCTGGCGGTGCTTTCACTCTAGTGGTAGCATCAGACGGAGTCTACAACCCACACAAGTGGCTAAGGTAGTGCAGCTTATCCAGGATGGCACATCAATGCGAGCTGTGGCAAGAAGGTTTGCTGTGTCTGTCAGCGTAGTGTCCAGAGCATGGAGGCGCTACCAGGAGACAGGCCAGTACATCAGGAGACGTGGAGGAGGCCGTAGGAGGGCAACAACCCAGCAGCAGGACCGCTACCTCCGCCTTTGTGCAAGGAGGAGCACTGCCAGAGCCCTGCAAAATGACCTCCAGCAGGCCATAAATGTGCATGTGTCTGCCTAAACGGTCAGAAACAGACTCCATGAGGGTGATATGAGGGCCCGACGTCCACAGGTGGGGGTTGTGCTTACAGCCCAACACCGTGCAGGACATTTGGCATTTGCCAGAGAACTCCAAGATTGGCAAATTCGCCACTTGCGCCCTGTGCTCTTCACAGATGAAAGCAGGTTCACACTGAGCACATGTGACAGACGTGACAGAGTCTGGAGATGCCGTGGAGAACGTTCTGCTGCCTGCAACATCCTCCAGCATGACCGGTTTGGCATTGGGTCAGTAATGGTGTGGGGTGGCATTTCTTTGGAGGGCCGCACACCCCTCCATGTGCTCGCCAGAGGTAGCCTGACTGCCATTAGGTACCGAGATGAGATCCTCAGACCCCTTGTGAGACCATATGCTGGTGCGGTTGGCCCTGGGTTCCTCCTAATGCAAGACAATGCTAGACCTCATGTGGCTGGAGTGTGTCAGCAGTTCCTGCAAGATGAAGGCATTGATGCTATGGACTGGCCCGCCTGTTTCCCAGACCTGAATCCAATTGAGCACATCTGGGACATCATGTCTCGCTCTATCCACCAGCGTCACGTTGCACCACAGACTGTCCAGGAGTTGGCAGATGCTTTAGTCCAGGTCTGGAAGGAGATCCCTCAGGAGACCGTCCGCCACCTCATCAGGAGCATGCACAGGTGTTGTAGGGAGGTCATACAGGCACGTGGAGGCCACATACACTACTGAGCCTCATTTTGACTTGTTTTAAGGACAATTACATCAAAGTTGGATAAGCCTGTAGTGTGTTTTTCCACTTTAATTTTGAGTGTGACTCCAAATCCAGACCACCATGGGTTAAAAAATTTGATTTCCATTTTTTTATTTTTGTGTGATTTTGTTGTCAGCACATTTAACTATGTAAAGTACAAAGTATTTCAGAAGAATATTTAATTAATTCAGATCTAGGATGTGTTATTTTTGTGTTCCCTTTATTTTTTTGAGCAGTGTATATGTATAAGTATATCGACACTGGACCAAGAAAAAATGAAAAGTAAATTGGAAGGAATGGACGCAACCGCGATAGACAAGTTGTACATTGTTATAGTATCTGACATAACTAGCGCTGGAAGAGGAATGTTTATTCGTTGGTGGCATGGTGGGAAGTGGAGATATAACACCTGTCTTATAGAGTGTTTGCCACGAGCGCAATGGCGTCTCTTAGATGACGTCAGCTGCATGCGCCGGTATGTCACTAGGACGCGAATCACTTGAAAGGGAAACTGGGCATGCGCGAGCAGTATGACGCGCTAGTCACCTGATCGCGTCGGATGTAAGTACTTGTGTAGTGTATACCATCGGGACAAATGCGCACGCGTGCAGGGTATGACAGTTTAATCACATGATCGGAGCCTCCTGGTCATGTGGCCAAAGAAAGGTCAATCCTGGTCATGTGGTTAAGGAGAGGTCATTCCTCCATGATCACCTATGAACATACATATGATGACAATAGCAGTTACTCCGAGTGTCATATATATATTGTATTATTATTATTAATAGAAACCGCAACATGCAATATATCCAATTGTTAGTTACAGGGTTAGATTCAGCCAGGCAATACATGGTTAATAGGGTTATAACAACAGTAATAAGAATCATGTCATACCTGACCCTGTAAATCAACGAGTCTAAATTAAAAGATAAAAAATATAGGAATATGAGTATAGTGATAAGGTGTACAGGTTAACAGGCTATACATGAACAAACACTATTTTAGAATATTGTATTTACAATCAGGCAACAGATTTATAATAATAAGTCAAAGTCTCGATTAAGCCCATGTGGTGATAGTGTTCTAAGCTCATAGATCCAGAAGGACTCCCTTCTTTGTAATAAAAGTTTATGGTTGCCTCCCCTTCTTGGTATAGGGACGTGATCTATTTCCTGGAATTGAAGTTGACTAATCCTATGCTGCATCTGTAGGAAATGGTGTGGTATCGGAAGTTCCGATTTTTTGCATCTGATATCTGATTTGTGTTTACAAATCCAATCTCGTATACATTGAGAAGTTTCACCTATATAGGCCAGACCACACGGACACTTAATCATATAGACAACAAAAGAAGATATGGACCAATATCAGCATGAACTAGTGCATCCTTCAGGTTCCGCGGTTTTTATAGCACATTCTCATAGGATGCCCAAATTCGGGGATATTAGGATAGAATTTGTTCAATAGGGGCCAGTGTTTCCGGACAATCTGGTGTATCTTAGGTACAAAAGGATGATACGTGGTAATAAACGGGAGGCGTGGAGGGGATAGAGATTTAGTAGATGTTATTAGGGTGCCGGTAATTTTTTCTAATTCTGTCTTAAGAAGTGATCTAGGATACCCACGTTCTACAAATCTATCAGACATTTCCTGTAGGCAAATCTTTTTAGTATTTGGTTCGCTCACGATTCGATTGACTCTAGTAAATTGTGACTTAGGCAATGAATTTTTTGTATTGCGCGGATGATTACTGGAATGCAAGAGGAGAGTATTCCTATCAGTAGTTTTTTTTTATATAGATCTATAGAAAGTTTACCATCAGCATTTTTAATTATCATGGTATCCAAGAAATGGATCGTAGAGTCACTAACCGTAACAGTAAATTGTAGATCTGGTATAATAGTGTTAAGGTCCAGTGTCGATATACATATATATATATATATATATATATATATATACTGTATATATATGTCCAACATGCAATATATTGCTTGGTTGTTTTTCTTATAGAGGTCTGTAAAGATACAGCTGATAGATGGACAGTTATTTTTCTGTCATTTAAAATACTTTATATCTGTGCAAAATAATACAGACTAAATTGTGAATATATTTGTTTATTAGTCTATTTGAGTATAATAAGGAACGATTCCTTCTGCTGTGGTTGTCAGTATTTACCATATATGTCATTAGACATTTTACTGTCCATTTTTCATTTGTTTATTATTTTTTTAATCAATTTTTTTATTGTGGAGTCAACACTTAGATTAAATTATGTACTTGTTTGTATTGTCATAGGCCGTGATCAAGGTCCCGGGTGGACCGAAACGTTGGCCCTGAATACAAGTGACGATTCATTGTGAAAGTTAGTGGTGGCTTATATTAAATACATATTTCGTGCAAACTACGTGTGTGTGTCGTGGAATACTTTCTCTCTATATAGTGGCCTGACAGCCCCTTCTCGAAGCACCCCAAATTGGACTAAAGTTATTTTAGCGGTAGTGCCATTCAGAATACTTTAGCTTAATAATCAGTGACGGGCTGCAGGAAGTTGAGATTACCAACACGGGGGGAAAAAATGTAGTGTATATGCTCCAGTGCCCTTGCGGACTTCAATACTTGGGCCGGACCACCCAGAATTTGAGGGACCGGATACATTACCACCGTTCCAACATCACAAAAAAATATACACTGCTCAAAAAAATAAAGGGAACACTTAAACAACACAATGTAACTCCAAGTCAATCACATTTCTGTGAAATAAAACTGTCCACTTAGGAAGCAACACTGAGTGACAATCAATTTCACATGCTGTTGTGCAAATGGGATAGACAACAGGTGGAAATTATAGGCAATTAGCAAGAAACCCCCAATAAAGGAGTGGTTCTGCAGGTGGTGACCTGACCACTTCTCAGTTCCTATGCTTCCTGGCTGATGTTTTGGTCACTTTTGAATGCTGCCGGTGCTTTCACTCTAGTGGTAGCATGAGACGGAGTCTACAACCCACACAAGTGGCTCAGGTAGTGCAGCTTATCCAGGATGGCACATCAATGCGAGCTGTGGCAAGAAGGTTTGCTGTGTCTGTCAGCGTAGTGTCCAGAGCATGGAGGCGCTACCAGGAGACAGGCCAGTACATCAGGAGACGTGGAGGAGGCCGTAGGAGGGCAACAACCCAGCAGCAGGACCGCTACCTCCGCCTTTGTGCAAGGAGGAACAGGAGGAGCACTGCCAGAGCCCTGCAAAATGACCTCCAGCAGGCCACAAATGTGCATGTGTCTGCTCAAATGGTCAGAAACAGACTCCATGAGGGTGATATGAGGGCCCGACGTCCACAGGTGGGGGTTGTGCTTACAGCCCAACACCGTGCAGGGCGTTTGGCATTTGCCAGAAAACACCAAGATTGGCAAATTCGCCACTGGCGCTCTGTGCTCTTCACAGATGAAAGCAGGTTCACACTGAGCACATGTGACAGACGTGACAGAGTCTGGAGATGCCGTGGAGAATGTTCTGCTGCCTGCAACATCCTCCAGCATGACCGGTTTGGCATTGGGTCAGTAATGGTGTAAGGTGGCATTTCTTTGGAGGGCCGCACAGCCCTCCATGTGCTCGCCAGAGGTAGCCTGACTGCCATTAGGTACCGAGATGAGATCCTCAGACCCCTTGTGAGACCATATGCTGGTGCGGTTGGCCCTGGGTTCCTCCTAATGCAAGACAATGCTAGACCTCATGTGGCTGGAGTGTGTCAGCAGTTCCTGCAAGACGAAGGCATTGATGCTATGGACTGGCCCGCCCGTTCCCCAGACCTGAATCCAATTGAGCACATCTGGGACATCATGTCTCGCTCTACCCACCAACGACACGTTGCACCACAGACTGTCCAGGAGTTGGCAGATGCTTTAGTCCAGGTCTGGGAGGAGATCCCTCAGGAGACCGTCCGCCACCTCATCAGGAGCATGCACAGGCGTTGTAGGGCGGTCATACAGGCACGTGGAGGCCACACACACTACTGAGCCTCATTTTGACTTGTTTTAAGGACATTACATCAAAGTTGGATCAGCCTGTAGTGTGTTTTTCCACTTTAATTTTGAGGGTGACTCCAAATCCAGTCCTCCATGGGTTAAAAAATTTGATTTCCATATATTTTTTTTTGTGTGATTTTGTTGTCAGCACATTCAACTATGTAAAGAACAAAGTATTTCAGAAGAATATTTAATTAATTCAGATCTAGGATGTGTTATTTTTGTGTTCCCTTTATTTTTTTGAGCAGTGTATAAAACATAGTGTATCCAGACACTTTGCAGAAATCCACTCCGGCGATGCATCCCTTCTGAGGTTGACTCCTGTAGAATGGGTCCCCAACTCTTTCCCACAACTATGCCGAAAAAAAATGTACTGGATCTTCAGTTTCAATTCCCTTACTCCACTTGGTCATAATGAATGTCTAGAACACAACAACTATTAATGAACCTTCGATCCCAGTCCCGACACCATTTATCATGAGTTCCCTCTTTTTATTTCTTACCACACCTTTCTATACACATATTACATAATCACGCCATCAGATTGGTATGACCACCCAGGGGGTGTAGTACCCAATGACGGATAAAAGGTGGTCACTCATATGAACTAGTGATAACTTATACTCAGTCCAGTATATGCACACATTAGCCAAAATGGATTGGTCTATCTGTTTTTATTCATTTATTCATCTATTTATTTCATCAACCAGTGAGACTGTACCCAACTTATTCATATAATAGCCATTACATAATCGTGCCACCATATTGGTATGACCACCTAGTGGTACTAACCCAATGACGGACAAAAGGTGATCGCTTATATGAATTAATGATAACTTACACTCGGTCCAGTATATACACATACTAGCCAAAAGGGATTGGTTCATTTGATTCTATTCAACAATTTTCTCATATATATATATATATATATATATATATATATATATACACACACTCACCTAAAGAATTATTAGGAACACCATACTAATACGGTGTTGGACCCCCTTTTGCCTTCAGAACTGCCTTAATTCTATGTGGCATTGATTCAACAAGGTGCTGATAGCATTCTTTAGAAATGTTGGCCCATATTGATAGGATAGCATCTTGCAGTTGATGGAGATTTGAGGGATGCACATCCAGGGCACGAAGCTCCCGTTCCACCACATCCCAAAGATGCTCTATTGGGTTGAGATCTGGTGACTGTGGGGGCCATTTTAGTACAGTGAACTCATTGTCATGTTCAAGAAACCAATTTGAAATGATTCGAGCTTTGTGACATGGTGCATTATCCTGCTGGAAGTAGCCATCAGAGGATGGATACATGTTCTCATTCTGTTTACACCAAATTCGGGCTCTACCATTTGAATGTCTCAACAGAAATTGAGACTCATCAGACCAGGCAACATTTTTCCAGTCTTCAACAGTCCAATTTTGGTGAGCTTGTTCAAATTGTAGCCTCTTTTTCCTATTTGTAGTGGAGATGAGTGGTACCCAGTCGGGTCTTCTGCTGTTGTAGCCCATCCGCCTCAAGGTTGTGCGTGTTGTGGCTTCACAAATGCTTTGCTGCATACCTCGGTTGTAATGAGTGGTTATTTCAGTCAACATTGCTCTTCTATCAGCTTGAATCAGTCGGCCCATTCTCCTCTGACCTCTAGCATCCACAAGGCATTTTTGCCCAGAGGACTGTCGCATACTGGATGTTTTTCCCTTTTCACACCATTCTTTGTAAACCCTAGAAATGGTTGTGTGTGAAAATCCCAGTAACTGAGCAGATTGTGAAATACTCAGACCGGCCCGTCTGGCACCAACAACCATGCCACGCTCAAAATTGCTTAAATCACCTTTCTTTCCCATTCTGACATTCAGTTTGGAGTTCAGGAGATTGTCTTGACCAGGACCACCCAACCCTAAATGCATTGAAGCAACTGCCATGTGATTGGTTGACTAGATAATTGCATTAATGAGAAATATAACAGGTGTTCCTAATAATTCTTTAGGTGAGTGTAAGGCTGCATTCATAAACCTGTAGTGAGACTTTTGCCAGTTTCCACTTGTGGACAAGTGACCATCTCTCAAGGATATGAAGGGTAGTGTCTGGGACACAAAGAGCCCTATTTCAATACTTTAACTGGATCAAAACATTGATAGACCCACAGACCTCTCTAATACTGCACTTATAACATCAACTTCTGGACTGAACTGGTTCATATCAGAGAGTAAGGCTACTTTCACACTAGCGTTTTTGCTAGATCCGGCAGGGTTCAGCAAAAACACTTCCATTACTTATAATACAACCATCTGCATCCGTTATGAACAGATCCTGTTGTATTATCTTTAACATAGCCAAGACAGATCCGTCATGAACTCCATTGAAAGTCAATGGGGGACGGATCTGTTTTCGATTGTGTCAGATTGTGTCAGAGAAAACGGATCTGTCCCCATTGACTTGCAATGTGGGTAATGACGGATCCGTTTTGTTCCGCATCCCAGGACGGAAAGCAAACTGCAGCATGCTGCGGTTTGCTCTCTGGTATGAGAACGGAATGCATTCCTTTCTGTTCAGTTACGTTTTGTCCCCCATAACAATGAATGGGGACAAAACAGATTTATTTTTTTTCCCCGGTATTGAGACCCTATGACGGATCTCAATACCGGAAATAGGTCTAAATGTAAGACAGCTAGGAAGCTCTCTAATATTTAGAAGCGGCGGAGGATGCGCTGAAGTTATGAAGAGGCCTGCACCTCTTAAAGGGAACCTGTCACCAGTTTTATGGTGTCCTAACTAAGGGCAACATAAATAAGTGACTGATTCTCTTAGCAAAATGCTGGGTCACTTTCTTTAATTGACCCAGTCAATCTGCCAACATCTTGTATTGAAAAGCTCCAGCTGATAATGAGTCATGAATATTTATGAGCTCCTGACACTCCCCGCCCACCTGCTGCTGAGTGACAGTTATTTTCCATATGAATCAGCAGCAGGTGGGCAGGGGAGTGGCTATATCTCAGAATCAAAAAAACGCCGGACTCAATGACATCACGCTGGACTCAAATCAGCTCATTAGCATGTGGCATCTTTGTGTGTATATTATGAGGTAACCATCTGTCACACCAGTAAGTGAATACATCTAAGGTACTCTTTAGTAGTTAATGATTGTATAAAATTAGTTAGATTATAATCAAATATCCACATGACAGGTTCCCTTTAACTTCGGCAAATCCACAGCTAGCACAGGACCTTATTAAGACTGACGTCTAAAACGCTGGTTTTAATAAATGTGCCTCATAATGCTTATAAATAAAAAAAATTCTGGAGGGGTAATGTTTTGGGTTTTAGCAGCAATTCTGGCATCTTTTTTTTGTAGCATCCACCATGTGGGTTAAATAACATAGATGTTATAGTTCAGGCGGCTAAGGACGTGTTTTTATCTTTTAAGATGTTATTTTTTTTTATAAAATTGAAATTTTTGACACAAATGGAATCAATTGTTAAGGATGAAAAGGTTATTTTTGTGTTTTTTTTACATTGTTTATATTTTTTATATTTTATTATTTATGGTAGTGTATTATTCCTGTCACACTGACAAGCAGACTATTAGACCATGCCTCTGGGGCTTAGGAGCTGAAAGAAGGGACTCCTGCGTAAATGCAACAGGTCACTATTGGTCACTATTGATTGGTATATGAAAAAGGAAAATGAGTGGGAACAAAGTAAAGGCTAAAATACAAACCCATCAGACCAATTTCAATGTCTCTTTGACAGAAAATAATGCTAAGAAGGGGTCATTTTCACATATGGGAGGATGTATGAATGACTTCTCTAGAAGCTGTTCTCAGCAATTTTTGACTCAGAAGTGGAGCTTAGCTTTAAACTATTTTTCAATGTGCTTTTTTTTTTTTTGCTTTTTTTGTACAAAAATACTATTCCAGTCTATTAGCCTGTCTTCAATGATTAAATCTAGCCTTCTATAATTCATAGCTTTTGTTCCTCTCCTAAGTAATGTATTATTAAAGGACAAAGTAATTGTTATGTTATTGCTGTTTTCTGTAAACCTTTCTTGCCTATATAATAGATATTTTTCGCTCAGTTTTTTTGTAGCAGATAGAAATGTCTTTCCATAAGAGGACTTCCAGGTTATATCTTAAAAGTGCGAATTTCAATAAAGACTACACTTTAATTTTCTTTTTGTTGTAAAAGTAGTTCTTTATTAATTTAAATGAGGTTATGAAGAGTAATGCACCTTGATTAAAGTTTCAATTCTGAGTGTTTTTTTAAAACTGAACACATACGGAAATGCATCCGTATGTCTTCCGTATCCGTTCCGTTTTGGCTGAATCATCTATTGAAAATGTTATGCCCAGCCCAATTTTTTCTATGTAATTACTGTATACTGTACATGGCATATGGAAAAACGGAACGGAAAAACGGAAACACAGCGGAAACAAAAAACGGAACAACGGATCCATAAAAAACGGACCGCAAAACACTGAAAAAGCCATACGGTCGTGTGTATGAGCCCTTATACAGACTTTATTCTGCTGTATTGATAAATTAGAGGCCCCACAAAGGAACTAGCATTCTCCTCATACTTCCCCAATAATCTAGTACCAATGTACGTGGACCAGTAAGCACGGTCAGAGACGTTATATCTCCATAACAGCACACTGGGTAAATGCAGTGGCAGCTGGGCCTGAGGTGAAAAGCAGTTTGGTGCATATGCTTCCACCACGGAGGATTGCAGGGTGCTTCAGTTTGACTCCTGTTGCTTCCTCCTCCTACTCTGCTTCCTCATCCACTACCGACTCCTCATCCGGTCAGCGTAACACCTTCACCACCAACTTCATCACAGCCAGGGGTAAACGACAGCAGGCAGTTTTAAAACTTATCTATTTGTGGGACAAAATGCACACCGCGCAGGAGCTGTGGACGGGCCTTGAACAACAGACCGATGAGTGGTTGGTGCTAGTGAGCCTCAAGCCCGGCCTGGTGGTGTGCGATAATAGGCAAAATCTCGTAGGAGCTTTGGGACTAGCCGGTTTGACGCACATCCCTTGCCTGGTGCATGTGATGAATTTGGTGGTGTAGGGATTCCTTAAAAATTACCCTGATATGTCAGAGCTGCTGAATAAAGTGTGGGCCGTCTGTGCGTGCTTTCAGCGTTCTCACCCTGCTGCTGCTCGCCTGTCAGGGCTGCAGCGTAACTTCGGCCTTCCCGCTCACCGCCTCATATGCGACCTGCCCACAAGGTGGAACTCCACCTTGCACATGCTGGCCAGACTGTGCGAGAAGCAGCAGGCGATAGTGGAGTTTCAGCTGCAGCACGCACGGGTGAGTCGCTCTGAGGAACAGCACCACTTCACCACCAATGACTGGGCCTCCATGCGAGACCTGTGTTCCTTGTTGCGCTGTTTTGAGTACTCCACCAACATGGCCAGTGCCGATAACGCCGTTCTCAGCGTTACTATCCCACTTCTATGCCTCCTTGAAAAAAACGCTGCTGGCGATGATGGAAGAGGATGTGGCACAGGAGGAGGAGGAAGAGGGATCATTTCATAGGGTTTCCGGCCAGGCATTCACAAGTGGCTCCGAGGGTGGGTTCCTGCACCCACAAACGCCAGGTACACAATTGTCCAGCCAGGGCACAATTCTGGAGGTTGACGAGGTGGAGGATGAGGAGGAGGAGATGGAGGAGGAGGAACCATGTTCACAGCAGGGTGGCACCCAGACCAGCTCATGGCCGTCACTGGTGCGTGGCTGGGGGGATACAGAGGACACAGAGGATACACCTCCCACAGAGGACAGCTTTTCGTTGCCTCTGGGCAGCCTGGCACACATCAGCGATTACATGCTACAGTGTCTCCGCAACGACCGCCGAGTTGCCCACATTCTAACTTGTGCTGATTACTGGATGGCCACGCTGCTGGATCCCCATTACAAGGACAATGTACCGTCCTTAATTCCCTCACTGGAGCGTGATTGCAAGATGTGTGATCGTAAGATGCGCGAGTACAAGCGCACGCTGGTAGACCCGCTGCTGGTGGCATTTCCACCTGACAGCTTGGGCACAGTGGAAGCACAAGGCGAAGGCAGAGGAGGAGGAGGAAGAGGTCGCCAATGCAGCTGTGGCACCGCCAGCACCTCAGAAGGCAGGGCTAGCATGGCCGAAATGTGGAAAAGCTTTGTCAGCCCGCCACAACAAACAGCCCCACCAGCTGATATGAAACGTCTTAGCAGGAGGCAGTATTTCAGCAACATGGTGGAGCAGTATGTGTGCACATGCCTACACGTACTGAATGACGGGTCTGCCCCCTTCAACTTTTGGGTCTCCAAATTGGGCACATGGCCTGAGCTTGCCCTTTACGCCTTGGAGGTGCTGGCCTGCCCTGCAGCCAGTGTATTATCTGAACGTGTGTTTAGCACGGCAGGGGGCGTTATCACAGACAAGCGCAGCCGCCTGTCCACAGCCAATGTGGGCAAGCTCACGTTCATTAAAATGAACCAGGCATGGATCACACAGGACTTGTCTGTACCTTGTGTAGAATAGACATGTATACTGGCCTTACCCAGCCATTGTTATACTACAGCGCAATTGCTCATTGTTGTATTTTTGATATTTCCCACTCTTTTGGGGTTTACTCTAATTTAAAAATAACTAAATAAATTAAATAAAACCAAAAACCAGTGTTGGCTACCTCGTCCTCCTCCACCGCTGCTTCCACCTAAACCGCTACGTCCACTGCCTCCTCAAACTGTATGGGCCTCCATATGGTCCTCCACCTCATAAATCAATTATAATTTTTTTGTACGTATTCTATTTTATTTTATGTCATTTCATTAATTTGTCTGTTAAATTTTTGGGTTAAATTCACAAATTTTGGGGTATAAAATATCACTGCTATACCTAGAAGACAAGTAAAAAAATTTCACTAATTTGTCTGTTACATTTTCGGGTGAAATTCAGCAATTTTTGGCTGTGATAGACCCCTGCTCTACCTAGTAGACAGGTAAATAAATTTCACAAATTTTTCATTCTTGGTTGACATTTTACAATTTTTGCTGTGAATAAACCCTTGCTCTGCATTGGTGACAGGGACCGAAAATTTTTAAAAATAATCTGTTCCATTTCTGGCGATAAAAAACCCTTGCTCTGCATAGGTGACAGGGACTTAAACTTCTAAAATTCATCCTTAATTGGCCCTTTCATTCGATCCTTCTGCTTTAATAACTTGTCCTACATTTCCACTTCATCCCATTGCAGCCATTGACGTCCCTTGTATGAGGTCTCCCTTTCTCACGATCCCTCTCCGGCGTGGATCCCTGATTTGCCGATAACCGTGATCAACATGGTAGGCTCAGAAAAGAACATTGAAAGTTGATAGTGAAGATATCCAAATGGATCTTGGACGTCACAGAGACGTGCGATCAGGCAGAAGTTATCTAAAGTCGACAAGCTGCAGCAGTGCCTCTCCTGTCTAATGTTTCCAAATCCAAAATATCCCAGTGACATTCCCTATAATTTTTATTAATCATTCCAATAACAGGGCATCTTAAGAGTCCTGTATTGTTATTTATCGTCACTACCTCCCCGAGTCGGGAGTGGGTAATTGCCGTGCGCCCCCTCCTTAACTTGGAAGCTTATGCTTCAATACTTTGTCCCACATTTCCGCTCGATTATATTTAATTTCATCCATTGACCTCACTTGGATGTGGTATCCATTTCTCAGGCTCCCTCTCCGGCCTGTAACCCTGATTCCCCGCCACCTGTGATCACCATGGTGGGCGCATAAAAGAACATCGAAAGTTGATAGAGAAGATATCCAATTGGATCGTGGACTCCCCGAGTCGGGAGTGGGTAATTGCGGCGCTCCCCCTCCTTTCCTTCAATTCTTCCGTTTTAAAAGCTTCTCCCACATTTCCGCTCGATCACAATTAAATGTCATCCATTGATCTCCCTTGGATGTGCTATCCCTTTCTCACGCTCCCTCTCTGGCGTGGAACCCTGATTCGCCGCTAACCGTGATCAAAATGGTAGGCGCAGAAAAGAACATCGAAAGTTGATAGAGCAGACATCCTTGGAGGTGCTGGCCTGCCCTGCAGCCAGTGTATTGTCTGAACTTGTGTTTAGCACGACTGGAGGGTGTTATCACAGGTTATATTTCCCAATGTTTTGGGGTGTACCCGATTTAAAAAAAATAAAAATAAATTTAAAACCAAAAAGCAGTGTAGGCTACCTCCTTTTCCTCCACCGCCGCTTCCACCTACACCACCACATCCACCGCCTCCTCAACCCCCTACTCCATATGGACCTCATCCTTCTAGATCAAGATTATTATAATTTTTAGCGTATTTTATGTTATTTAAAGTCATTTCCCTATCCACATTTGTTTGCAGAGCCCTTGCCATTCTCTTAACCACATTTCAATGCCATTTGCAGCCCTCTAGCCCTTTTCATGACATTTTTACAGCCATTTTAGTGCTCAAAAGTTCGGGTCCCTATTGACTTCAATGGGGTTTAGGGTCAAGTTCGAGTCCTGAACTTGAACTTTTTTGTGAAGTTCGGCTGAACCCGTCGAACCCGAACATCCAGGTGTCTGCTCAACTCAACGTGTGCATGAGGCAAGTGTAGTTGTGGATGTCATGGTTCCCTCATCCACAACCCCACTAGCCTCGTTTAGACTCATTGGGGGTCATTTATCTGTCGAAGATTGCAGCGCAAATGTTATTTGAACCGCAATCTGCAACTTTTCCTTGTTCACGCCAGGTCAAAAAAAGGGTGCGTGGTGTGGGTGAGGAAGGGGGCGTCCACCATGCCCATCTCATTTATCATTTTCTATCCCTGTTTTAGGAGTAGAAAATATTTTAAATCTAAGCCAGCAAAGGTAGCTGGCGTAGATTTAGACCGGTTGTGGATGCCCCAAAGATATGTAGAGGTCTACAAAACTTCGGCGGATCCACCGCTAGCAATTACATACTTGCTTTTGTCCGGAATTATTGTGATTATGTACATCAATAAAACTCTCTGCTTAATATAAAATGACGAGTGACGTGGTACTAGCTATATTATATTGTGAACATTCACCTACCAGAGGCACCACACTTTCTTAATTGAGTGAAGGTGTTAACGCTTTACTTCTCCAATAATGCTAGAAGTCATGTATATAATGTTTGGTCCATAAATCAATTTTCCATTTTCTCGACAAAGTCCCTTTCCTTTAAGCTGGTTGATTGTAAGGTAATCTGCAAAGTTATTTGGTTTCATCAAAAGATGGAAGATACCAAAATGTCACAACTCTGTTCTGCATTCAACCTCTGTCAAAGAAAGTGTGAGCCTGGCCAACTAGAGTAACAACTATGGAGAAATGACACCTCTAAATTACTTTTTATTGATACCATTTTGGGATGTGTATGACTTTTTGATAATTTTTTATTCAATTTTTTGTGGGAGCTTTAGTGTTAAAAAAAATAAAAAAAAATCGTCCATTTATTTTTTTATTTTCAGGTCGCCATTTGCTATATTGGATAAATATTTTTATAGTATGGGCATTTCCGTACACGACGATTCCTATGATGTTTTTTTTTTATTGTTTATGACCCGAACTTGACCACGAACCCGAACCTCATTGAAGTCAATGGGGACCCAAACTTTTGAGCACTAAAATGGCTGTAAAAATGTCATGGAAAGGACTAGAGGGCTGCAAATGCCAGCATAATGTGATTAAGAGCATGGTGAGTGCTCTGCAAACAAAAGTGGATAGGGAAATGACTTAAAATAACATAAAATATGTAAAAAAAAATATAAAATAATCTTGATGAGGAGCTGTGGATGTGGCAGTGTAGGTGGAAGTGGCGGTGGAGAAGGAGGAGGTAGCCTACACTGCTTTTTCGTTTTAATTTTTTTTTAAAAAATTTAAATTAGGGTACACCCTAAAACATTGGGAAATATAACCTGTGATAACCCCCTCCAGTCGTGCTAAACACACGTTCAGACAATACACGTTCAGACAATACCTTGTAAAGGGCAAGCTCAGGCCATGTGCCCAATTTGGAGACCCAGAAGTTGCAGGGGGCAGAATCATCATTCAGTTCATGTAGGCGTGTGCACAAATACCATGTCGCACGTCCCCGTGATGTTCACGATCCAATTGGATATCTGCTCTATCAACTTTCGATGTACTTTTCTGCGCCTACCATTTTGATCACAGTTAGCGGCGAATCAGGGTTCCACGCCGGAGAGGGAGCGTGAGAAAGGGATAGCACATCCAAGGGAGATCAATGGATGAAATTTAATTGTGATAGAGCGGAAATGTGGGAGAAGCTATTAAAACGGAAGAATTGAAGGAAAGGAGGGGGAGCGCCACAATTACCCACTCCTGACTCGGGGAGGTAGTAATGATAAATAACAATACAGGACTCTTAAGATGCCCTGTTATTAGAATTATTAATAAAAATTTATAGGGAATGTCACTGGGGTATTTAGAATTTGGAAACGTTAGACAGGAGAGGCCCTGCTGCCGCTTTGTTGACTCTAGATAACTTCTGCCTGATCGCACGTCCCTGTGACGTCCACCATCCATTTGGATATCTTCTCTATCAACTTTTGATGTTCTTTTCTGAGCCTGCCATGATGGCGCTCATCAATTAAAGAAGAAGTTCTGAAATTGAATTCCCTGTCACATATGCAGAGCAGGGGTTTCTATCCGGCAAAATGTGTAAAATGTCACCTGACAATGTAACAGACGAGTTTTTTAAATTTATGTTCCTGTCACCTATTCAGAGGTGCCCCCGTGACATCCACCATAAATTTGTATATCTTTTTTATCAACTTTCGATGTTCTTTCCTGAGCCTACCATGTTGATCACGGTTATCGGCGAATCAGGGTTCAACGCCGGAGAGGGAGCGTGAGAAAGGGATACCACATCCAAGGGAGGTCAATGGCTGCAATGTGATCGAGCTGAAATGTGGGACAAGTTATTAAAGCGGAAGGATCGAATGAAAGGGCCCATTGAAGACAAATTTAAAAATTTAATTCCCTGTGCAGAGCAGGGGTTTTTCATCGCCAGAAATGGGTTAATGTCACCCACCAATGGAGCAGATGATTTTTAAAAATTTCGGTCCCTGTCACCTATGCAGAGCAGGGTTTTATTCACGGCAAAAATGGTAAAATGTCACAGACAAATTAGTGAAATTTATTAACCTACTAGGTAGAGCAGGGGTATATCACAGCCAAAAAGTGGTGAATGTCACTGTAACGGATCTCCTGGCACTCCGACTGGGTACCTCCTTTTATGGATGCTCCTAGTGCTTCCCGAGGGCTCCAAGCACTCCGCTCGACACCGTAACCACCACAGGAACAAGGAACAGCTCTTTCAAGAACTAGGGGTTATAGTCAGAGGAGTATACAGCGTATAGCAATCCCCACACACATGAGACAAGGCTCTCTGTTGAAGGTCAAAACAGGAACTCTTTATTGACCACACAAGCATTGCCTTTTATACACATTTTCCAACAAGGGTACCACCATCGTGGACCTGGTTAGGAACTGAGGACATAACATAGCAGCCAATCATTTACAGTTTTACATGGAATGTCATGGAAAGGGCTAGAGGACTGCAAATGGCATCAAAATGTGGTTAAGAGCATTGCAAGTGCTCTGCAAACAAATGTGGATAGGGAAATTACTTTAAATAACATAAAATACGGGGGCAGGGCCTGCACCGAACTGTGATGGCCGCATAGTCAGGAGCTCTACGTACAAGATCCGGTAAAGCACCAGCTTACTTAAGCCGACAGACAAAAAAATGGTCAAGATCGGGCACCCCAAATCCGGGGACAACTCCAATACCAGCAAACCTCCGAATAACAGCGGGGATATGGACAAATTTATAAAAAAAAATCCGCCGCTACCCTGGTGGCTCGTGAATCCAAGATGGCGCCGACCCCGTCTCACAAGGTGAGTGAGCGCATCGCTGATGGAGAGAGTGACACAGAGGACTCTCACAGCAAGACGGCGCTTCCGATCACTCGCCGCTTCTTAAAACAATCACTCAGCAAAGCAATGGAGCCGGTATTGAGTGAGCTCACAGCCCTCTGTCACGATATGCACCATATTGGAGACCAGGTTGTAACACTAGAAACGCGCAGGCCGCAGTCCTAGACCACCAAACAGCAACCGCGTTATCCCTACAAAAATGCCGCACTTACCTTAACGACCTCCACAACGCTCTGGAGGATCAAGAAAACAGAGGGCGCAGGAACAACCTGCAATTCAGAGGAATACCTGAGTCTGTCCTCGCGGCTGACGTGCCTGGAGCAGTGCTGGAGATTTGCTGTTCCTTACTGGGCCCAGATTACCAGACAGATATTATCATCGAACGGGCACATAGAGCGTTGAGACCTAAACCCAAAGCGTCTGAACCACCTAGAGATGTGATCTGCAGATTTCTTAATTTTCAAGTCAAGTCGGCAGTATTGGAAGCCGCCAGGAACCACGAAAACCTGACATATGAAGATGCCTCCATCTTGATTTACCAGGACCTGGCACCCTCAACACTCAAGAAGCGCAGAACCCTGAAGCCCTTAACCGACTGGCTCAGGGTCAATAAAATCCTATATAGATGGACATTCCCGTTCGGATTATCCTTCTTTCATGCGGGACGCCGCCTAACCATAATCGTGGCCTATGATCACCTACAGATACCCCCGCTAGAAGTTGAAAATTGGGAGCTGTATCAAGATATTACAGAGCTGCCAGACCTGCCGAGATTTCACCTTTTGAACCCCCGCGTACCCCGAAGACCCAAAAGTTCTAACGGAGGAATACACAGCTGATCACCTAAGTCCTCTTGACGTCTGATAAACCCCCACCCTCACCTTCCTTTCTGACTTCCCTTCCTTTCTACTCACCTTAACCCACCGCATTATTGTCAGTTGGTTACTACCGATATTCAACCCATCCCTGCCTCTCTCCCCACCTGCTCCACCTGAACTACCCTCCTCCTCTCTGACTTCAAGCCTGTCTGTCTAAACACCTCACCTTAGAGGCCTCCTCTAGTGCTTAGATGATCACAACAGGGTTGATTAACCATTTCCCCCCTTGCGATCCTCAATCCAAATACTAGTTCAACCCATATCATTGGATATTGTTTAGAAGTTTATATCATCTTACCCATCCAAACTCTTCAAAGTATACTCAATCAAGGTGCGTTCTCCTGGGGAGAGACTACACTTCAGCAGGGTAATCCCCATAACTTAAAATATTATGGCTGAACTTTCAATTGCGTCCTACAATGTTAGGGGCCTTAACTCCCCTTCTAAGAGGAGCCAGGTCTTCACATTATTATGCAAATCTGGAGCTAATGTTCTACTCCTCCAGCAAACGCACTTTAAATTCAACCGCTACCCCAATCTATCCTTCGCTCACTTTTCCCAGTGGTATCAGTGTGGAGGAGACTCAAATGCTTCTGGGGGGGGGTGAGTATTGGATTCCAGAGAAAAGTCCCCTTTAAATACATCTCCCACTTGCAAGATCCAAAGGGGAGATATATATATTGGTTAAGGGATGTATTGGCCCCCAAACATATACTATAATCAATCTCTATGCCCCCAACACTGGTCAATCTGCCGGGTTCTCCAATATCTTCCCTATTATTGAGACTTTTGTTGAGGGCTTGATTGTAGTGGGTGGTGACCTAAATGCCACCTTAAACCCACAAATAGACTCCTCAACCCAAAAATAGGCTCTAGCAATTAAAACCCTATGCTCCATAAGAGAAGGCTTCTGGAATCTGCACCTTATAGACATTTGGCGTACATTAAACCCCAATACAGCTGATTACACCTTTTATTCCAATGCTCATGGTTCATACCAACGCCTGGATTATTTGTTTGTTTCTAAAGAACATCTCCAGCTCTGTCGTGAGCCTATAATAGGCTCCATACATCTATCTGACCATGCCCCTATCTTTCTATCGGTCTCTGCTCCCATACCCAACTCGAGCAAGTTTAAATGGCGCTTAAATAAATCTTTATTAGGTAACCAGACTGTTAAAGAAAGGATTTCTGATCTCCTCAAGGAGTATTTTTCCTTAAACAAACACCCAGAGATATCCGACCAATCCCTTTGAGATGCCCATAAACCCTATATTAGAGGTCACTTCATTAGTCTTGGAGCATTTTTAAAGAAAGAAAGGAACAAAAAGCTTGACTCCCTATGCAAATAGATCCCTGGAATCTCTACACAAACACTCCTTTTCGGAGTAACAACTACAAGAACTATCTAATCTTAGGGCGGAAATGAAATCCCTTCTGCAACATTCCACAGCTAAGTACTTCCTGAATTCACAGCACAAATTCTTCGCACATAAGGCATCTAAATTCATGATGCGTAGGATAAAAACAGAAGATCAGCAAACTATATCCACCAAATAGATTCCCCTCAAGGAACTCCTTTATACTTCTCTAAACTACTTGGTACCCAATTTCGTAACTTCTACGAATCTCTATACAATTTACCTCCATCTCTTACTCCAGAGGCCCATTCTTCCCTCCTCTCATCCTTCTTGGATTCACTAACCATACCGACTATCTCAACAAACCAAAAACAAAAATTAGCTTCCCCGTTCACATTAGAAGAACTAACTACAGCTCTGAAAAATTCCCTAACAGCAAAAGTTCAGGCACAGACGGATTGCCTGTCTTATATTATAAAACATACCAACAGCACATTCTCCCTCACCTGCTCTCAGTCTGTAATCTTGCCCTACAAGGAAAACAACTCTCCAGAGATATGACAATGGCCCATATAACCCTGATACCCAAAGAAGGGAAAAATCCCAAGCAATGCTCTAATTATAGACCTATTTCCCTCCTTAATATAGACCTCAAACTGCTTGAGAAAATGCTTGCTAATCGATTATCAATCCTTCTCCCCTTATTTTTGCACGGGGATCAGGTGGGTTTTGTCCGAAGCAGGGATGTCACGCCCATGTGCATTGTCGTGACTCCTTGGGAGCCGCATGCAGTTGTGCGCGGTCTGGGTGTTTTGTCAACCACAGCTGGGGGCTGTTAGTAGTTTGCCTCAAGTGCGGTTGCCGTGGACAACAGGTGTTTGTTGGCAGTGTAGCAGCCTGAGCTGGTTGCTAGGCGTCTCACTGTTGATGCGTGCGGTTGCCTCTGGCTATGTGTGTGTGTATTTATGCACTTTCTCTGTCTGGTGTGCACGAGGTTTATGTATGTGTGCACTGTGACACTTCCCTTCACTTGTGGCTGCCCGTGGCAACGTGTGGTGTTGTGTACATGTGGTGGCAGTGTCTTGGCCTTCTGGCTATTTCCCAGGACATGGTTGCCACGCATGTCGTTGCCTGCGGTAACACCTGCAGTGTGATAGTTGATTGTACACTTCCCCTTTAAGTGGCTTTCTTCCCTTGCCTGGTGTAGGAAGGGTTAACTCCCTTCTTAGTGTGTGAACACTGGGTGTGTCTGTGTGTGGGTGTGGCTACTTGGGCTATTTAGCTTCCGCTGGATGCCTGTATCTGAGGGGTTCTTCAGCCATGGTTAGCTGGAGTCATCCTCCTGGTTATATACCATCTGCCAGTGAGGGCCACCCTTGTGGTCATAAGTTATGTTAGACATTATTGTCCTTGTATTGTTATATGTCTAGTGGTGTCTTTATCTTTATTGCAGCTTATGGTCCTGGGTTCCTGTGTGATGTGTGGTGTGGGCTGTGTCCGTTTGTGTTCTTGTGGACAGCAGCTCTCGTGCATGGGTTCCAGGCTGTGTGTCTGTGGCAAGTACGTGTAATACTAGTTTACTTACCTGCCTTTGCCATATGCTGTACATGTGCCCCTTTCCTTGCAGCCTGGCCACTAAGACTCCTGTCCGTCCGTGATGTGGAGGAACAGGTCGTCTTACTCTGCTCCTAGTCCAGGGCCACCCTGAGGGCTAGTAGGGATCTTAGGTTCCCGAGTATGAGCCCTCCTACCATCAGGGTCGGCTCAAAGGACTAGGAGACAGGCAGTGGCGTACTGCCAATATAGGCAGACCACGCCGTTGCTATGGGGCCCGCGGCACAGGGGGACCCGGAGGGCATGAAAGGCTCCGCCCCCTACTCTGCACAACAAGACAGTGACAGTTTATTCATAGTTTCAGGCGGCATTCTTGAACGTCTCCCTCCGGCTCCAACCCCACCCATTGTTCGGGCTGCATTTCCCTCCCAGGCAAGCATCCTGCTGCTGCTGATTGGCCAGTGTATCAGGCAGCAGGCGCAGCGCAGCCAGGCACACATAGAGACTAGGGTGGCCACTGGCTTCACGGATCTCGCCGGCCACGCCCCCAAAACTTACAAACCACGCCCACCTTCGCAAAGCCACGCCCCCATCGCCTGCCAGGAAACGGGTGGAGGAGAGGTAAGAACTTGTGGAGGGGTCATGGGTGTCCTGGAGGGACAGTAGTAGTTATTAACGGTAACCCCTTTCAGCAGTCCCCTGAGGGCTTAATAAATACTGTGAATGGGGAACTGCTGAAAGGGGTTAATAAATACTGTGAAAGTGTGAAGGGCCTTCACATAAACCCTTTTCAGCAGTCCCTCATTCACAGTATTTAACCCCTTTCAGTCCCCTCTTCACACTTATTTATTTCCCCTTTTCAGCTGTTCCCAGGACCCACACAGTAGGTATTATTAACCCCTTTCAAAATTACCAGCGCCTGCCCTTCCCCCCTTTGAGCAATCCTCGACGGCCCACAGCACAGACCAGAGAGTACCTCAGCGCAGCTGTGCTCCTCAGAGTCTGTTCCTCCACTTCCTGCGTGGCCGCGCCTGCACAAACCAGAATTGACTGGCGCGATGCAGGAGCTGCCGGACGTGCGACTGATGTCGGTGCGCTCTACGCCGTGATGTGAGTGATCCTTAAAGTGCCCCGTACTCGTCGAGTCTAGAGTCGCTGATGACCACAAAAAAGGAGGACTTCTGGTTGTCCGTCCTGGCCTTGTTCCGGACGGAGGACCAGGAGTCTAAAAAACGGACGTCTGGTCACCCTAATAGAGGAGTGCACCCGGCGTGGCAGAGTTATCCTCTGCGCTCACGTGCTGCCCGCCATCTGCCGCCCGCCCTCAAGACAGTCATCAGCCAGTGAGTGCCCCACACCCCTGGCACATACTGAAGGACTGGTCAGTGAACACAGAAGTGTGCCACAGTAAGAGGACAGCAGCAGACTTAATATAAAGCTCATATATGCTATTGGTTGGATATGGGTATTCTTGATAGGGGGAGGGCAGCAGCAAGCAGTGGGGTTTGGGGGGAAGGGGGCCCTGTAGGATCATAGAGGACTCAGGAGGACAGTGTGCTTTTCTCCTACTCCCCCCCCCCTCACTACCCGGGGAGAAGAGGGTGGAAGCACACTGTCCTCCTGAGTCCTCTATGATCCTACAGGGCCCCCCAGCATATCAGTCACCTTGCAGGGGCGGGGGGAGAATATGATTGGAGGCTATGTGCACACTTTGCATCAGCAGCAATGAGTTAAAGGGGTTATCCAACCCCTATAATGCCCCCCAAAATGCTCGGGGCCAGGCACCTTACTTACCTCATTCCCCAGCACCCGCATTGCTCCTGATGCCCACACAGCCGCCACTGCCTCCCTCCCGTCACGCAGATTAATACATCCAGCGACATAGGGGGGAGCAGGCTAGCAGCCAATAACAGGCCACAATGGGAACGAGCCTCCCTAGCATCGCGGGTGACGCTAGGGAGGCTCATTTCCGACGCAGCCTGCTATTGTCTGCACCCCCCCATTGGGCATAAGTATTAACTGTATGCGGTGCCTGGGCAATTTGGGGGGCATAATAGGGATTAGATAGCCCCTTTAACCCTTAGGATACCAGAGGTTTTTTCATTTTTGCATTTTATTTTTCCTTCCCTATCTTCCTTGAGCCATAACTTTTTTTTGTGGGAAAACCCCACAATCTTTCCACCTTTTTAGAGGTTTTGTTCCTACAGCTTTACCTTTGTGGCAAAACTGACCTGTTCCCTTCATTCTCTGGGTCAGTACGATTACAACGATACCACATATGTATAGGTTTTTTATGTCTAAATAGTGTAAAAATACATTAACACTTTAATAAAAAAAAATAATTAACTTTTTTACATCACCATATTCTGACCCCCATAAGTTGTGTGGGGGCTCATTTTTTGCGGGATGAACTTTTTATTGATACCCTTTTGGAGTGTGTGTGACTTTTTAAATCACATTTTATTACATTTTTTGGGGTGAGAGAAGTGATGAAAAAATGGCGCTGGTAACAAAGCTGTGTCAGGCTTTACCGCAGTGGGCACAGGCAGGAGGAGTGATATATATGCGGGCTCCTTCTCTGCACTCGTTCAGTTGTGCTCGCATACATATGGCGCCCTGTGCCCGCTTTGCTAAAGCCTGACATCGCCCATTTATGCCCGACTTTACCAAAGCAGACAGGCAGGAGCAGTGATGTGTGCTGTACATGGCTGAGATCCTTACTCCCATACAGAGAGAGTATGGATTATAAAGCGCTATAAGCACCTGAATTCAGCACCTATTTCTTAAAGGTTTCTAACGGTTTCATTAGAACATGTATACATTTTTTTATTGGCAAATGGGGGTGTGGCAGGGGAGGAGCCAGGAGGTGGGATGGGCCAGCGGTGTGTAGTGGGCGGGGTTGGGGGCCCAATTCAGACTCTTGCTATGGGGCCCAGTGATTTCTGTGTACGCCCCTGGAGACAGGGTCAGAATTAGGGATGTAATAGGAGGTGACCTGCTCCCTGATTCCTGTCCTGGCCTAGCAGCTATCTTTCATATTGACATCCCACAGATTAGAGTTACCCCTACTCTGATCCGTGACAAGGGAAGGCAGAGACAATACGTCCAGAGTTAAATGTGGAATTCTATTCCAACATTCACTCTAAGCCTCTCCTTCTTCTGAGTACTGATGCAGAGAAAGCATTTGACAGAATCAGCTGGCCATATCTGCAGAAAGTCCTGCGGGGATTTGGCCTACCTGATCCCTTTGTGCAAGCCACCTTTGCAATATACTCTCAAGCTTCGGCCTCTGTCCTATGGTGACCTGTCTGACACCTTCCGCATTCAGAATTGCACCCGACAAGGCTATCCCCTCTCTCCCCTGCTCTTTGTCCTAGCCCTGGAGCCCCTTCTCCTCAAACTGAGAGCTGACCCAGAAAGTCGAGGAGTGGTGCTGGGAAGTCAGGAACATAAATTAGCTGCCTTTGCGGATGATATTATGATGATGACATCAAATCCACATCACTCGCTACCTGCAATCCAAAAACACATATATCCTGATAGCTCCCTCTCTAATTTCAAAATTAATAAGCAAAAATCCTTAGTGATTTGTATCGGGATTCTCTCATCCACACAGCAACGCCTAAAATAAAGAGAATCTCCATTTGATTGGTCATCTCCCTTTTTGACTTACTTAGGGATTAAAATAAGTCCCAACACATCTGAACTTTTCGCACTCAACTATTCTCCCTTATTACAATCCATCACATCCAGCATAGCTAAATTAAACATTCCTACTATTTCCTGGTTTGGCCGCAAAAACCTCCTTATGTCATTGATAATACCCCGTCTTACATATCTGCAACAATTCCTACCTATCCATGTCCCTAAATCTTACTACGATTCCCTCAGAAAGCTTTTTCGTTCTTTCATTTGGAATGGGAAGAAACCAAGATTAGCATATTCTTTACTCTCACGTCCCAAACACACTGGAGGAATCGCCTTGCCAGAGCCTGAACTATACGGTAGGGCAGTCCTTCTGTCTAGAGTGTTAGAGTGGCTAACTGTGTCCTTCTGTCTAGAGTGTTAGAGTGGCCCACCTAACTAACTTATAAAAGTTATGTCTTTTCGGTCACTGGGCTCAGGGCAGGATAAAAAAAATTGTGCCCTGCACCCACACAACAAAATGTATGTAGATCGCTGAGTTAGATTCACGTTTTGAACAAAGATTCTCTCCTATTCTCTCCCTGAAATCACCAGCAGCATCCTCTCCCTACACTAAGCACAGCAGAGTGATGTGCAGCGCTACGTGACTCAAGCTTATATAGAGGCTGGATCACATGCTACACTGGCCATGACTAGTAGGCATGGCTGTGATGGCTTCTAAGGGCACACAGTTAAAAGCTTGTTGATTGGCTGCTCTGCAGCCTTTCAAAAGCGCCAAGAAAGCGCCGAACACCGAACCCAAACTTTTACTGAAATCTTCGGGTTTGGGTCCAGGGTCCAAAAATCCTAAAGTTCGGTACGAACCCGAACTTTACAGTTTGGGTTCGCTCAACCCTATTTAAGTGTCATTTTTAAAGTATACCATATTTAATGTAGTTATATATTAGATTTTTTTGTGACAATTTAGTAGTGTAGAATAAAATTTGTTGTGTTATATATTAGTTTATGTAGATTAACCACCTCCGGACCGCCTAACGCAGGTTCGCGTTCCGGAGGTGGCAGCGCTGCGCACAGTCACGCATATACGCGTCATCTCGCGAGACGCGAGATTTTGCTCAAAGCCGGCCCGCGCATGCGCATCGTGGGCCGGCAAAAGTTAAAGAACAAGTTCGTCACCAGCCTGCCAGCAACGATCATTGGCTGGCAGGCTGGCGATTTTCAAAAAATCCAATTACAAGCCATATAACAGATCATATTAGTAAATATGATCTGTTATATGGCTTCTCTGCTCCTCTGCTGGTCCTTTTCGTCGGTTGGATCCAGCAGAGGAGCAGACTGAACTGTGAGTAGCACCAAACACTTCACTGTAGCCCCAGATCACCCCCCTGCACCCCAATTAACCCTTTGATCACCCCTTTGATCGCCCCTGTCAATCACTAGAGAAAGGAAAAAAAGTGATCAGTGTAAACTGTCACTTTTTTTTTTCCACTGGTATTGACTGTTAGGTTTTAGGGATAGTTTAGGCCCCTTGGTTAGGTAGTTTAGCATGAGTTAGCGCCCAGCCCACCGCACCGCAGTCACTTATTCGCTGTTTAGCGTATCGCTAATCAGCATTTGTACTTTTATAGTATCTGTAAGTGATCAAAACTGATCACGGTCAGATCTATAATTGTATTAGTGTCACCTTATCTCGCCCTCCACCCAAAACGCAAAGTTTGCCCGATCAGGCCTGATCGGTCGCCCACACGTGCGTTCACCCACGCCCGCTCCACCGCAGTGACAAAAAATATATATTTTTTTGATCACTGCACATTCATTTTACACGCACTGCGGCGATAAAAAAAATCAGTTTTGATATTTTTTATCAACCGCAGCGGCCTCCGGTACTTCGCTAGCCTCCCCTTTGTAAGACAGGCTTGCTTTTTTTCTTGGGTAGTCTCAGGGAATACCCCTAAATTTAGTAGTCCAAAATGTCAAACAGGGGGTACTCTTCTGAAGAGGCCTACAGGATTCTGACCCAGTCGGATGAGGAGGGCAGTTGAAGCTGGTACGGTGGCACGTGCAGTAGTTACCCCGTCGCAGCCACCGCACAGACAGCCCCGTAGAGCCCCTAGAATCCCTGAGGTGCTGGCAAACCCTGATTGGCAGTCACCAACTTCAGCCGCACCATTAGTTCCCCCTTTCACCGCCCAGTCTGGAGTTCGGGTTGAGACGGCTCAAATCGGTTCGGCCCTGGGATTTTTTGAGCTGTTCTTGACTGCGGAGCTCTTGGACTTAGTCGTGGCAGAGACAAACCGGTATGCCACACAATTTATATCCGCCAACCCGGGAAGCTTTTATGCCCAGCCTTTCCGGTGGAAACCAGTCCAAGTTTCCGAACTTAAAATTTTTTTGGGCCTTCTCCTCAACATGGGTCTAACTAAAAAGCATGAATTGCGGTCATATTGGTCCACGAACCCGATTCATCACATGCCCATGTTCTCTGCTGCTATGTCCAGGGCACGATTTGAGGCCATCCTCCGTTTCCTGCATTTTAGCGACAACACCACCTCCCGTCCCAGAGGCCACCCAGCTTTTGACCGGCTCCACAAAATTCGGCCCCTCATAAACCACTTCAACCAGAAATTTGCAGATTTGTATACCACAGAGCAAAACATCTGCGTAGACGAGTCCCTAATACATTTTACCGGGCGCCTTGGCTTCAAACAATACATCCCAAGCAAGCGTGCCTGGTATGGGGTCAAATTGTATAAGCTCTGTGAAAGGGCCACAGGCTATACCCACAAATTTCGGATCTATGAAGGAAAAGATTAGACCCTGGAACCGTTCGGTTGCCCTGACTACCTGGGGAGCAGTGGGAAAACAGTCTGGGACTTGGTGTCACCCTTATTCGGCAAGGGGTACCATCTTTATGTGGACAATTTCTACACAAGTGTGGCCCTCTTTAGGCATTTTTTTCTAGAACGGATTTGCGCCTGTGGCACCGCGCGAACTAGTCGAGTGGGCTTCCCCCAAGGGCTCGTTACCACCCGTCTTGCAAGGGGGGAGAGGGCTGCCTTGTGTAACGAAGAACTGCTCGCGGTGAAATGGAGAGACAAGCGTGACATTTACATGCTCTCCTCCATTCACGCAGACACGACAATACAAATTGAGCGAGCAACCCGTGTCATTGAAAAGCCCCTCTGTGTCCACAACTATAATGCGCTCATGGAGGGGTGGACTTCAATGACCAGATGTTGTCTCCGTATTTAGTTTCCCGCAAAACCAGACGCTGGTATAAGAAGGTGTCTGTATATTTAATTCAATTGGTGCTGTATAATAGTTTGGTTCTCTACAGTAAGGCTGGGAGAACAGGATCCTTCCTCAAATTCCAGGAAGAGATCATTGAGAACCTCCTGTATCCAGGAGGTTCCGTGGCCCCATCCACCAGTGTAGTTAGCCGTCTACACGCGAGACATTTCCCCAGTGTCGTTCCTGGTACCTCAACCCAACCGTCACCCCGAAAAAGATGTCGTGTCTGTAGCAGGAGTGGAATAAGGAGTGACACCCGCTATTTCTGTCCTGACTGTCCTGACCACCCTGCCCTATGCTTTGGTGAGTGTTTCCGGAAGTACCACACACAGGTACACCTAGCATAGGGATCACATCTCACCAGGACAGGCACACAGGGCTATTAGGGCCCATTCACTCACAGCTGCTGCAAACCTCTACTTTCACCTGGGATAAAGTGCATAACGTACTTCGCCACATCTTTGGGCGCTTTGCGCTTTGCACATTGTCCCATGGGGAAGGAGACGTTTGTTCTATAAAGGTAAAAAAAACTAAACAAAAAAAAAAATACCGGTAAGTAAAAAAAGTTAACGTTCAGTTAAAAAAGTTAAAAAAGGTTTATATGTTCTGTTCAAAAGTTAATAAATTTATTGCGTTGCGGCCTGGTTTTTTCTTTTTTGTTTTGTTTTTTTTACCTTCCAGGTGGACCAACCGATCGACTAGCTGCAGCACTGATGTGCATTCGGACAGAAGCATTGCGCTGCTGTCAGATTACACGCAAGTCGGTGTATGCGGCGCTGCAAGACGAGATTTCTCCTCTGCAGTAAAAGATACGTTTGCCGAGGCATATGAGCTGAGGAGGTGGCGGTGTTCATATACTTTGGCAAACACTTTGTATATATATAAAAAAAAAAATCCCGGCAATGATTTATTCATCCACATCGATTGATGTGAATGGAGAAATCTGGTTTGCCAGGGCATACGAGCTAAGTGGGTATGGATGTTGGGCGGAGCTCCTATGTCCTGGCAGACGCCTTTCCCCTCCTTTTTCTTTTTCTGGCAGAGATTTTTTCATCCACATTGATTGATGCGAATGAAGAAATCTGTGCCGTTCATTTTTTTCTTTCAGCCCAGAGGCTGAACGAAAAAAAAAAATCTCATTACCCGTATGCTCAATATAAGGAGAATAGCAGAAACTCCTAATGCTGGCCATACATGTAATGATTGTGGAGAACCCTCAAATGCCAGGGCAGTACAAACACCCCACAAATAACACCATTTTGGAAAGAAGACAAGGTATTCGCTGAGGGGCATATTAAGTCCATGAAAGATTGAAATTTTTATCCCAAGTTAGCGGAAAGGGAGACTTTGTGAGAAAAAAATCGAAACAATCAATTTCCGCTAACTTGTGGCAAAAAAAATTTTTTATATGAACTCGCCATGGCCCTCATTGAATACCTTGTGGTGTCTTCTTTCCAAAATGGGGTCACATGTGGGGTATTTATACTGCCCTGGCATTTTAGGGGCCCCAAAGCGTGAGAAGAAGTCTGGTATCCAAATGTCTAAAAATGCCCTCCTAAAAGGAATTTGGGCACCTTTGCCCACCTAGGCTGCAAAAAAGTGTCACACATGTGGTATCTCCGTATTCAGGAGAAGTTGGGAAATGTGTTTTGGGGTGTCATTTTACATATACCCATGCTGGGTGAGAGAAATATCTTGGCAAAAACAACTTTTCCCATTTTTTTATACAAAGTTGGCATTTGACCAAGATATTTATCTCACCCAGCAGGGGTATATGTAAAATGACACCCCAAAACACATTCCCCAACTTCTCCTGAATACGGAGATACCACATGTGTGACACTTTTTTGCAGCCTAGGTGGGCAAAGGGGCCCACATTCCAAAGAGCACCTTTCGGATTTCACCGGCCATTTTTTACAGAATTTGATTTCAAACTCCTTACCACACATTTGGGCCCCTAGAATGCCAGGGCAGTATAACTACCCCACAAGTGACCCCATTTTGGAAAGAAGACACCCCAAGGTATTCCGTGAGGGGAATGGCGAGTTCCTAGAATTTTTTATTTTTTGTCACAAGTTAGTGGAAAATGATGATTTATTATTTTTTTTTTCTTACAAAGTCTCACATTCCACTAACTTGTGACAAAAAATAAAAACTTCCATGAACTCACTATGCCCATAAGCGAATACCTTGGGGTGTCTTCTTTCCAAAATGGGGTCACTTGTGGGGTAGTTAGACTGCCCTGGCATTCTAGGGGCCCAAATGTGTGGTAAGGAGTTTGAAATCAAATTCTGTAAAAAATGACCAGTGAAATCCGAAAGGTGCTCTTTGGAATATGGGCCCCTTTGCCCACCTAGGCTGCAAAAAAGTGTCACACATGTGGTATCTCCGTATTCAGGAGAAGTTGGGGAATGTGTTTTGGGGTGTCATTTTACATATACTGTCTGGGCATTGTAGAACCTCAGGAAACAAGACAGGTGCTCAGAAAGTCAGAGCTGCTTCAAAAAGCGGAAATTCACATTTTTGTACCATAGTTTGTAAACGCTATAACTTTTACCCAAACCATTTTTTTTTTTACCCAAACATTTTTTTTTATCAAAGACATGTAGAACAATAAATTTAGAGCAAAATTTATATATGGATCTCGTTTTTTTGCAAAATTTTACAACTGAAAGTGAAAAATGTCATTTTTTTGCAAAAAAATCGTTAAATTTCGATTAATAACAAAAAAAGTTAAAATTTCAGCAGCAATGAAAAACCACCAAATGAAAGCTCTATTAGTGAGAAGAAAAGGAGGTAAAATTCATTTGGGTGGTAAGTTGCATGACCGAGCAATAAACGGTGAAAGTAGTGTAGGTCAGAAGTGTAAAAAGTGGCCTTTCAGGGTGTTTAAGCCATGGGGGCTGAGGTGGTTAAAGAGTTATTGTGCATGTCTGTGGTTTTATATTACTGTTGTTTTAGTTGTCCCATTATTGTTGTTACTTTTATATTCATCATGACCTGCTATATAATTGTAGGGTGCAGCGTTTCCTGACTTTCGGAACAGCACCGTACTATTTGTGCGCCAAAAAAAAAAGGTCATCTGGACAAAATCGCTCATGAATAGGGATGAGCGAACCCGAACTGTATAGCCTTTCTAAACTACTGGCCTATGAAATGCTGTCATTTAGGCTGGTGGACACACACAGCTTCAAACAGCTCATGTCGCTTGCTGTCCCACAGTATGTTGTTCCCAGCCGGCACTACTTTTCCAAGAGAGCCGTGCCTTCCCTGCACAACCAAGTGTCCGTTAAAATCAAGTGTGCACTGCGCAAAGCCATCTGTGGCAAGGTCCACCTAACCACAGATACGTGGACCAGTAAGCACGGCCAGGAACGCTATATCTCCCTAACTGCACACTGGGTAAATGTAGTGGCGGCTGGGCCCCAGGCGGAGAGCTGTTTGGCGCACGTCCTTCCGCCGCCAAGGATCGCAGGGCAACATTCTTTGCCTCCTGTCTCCTCCTCCTCCTACTCAGCTTCCTCCTCCTCTTCTTCCACCTGCTCATCCAGTCAGCCACACACCTTCACCACCAACTTCAGCACAGCTCGGGGTAAACGTCAGCAGGCCATTCTGAAACTCATATGTTTGGGGGACAGACCCCACACCGCATAGGAGTTGTGGCGGGGTATAGAACAACAGACCGACGAGTGGTTGCTGCCGGTGAGCCTCAAGCCCGGCCTGGTGGTGTGCGATAATGGGCGAAATCTCATTGCAGCTCTGGGACTAGCCGGTTTGACGCACATCCCTTGCCTGGCGCATGTGCTGAATTTGGTGGTGCAGAAGTTCATTCGCAACTACCCCGACATGTCAGAGCTTCTGCATAAAGTGCGGGCCGTCTGTTCGCGCTTCCGGCGTTCACACCCTGCCGCTGCTCGCCTGTCTGCGCTACAGCGTAACTTCGGCTTTCCCGCTCACCGCCTCATATGCGACGTGCCCACCAGGTGGAACTCCACCTTGCATATGCTGGACAGACTGTGCAAGCAGCAGCAGGCATAGTGGAGTTTCAGCTGCAGCACGCACGGGTCAGTCGCACTGCGGATCAGACACACTTCACCACCAATGACTGGGCCTCCATGCGAGACCTGTGTGCCCTGTTGCGCTGTTTCGAGTACTCCACCAACATGGCCAGTGGCGATGACGCCGTTATCAGCGTTACAATACCACTTCTATGTCTCCTTGAGAAAACACTTAGGGCGATGATGGAAGAGGAGGTGGCCCAGGAGGAAGAGGAGGAAGAGGGGTCATTTTTAGCACTTTCAAGCCAGTCTCTTCGAAGTGACTCAGAGGGAGGTTTTTTGCAACACCAGAGGCCAGGTACAAATGTGGCCAGACAGAGCCCACTACTGGAGGACGAGGAGGACGAGGATGAGGAGGAGGTGGAGGAGGATGAGGATGAAGCATGTTCACAGCGGGGTGGCACCCAAAGCAGCTCGGGCCCATCACTGGTGCGTGGCTGGGGGGAAACACAGGACGATGACGATACGCCTCCCACAGAGGACAGCTTGTCCTTACCTCTGGGAAGCCTGGCACACATGAGCGACTACATGCTGCAGTGCCTGCGCAACTACAGCAGAGTTGCCCACATTTTAACGTGTGCGGACTACTGGGTTGCCACCCTGCTGGATCCCCGGTACAAAGACAATGTGCCCACCTTACTTTCTACACTGGAGCGTGATAGGAAGATGCGCGAGTACAAGCGCACGTTGGTAGACGCGCTACTGAGAGCATTCCCAAATGTCACAGGGGAACCAGTGGAAGCCCAAGGCGAAGGCAGAGGAGGAGCAAGAGGTCGCCAACGCAGCTGTGTCACGGCCAGCTCCTCTGAGGGCAGGGTTAGCATGGCAGAGATCTGGAAAAGTTTTGTCACCACGCCACAGCTAACTGCACCACCACCTGATACGGAACGTGTTAGCAGGAGGCAACATTTCACTAACATGGTGGAACAGTACCTGTGCACACCCCTCCACGTACTGACTGATGGTTCGGCCCCATTCAACTTCTGGGTCTCCAAATTGTCCACGTGGCCAGAGCTAGCCTTTTATGCCTTGGAGGTGCTGGCTTGCCCGGCGGCCAGCGTTTTGTCTGAACGTGTATTCAGCACGGCAGGGGGCGTCATTACAGACAAACGCAGCCGCCTGTCTACAGCCAATGTGGACAAGCTGACGTTCATAAAAATGAACCAGGCATGGATCCCACAGGACCTGTCCATCCCTTGTGCAGATTAGATATTAACTACCTCCCCTTAACAATATATTATTCTACTCCAGGGCACTTCCTCATTCAATACTATTTTTATTTTCATTTTACCATTATATTGCGGGGCAACCCAAAGTTGAATGAACCTCTCCTCTGTCTGGGTGCCGGGGCCTAAATATGTGACAGTGGCCTGTTCCAGTGGTGGGTGACGTGAAGCCTGATTCTCTGCTATGACATGAAGACTGATTCTGTGCTGACATGAAGCCAGATTCTCTGTTACGGGACCTCTCTCCTCTGCCTGGGTGCCGGGGCCTAAATATGTGACAGTGGCGTGTTCCAGTGGTGGGTGACGTGAAGCCTGATTCTCTGCTATGACATGAAGACTGATTCTGTGCTGACATGAAGCCAGATTCTCTGTTACGGGACCTCTCTCCTCTGCTTGGGTGCCGGGGTCAAAATATGTGACAGTGGCCTGTTCCAGTGGTGGGTGACGTGAAGCCTGATTCTCTGCTATGACATGAAGACTGATTCTGTGCTGACATGAAGCCAGATTCTCTGTTACGGGACCTCTCTCCTCTGCCTGGGTGCCTGGACCTAAATATGTGACCGTGGCCTGTTCCAGTGGTGGGTGACGTGAAGCCTGATTCTCTGCTATGACATGAAGACTGATTCTCTGCTGACATGAAGCCAGTTTCTCTGCTATGGCATGAAGAGACTGATTCTCTGCTGATGTGAAGCCAGATTCTTTGCTATGGGACCTCTGTCCAATTGATATTGTTTTTTTTTATTTTTTTTATTTTTATTAATTTGTTTGCAGGGGATTTACCTACATGTTGCTGCCTTTTGCCGCCCTCTAGCTCTTTCCTGGGCTGTTTTACAGCCTTTTTAGTGCCGAAAAGTTCGGGTCCCCATTGACTTCAATGGGGTTCGGGTTCTGGACTAAGTTCGGGTCGGGTTCGGATCCCGAACCCGAACATTTCCGGGAAGTTCGGCCGAACTTCTCGAACCCGAACAGGTGTTCGCTCAACTCTAATAGTAAGTAGTAAAGGTCTGAACAAATGGAGTCAATGTTCAAATTTTGTAGACTTTAAAATTGCATGGCTATGCTTATTAAGTTGTTTGTAGCGGAGGTATTACAAAAGTGTACAATATGAATATTCCAGACGCGTTTCGGGATGATTCCACATCCCTTCCTCAGTGGTCATACTTGGAACTTTGAACCTCCTTCTTTTATGTCCTTCTAGATCCTGCATAAAGTATGGTAGCTGGATTGGAATCCAGAATCGGATTGTATCAAAGTTGATGCTGTGCTTTTAATGCAATATTGTTGCGTTTTTTTACTTGTAGATGCGTTTTTTTTTGTATAATCGATAGATCAAGCTGCGGTAAATAACTGTATGTAATAAAAATTCGATCTGACATTCAGAACTATATAAATTTACAGCATTTCCCTAAAAATAGGTATACATCTTAAATTGTATATAAAAAATATTTCTAAAATGAAAATAAAAATATGTTGTGATATCCATATCAAACGAACCATTGGAATTTATGGAACAGAGTATATGTCAGTATTAGTAAATAGCACTCAGGAATGTATTTTATCCTATTTTGAAGCATTAAATAATGCAATCGTCCAATGGATCCTGCGTCTATATATCATATCAGAATCCAAAACTGTTTTGCATCTACATGGATGCTATGATTTTAATGCGATAGTTATATGCGTTTTTGTATATAATCGATATATCATGCTGCGATAAATCACTATATATAATCGAGATATGATGGGACATGTAGAACTATTTAACTAATTAACTAATTGCCTAGAAAATGTATAACCTTTATTTTGTCTAGAATAATTATACAATTTTGCAAGGTCCATTATTGGTTAACCATTGAATGAATAGAAACAGATCAAAATCAGTATAGATAAATTAAATGTCTAGCCAGAAGTATACCGTACTTTACCTCGTCCTATTGTGTCAAGAGGGTTGTAGAAGTAGGAAGAGGTCCCAAACCAGAGAGAAGGTCACAGTGGCGGTAAATGGCCAGACATGTGACCCACCATCGGAGATGGGGCATCGACCTTAAAGAAAACCGAACATTTCTAATTCAGAATTCAGTCCAAATGGTAGAAGGGACCCGAATTCATATTTCTGTCTAGATTCTGCTCTAGACATTTTTTTGAATAAAGTTTCCTCCTCTCCAATGTTGATTGACCTTTTCTAATGCCATGAATTTTATATTCAATGGATTACTGTTGTGGACCTCTTTGTAATGCTTCGATAAAGAGTGTTTTTCGTAACCTTTTTTGATATTCAATATATGTTCATTGATTCTAGTTTTAAGGGTTCGCTTTGTACGGCCAATGTATTGGCGATTGCATGGGCATTGAATTAAATATTTAACTCCCAAAGAATTACAGGAAATACAGTCTTTAATTTCCCATATATAAGAATTTTGAGTAGAGTGGACCTCTAAGATTTTACATGTTTGGTTATTCATTTTACATCCTATGCAACTCCCGCATTTGTAGAATCCTTTCATATTCATGAAAGTGCTTAGAGTGATATCTTTCTTAATCTTATTTGAGACTGATGGAGCTATCTTCAAGCCTAAATTGGGGGCTTTTGTGAAAGTTATCTTTGGTGCATGAGGTAGGAGGTGTCCTACTGTCTTCTCACTTAGGAGATGCGGCCAATGTGATTTAATTATTCTCTGTAATTTCTTATAATTGTCACTAAAGGGGAGAATAAACCTAATATCCAAAAATTCATGCTGCGATCTTTCTTGTTGTTTGTCATTGAAGAACGATTTTCTTTCTAGATTTCTTACATGCTTCATCTATAGATTCTACAGGGTAATTTTTATTAAGAAAGTAGGATTTCATTTTGGTCGCCTCATCTTCAAATTGACGGTCATCTGTACAGTTACGTCTGATTCTACGGAACTGTCCAGTGGGAATATTAATCAGCCACCTGGGAAGGTGACAACTGGAAAATAGAATAAAATTATTTGTCGCCGTAGGTTTCTGATAAGTGCTACAATAATATTTGTTAGCACGTTTCTTTATCAATAGATCTAAAAATTCAGTCTGATCTTTGATATTTGAAGTAAAAATTAGATTCATATCATTGATGTTTAATATTTAAAAAAATTCTTCAAGCTGTGATACTCCCTGTTTCCAAATGAAGATGACATCATCGATATAACGCCACCATAGCAAAAGTGTTTGGTGGCCTATTTCAGTACAGAAAAAAATATATACACACTTTAAAGGTGCACTTATTTGTGGCAAAAGCGTTCAGTGGCCTATTTCAATATAGAAAGAAAAAAATATACGCACTTCACTGGTGCACTTATTTGTGGAAAAAGCATTTAGTGACCTATTTCATTATGGAAAGAAAAAATATATAGGAACTTCATTGGTGCACTTATTTGTGGTCTAATACCAAATCAGGAACTCCTCGATCCATTCTCAAGAAAATGAATCGATTTAAATCCAGAGCAAAACGCAATACAGGTGTGTCATTCAGTTCCACGGACATGGACTCTTTGGATTCTAATTCAGATAATGCGGAAAGTTCCAGTACCCATGTGGAGGGATCTGCAACAGGAGGTTCCAGTCACCGTAATCAAGCAAAAAACGCAGGGCGGGGAGAAAACACCGAAAAAGGCAGGCGATATCCGAGCCGCAAGAAACAGCCAATGACATACAGGTGATTAACCTTTCCTCAAAGCCCGTCTCCCCTTTCCAGGAGAGGGTTCTGAGAAAGGGTTTCTCTTTTTCCCCATCCCGCAGTTTTGATCTATATCACACAATAATAGATGTCAACAAACTTGCTAGAAAAATGACACTAAAGAAACATTTCTCAGTTATTAATGATGATATTAATGTTACAACAGAAGATGCATCTAATGTTAATGATACACCATGTGATGTCACAATTGAGAACATGTGTCCATGTTTTACCTTTGCAGATCTGGTGCAGATTGCCTCACTCCAGGAAATGTGTGGGGGTCCGGAGGGGGACTGTATGTGTAATAGATCCACCACATATAAAATCTCTAATAAGAGTTTTTACCCCATACAGTCCCGATCCGAGGTCCTTGACAGATTTCAGGATTTGATCCAGAGGGATTTATGTGCTTTAAAAGTCATCTCAGATGACAAAGCAATGAAAAATAATCTGACAAAAAATGAACATAGAGCCTTTCTGGAATTGCAAAATATGCATGATGTTGTGATACGGAAAGCTGACAAGGGAGGAGCGGTTGTGATCCTTGATAGTGAGCTTTATAAGAATCAGATACTGGATATGCTGAAAGACTCCAATACCTATCTCTCATTGGATTATAATCCTCTCCTCCCTTGTCAGAAAACCCTGAAAACTATTTTGGATAAGGGTCATTCCTTGGGCATTCTGTCCAAGAGAGAAGTTGAGTTTATGTATGTAGAACATGCTATTACACCTATATTTCATGCGCTCCCCAAAATCCATAAACCAGGTTTTCCTCCCCCACTACGTCCAATTGTGGCAGGCATAGGCTCATACTCCGAAAATTTATCGGAGTGGGCCGACTCCCTGCTACAATCTCTTGTGCCATTAATACCAGGATATTTGAGAGATACCAGCACTGTTTTGGTTAATTTTCTCTCTTTTGAATGGCATGAAAACTATACATGGGTGACAGCAGACATCTCCTCATTATATACTAACATCCCCCACGAATCCGCTATTGTTGCTCTGAAATGGTTTCTGGAATGTTATAGCAATTATACTTTAGAACTGCAGGAATTTTTATGTTTGGTTCTGGATTTTTTGATGAGACATAATTATTTTATGTTCAACAGAAAATACTATCTACAGCAATCAGGAATCCCTATGGGAGCTAAATACTCACCGTCAATAGCAAATATATATATGGCGTGGTGGGAAAATAACTTCCTCTTTTCTGACAACAATCCCTATAGAGAAGATTTCAAATGGTTTGGTCGTTATATCGACGATATGCTGTGGGTGTGGCAGGGGGACGCAGAGAGGATAGCTGACTGTATAGAATATCTCAACAATTGCACTGCATCAATAAAATTCACTTTTTCCAGCGATCCAGAGAGAATTGTTTTTCTGGATTTATGCCTGGAAGGTGTCAAAGATACCAGCAGGGTGGTCACATACACCCATAGAAAATCTACAGCTGGTAATACCATTCTCTCTGCCTCCTCCTGCCATCCACCACACGTCATAAAAAACATCCCTAAGGGAGAAATGATTAGGGCAAAGAGAAATTGCTCCACCCCAGAGCTCTTTGAAAAAGAAGCAAAAAACATTGCAGCCAGACTTAAAGTGAGGGGCTACACCCAAACTAATATTGAGAGAGGAATTAATTTTGCCAGATCTAAAGATAGAGAAACCCTTATTTTTCCAAAAAATCATAAAAATAAGAACATAGATAATGAGAATAAAAATTCTGAGCGGGACATTAATGATAAGGGACATGAAAATAAAAATAAAAATAAAAATAAAAACAAGAATAGTAATAATAAAAATATCATGACTAAGGACACCACTATTAAAAAAGAAGAACCCATCACCTTTATCACTAACTATAGTAGAGACTATTTTAAGGTTTGCAAAATTATACGTAAACATCTCCATATTTTGAACTATAATGAAGAATGGAAAAATGTAGTTTCAACAGGGATTAGATGTGTAGCAAAAAAAGCCCCCACAGTAGGGCAAAAAATCAGCCCCAGTCTATATAGGGAAAATTTCCCCAAAACGACTAGCTGGCCCAAAACAAACGGTAATTACAAATGCGGCAGCAATAAATGTATATGCTGTCGACATATGCTTATTTCAAAAGAGGTCACATCTGTGGCCAATAATAAACAACACGTGCTTAAGCAATATATAAATTGTAAAACAGATCATGTAGTTTATGTTATAACATGCAAAATATGTAACCTTCAATACGTGGGCTGCACCACTAATGAACTTAAGGTGCGTATAAGAAAACACCTGAGTGATGTCCCCCATTTTATGTCCCGTAATGTCTCAGCGGCTACCAGACATTTTGCCACTGTTCACAAAGGTGATGTTTCTGCGTTTTCTGTACAGGGAGTGGAAGTGGTTTCCACAACTATCAGGGGGGGCGATCGCAAACAGAAGCTTCTAAGTAGGGAAACATATTGGATGTTCATTCTAGATACTTGCATACCAAAAGGTCTGAACAAGAAACATGATTTAACTCTGCAATATATGTAGTGCATCAATATGTTTATATGTTTATATGTGGTCTCTGAGCGGTTAATACTGTGAAGCACTGCGTCCCCACCCACATGCTCCAGGGAGGATCCACTAATCCAGGAGCACCTGGGTCTGGGACACAGTCTCCAATTAACTAAGAAGGAGGAGTTACCCATTTGTGTGGTATATAAAGTTTGTGTTTTTAGTACACCTTTGTATTGTCTTGAAGAAGGGCTCAATACCACAGCCCGAAACGCGTCACAATCTTGTGTCTCTCCATGTGACATCTTTGTTGGATTTTATTACAAGCCGAATAAAGAAAACTTTTTATATGCTGAAGCTGGAATCAACCTTTCTCTTTGTTCTTAGAAAAAAATATATACACACTTTAAAGGTGCACTTATTTGTGGCAAAAGCGTTCAGTGGCCTATTTCAATATAGAAAGAAAAAAATATACGCACTTCACTGGTGCACTTATTTGTGGAAAAAGCATTTAGTGACCTATTTCATTATGGAAAGAAAAAATATATAGGAACTTCATTGGTGCACTTATTTGTGGCAAAAGCGATTAGTGCCCTATTTTATCATAGAAAGAATAAAATATACGCACTTCACTGGTGCAGTTAATTGTGGCAAAAGCGTTTGTTGGCCTATTTCAGTACAGAAAGAAAAAAATATATGCACTTTACTGGTGCACTTATTTGTGGCAAAAGGGTTTAGTGGCCTATAGAGTTGAGCGGACACCTGGATGTTCGGGTTTGACGGGTTCGGCCGAACTTCGGAAAAAAGTTTGAGTTCGGGACCCGAACTTGACCCCAAACCCGAACCCCATTGAAGTGAATGGGGACCCAAACTTTTGAGCACTAAAATTGCTGTAAAAATGTCATGGAAAGGGCTAGAGGGCTGCAAATGTCATCAAAATGTGGTTAAGAGCATGGCAAGTGCTCTGCAAACAAATGTGGATAGGGAAATTACTTTAAATAACATAAAATACATAAAAATTAAAAATAATAATCTTGATGTAGGAGGACCAGGTCCATATGGAGTAGGAGGTTAAGGAGGCGGTGGATATGGCAGTGTAGGTGGAAGTGGCGGTGGAGGAGGAGGAGGTAGCCTACACTGCTTTTTGTATTAAAATTTATTTTTATTTTTTTAAATCAGGGTACACCCCAAAACATTGGAAATTATAACCCTCCAGTCGTGCTAAACACACGTTCAGACAATACACCGGCTGCAGGGCAGGCCAGCACCTCCAAGGCGTAAAGGGCAAGCTCAGGCCATGTGCCCAATTTGGAGACCCAGAAGTTGCAGGAACTGACCCCTGTCAGTTAGTTCGTGTAGGCGTGTGCATACTTACTGCCCCACCATGTCGCACGTCCCTGTGATGTTCACGATTCAAATTGATATCTGCTCTATCAACTTTCAATGTTCTTTTATGCACCTACCATGGTGATTACGGGTAGCGTGAAATCAGGGTTCCAGGCCGGAGAGGGAGCGTGAGAAAAATAGACCAAATTTAAGGGCGATAAATTCATAAAAATTTTTTGGGATAGAGAAGAAATATGGGAAAAGCTATTGAGGCGCAAATGTGGGACAAATTACAGAAGCCCAAATGTGGGCCAAAAGAGTCAAGCGGAATTGTGGGAAAAGCTATTGAGGCGCAAATGTTGGCCAAAAGAGTATAGCGGAAATGTGGGACAAAGTATTGAAGCTTAAATGTGGTACAACTTGTTTAAGTTTAAGCATTGAATCAAAGGAGGTGGCGCGCATCAATTAAAGAAGCATTTCAGAAATTTTATTCCCTGTCACCTATGCAGAGCAGGGGTTTATTCACGTCTAAAATTGTATAATGTCAACCCAAGAAAGTAACTGAAAAATTGCAGAAATTAATTAACCTGTCTACTTGGTAGAGCAGGGGTCTATGACAGAAAATAATTGTTTATTGTCACCCGAAAATGTAAAATAAAAATTATTGAAATTTATTAAGCTGTCAACTAGGTAGAGGAGAGGTATATTACACCCAAAAATTGGTGAATTTGACCATAAAATGTAACTGACCAATGTTATTATTTTTTTTTTACTGGTCTACTAGGTATAGCAGTAGTATTTCACACCCAAAAATTGCTGAATTTCACCAGAAAATGTAACTGACAATTTTTTGTTTTTTAACCGGCCTACTAGGTATAGCAGTGGTATTATACACCCAAAAATTGGTTAATTTCACCCAAAAATGTAACTGACAATTTTTTATTTTTTTTAACCGGCATACTAGGTATAGCAGTGGTACTATATACCCAAAAATTAGTGAATTTCACCCGAAAATGTTAATGACAATTTTTCTTTTTTTTTAAACCGGCCTACTAGGTATAGCAGTGGTACTATACACCCAAAAATTGTTGAATTTCACCCGAAAATATTAATGACAATTATTTTTTTTTAACCGGCATAATAGGTATAGCAGTGGTACTATACACCAAAAAATTGGTGAATTTCACCCAAAAATGTTAATGAAAAAGTAGTGAAATAATATAAAATACGTACAAATAAATAAAAAAATGTATTTATGAGGTGGCGTTCCATATGGAGTAGGAGTTTGAGAAGGCGGTGGACTAGCGGTGTAGGTGGAAGCGGCGGTGGAGGAGGATGAGGTAACCAACACAGGTTTTTGGTTTTAATTTAATTTTTTTAAATGAGGGTACTCTCTAAAAGAGCGTGAAATATCCAAAATACACTGCTCAAAAAAATAAAGGGAACACTTAAACAACACAATACAACTCCAAGTCAATCACACTTCTGTGAAATCAAACTGTCCACTTAGGAAGCAACACTGAGTGACAATCAATTTCACATGCTGTTGTGCAAATGGGATAGACAACAGGTGGAAATTATAGGCAATTAGCAAGACACCCCCAATAAAGGAGTGGTTCTGCAGGTGGTGACCACAGACTACTTCTCAGTTCCTATGCTTCCTGGCTGATGTTTTGGTCACTTTTGAATGCTGGCGGTGCTTTCACTCTAGTGGTAGCATGAGACGGAGTCTACAACCCACACAAGTGGCTCAGGTAGTGCAGCTTATCCAGGATGGCACATCAATGCGAGCTGTGGCAAGAAGGTTTGCTGTGTCTGTCAGCGTAGTGTCCAGAGCATGGAGGCGCTACCAGGAGACAGGCCAGTACATCAGGAGATGTGAAAGAGGCAGTAGGAGGGCAACAACCCAGCAGCAGGACCGCTACCTCCGCCTTTGTGCAAGGAGGAACAGGAGGAGCACTGCCAGAGCCCTGCAAAATTACCTCCAGCATTCCACAAATGTGCATGTGTCTGCTCAAACGGTCAGAAACAGACTCCATGAGGGTGATATGAGGGCCCGACGTCCACAGGTGGGGATTGTGCTTGCAGCCCAACACCGTGCAGGATGTTTGGCATTTTCCAGAGAACACCAATATTGGCAAATTCGCCACTGGCGCCCTGTGCTCTTCACAGATGAAAGCAGGTTCACACTGAGCACATGTGACAGACGTGACAGAGTCTTGAGACGCCGTGGAGAACGTTCTGCTGCCTGCAACATCCTCCAGCATGACCGATTTGGCATTGGGTCAGTAATGGTGTGGGGTGGCATTTCTTTGGAGGGCCGCACAGCCCTCCATGTGCTCGCCAGAGGTAGCCTGACTGCCATTAGGTACCGAGATGAGATCCTCAGACCCCTTGTGAGACCATATGCTGGTGCGGTTGGCCCTGGGTTCCTCCTAATGCAAGACAATGCTAGACCTCATGTGGCTGGAGTGTGTCAGCAGTTCCTGCAAGATGAAGACATTGATGCTATGGACTGGCCCGCCCGTTCCCCAGACCTGAATCCAATTGAGCACATCTGGGACATCATGTCTCGCTCTATCGCTCTATCCACCAACTGTCGTTGCACCACAGACTATCCAGGAGTTGGCAGATGCTTTAGTCCAGGTCTGGGAGGAGATCCCTCAGGAGACCGTCCGCCACCTCATCAGGAGCATGCACAGGCATTGTAGGGAGGTCATACAGGCACATGTAGGCCACACACACTACTGAGCCTCATTTTGACTTGTTTTAAGGACATTACATCAAAGTTGGATCAGCCTGTAGTGTGTTTTTCCACTTTAATTTTGAGGGTGACTCCAAATCCAGACCTCCATGGGTTGAAAAATTTGATTTCCATTTTTTTATTTTTGTGTGATTTTGTTGTCAGCACATTCAACTATGTAAAGAACAAAAATCACGATCACAAAAATCACGGTTCTGTGTACCTAGGGCAGGCCCCGGAATAGGGACTCACCTGGATTATAGGGTCTAATTAGGTCCCACAAGGAGGTTCCAGTACACGGGATCGTCCTTATCAGGACGGCTATTCCGTTCTTAGGCAGGGTTACCTACCCTGCCTAACATGGTGGAGCTGTATGTGCACACATACAGCTCCACCATGTTGGTGAAATGATGCCTCCTGCTAAGACGTTCCATATCAGCTGGTGGTGCTGGTTGTTGTGGCGTGCTGACAAAACTTTTCCACATTTCGGCCATGCTAACCCTGCCTTCTGAGGTGCTGGCAGTGCCCCAGCTGCGTTGGCGACCTCTTCCTTGTCCTCTGCCTTCGCCTTGTGTTTCCACTGTGCCCCCGCTGTCAGGTTGGAATGCCACCAGCAGCGCGTCTACCAGCGTGCGCTTGTACTCGCGCATCTTACAATCACGCTCCAGTAAGGGAATTAAGGATGGTACATTGTCCTTGAAACAAGGATCCAGCAGCGTGGCCACCCAGTAATCAGCACAAGTTAGAATGTGGGCAACTCGGGGGTCATTGCCGAGACACTGCAGCATGTAATCGCTCATGTGTGCCAGGCTGCTCAGAGGCAATGAAAAGCTGTCCTATGTAGGAGGTGTATCGTCTGTGTTCTCTGTATCCCCCCATCCACACACCAGTGATAGCCATGAGCTGGTCTGGGTGCAACCCTGCTGTGAACATGGTTCCTCCTCCTCCATTTCCTCCTCCTCATCCTCCACCTCGTCATCCTCCAGAACTGTGCCCTGGCTGGACAATTGTGTACCTTGGGTTTGTGGGTGCAGGAACCCACCCTCGGAGCCACTTGGGAATGACTGGCTGGAAACCCTATGAAATGATCCCTCTTCCTCCTCCTCCTCCTGTGCCACATCCTCTTCCATCATCGCCAGCAGTGTTTTTTCAAGGAGGCATAGAAGTGGGATAGTAACGCTGAGAACGGTGTTATCGGCACTAGCCATGTTGGTGGAGTACTCGAAACAGCGCAACAAGGAACACAGGTCTTGCATGGAGGCCCAATCATTGGTGGTGAAGTGGTGCTGTTCCACAGAGCGACTCACTCGTGCGTGCTGCAGCTTAAACTCCACTATCGCCTGCTGCTGCTCGCACAGTCTGGCCAGCATGTGCAAGGTGGAGTTCCACCTTGTGGGCACGTCGCATATGAGGCGGTGAGCGGGAAGGCTGAAGTTACACTGCAGCGCTGACAGGCGAGCAGCAGCATGGTGAGAACGCCGAAAGCGCGTACAGACGGCCCACACTTTATGCAGCAGCTCTGACATATCAGGTCAATTTTTAAGGAATCTCTGCACCACCAAATTCAGCACATGCACCAGCCAAGAGATGTGCGTCAAACCGGCTAGTCCCAGAGCTGCTACGAGATTTCTCCCATCATCGCACACCACCAGGCCGGGCTTGAGGCTGACTGGCACAAACCACTCATCGGTCTGTTGTTCAAGGCCCTTCCACAGCTCCTGCGCGGTGTGGGATTTGTCCCCCAAACAGATAAGTTTTAAAACTGCCTGCTGTCATTTACCCCTGGCTGTGCTGAAGTTGGTGGTGAAGGTGTTACGCTGACCGGATGAGATGCTGGTAGAAGATGAGGAAGCAGAGTAGGAGGAGGAAGCAACAGGAGGCAAACTGAAGCGCCCTGCAATCCTCGGTGGTGGAAGGACATGCGCCAAACTGCTATCGGCCTAAGGCCCAGCCGCCACTGCATTTATCCAGTGTGCTGTTATGAAGATATAACGGCCCTGACCGTGCTTACTGGTCCACGTATCCGTAGTGAGGTGCACCTTGCCACAGATAGCGTTACGCAGTGCACACCTGATTTTGTCCCCTACTTGGTTGTGCAGGGAAGAGATGGCTCGCTTTAAAAAGTAGTGGCGGCTGGGCATGACGTACTGTGGGACAGCCATAGCCATAAGGCCTTTAAAACTATCCGTCTCCACCAGACGGAATGACAGCATTTTAAAGGCCAGTAATTTAGAAATGCTGGCATTCAGGGCTAGGGATCGCGGGTGGGTAGGGGGGTACTTCCTCTTCCTCTCCAGCATTTGGGAGATGGAGAGCTGAACGCTTCCGTGGGACATTGTGGAGATGCTTGGTGACCCAGGTGTTGGTGTTGCTGGCAGATCCTCTGTTTGCGGGCTGACAGGTGACACTGTCACTCCAGAGGTGGATGAAGAGGCTGAGACTGCAGCAGAAGAGGAAGCAGGAGGAGCCAGAGACCTTTCTTGGTTTTTGAGGTGTCTACTCCACTGCAACTCGTGCTTTGCACTTAAATGCCTGGTCATGCAGGTTGTGCTCAGGTTGAGAATGTTTATGCCTCGCTTCAGGCTCTGATTGCACAGCGTGCAAACCTCTTGTGTCTTGTCGTCAGCACATTGTCTGAAGAACTGCCACACCAGGGAACTCCTTGGAGCCGGCTTTGGTGTGCTCGGTCCCTTGCTGTGGTGGGCAGTAGCAGGCGTACTGTCTAAAGGACGGCCGCTCCGCTTTTGCACCCTGCTCCCTCTTCTTCTGTGCTGGTGGCTCTGTGCAACCACCGCCTCTTCCTCCGAACTACATAGGTCACTCTCATGACCTTGATTCCATGTGGGGTCGAGGACCTCATCGTCCTCCACATCATCTTCCACCCAGTCTTCACCCCTGCCTTCCTTGTCGGTCTGCACAATTTCGAAAGCCCCAGCAGTTGGCACCTGTGTTTCGTCATCATCCGAGACGTGTTGCGATGGTCCTCCCATGTACTCATCTTGAAAGACAAGTGGTTGGGCACCGGTGCACTCAATCTATTCCACTTCTGGGGCAGGGCTAGGTGGATGGCCCTGGGAAACCCTTCTAACAGAGTCATCAAAAAGCAGAAGAGACTGCTGCATGACTTGGGGTTTAGACTGCTTGGCTGATTTGCAAGGGGGTGAGGTGAAAGACTGATGGACATGGGCTGCAGGTGCCAACTGTTGTCTTTCAGCAGGAGACTGGGTGGGAGACAATGTAAAGGAACTGGATCCACTGTCAGCAACCCAATCTACTATCACCTGTACTTGTTCAGGCCTCACCATTCTTAGAGCAGCATTAGGCCCGACCAAATACCGCTGCAGGTTTTGTCACCTACTCGCACCTGAGGAAGGGGTTTCACTTGTGCGTGTAGTTGGCACAGATCGACCACGTCCTCTCCCTGCAACAGGGGCTCCACCAGCAGCACCACGACCTGGGCCACGTCCCTTATTTGATGCTCTCCTGATATTTTTTGAATTTAGGATCTTGCCCTAAATGGGTGTTTAATTAATAGTAGAAAAGAACGACAGTATGAAAAGGGTGTATCTCACACGGCCTGAACCAGACTAGGCCTCAATTAAAGATTTTTTTGCCCAAAATGGCTGTATTTTAAATGGCTGTATTTCAAATACCTGAATCAAACCCCTGTATGTAGAGGGTGTATCTCACAGGGCCAGAACCAGTGTAGGCCTGAAATAAAGATTTCTTTGCCCAAAATGGCTGTATTTCAAATGGCTGCATTTCAAATGCCTGAATTGAACCCCTGTATGTAGAAGGTGTATCTGACAGGGCCTGAACCAATGTAGGCCCGAGATAAATATTTATTTGCACCAAATGGCTGTATTTCAAATGCCTGAATCAAATTCCTGTATGTAGAGGGAGTATCTCACAGGGCCTGAACCAGTGTAGGCCTGAAATAAATATTTCTTTGCCCAATATGGCTATTTTTCAAATGACTGTGCTTCAAATGCCTGAATCAAACCCCTGTATGTAGATGGTGTATCTCACACGGTCTGAACCAGTGTAGGCCCGAATGAAATATTAATTTGCACCAAATGGCTATATTTCAAATGCCTGAATTAAACCCCTGTATGTAGAGGGGGTATCTCACACGGCCTGAACCAGTGTAGGCCTGAAATAAAGATTTATTTGCCCAAAATGGCTGTATTTCAAATGCCTGAATCAAACCCCTGTATGTAGAGGGTGTATCTTATAGGGCCTGAACCAGTGTAGGCCTGAATTCAATATTGGTGCACAAAATGGCTGTATTTCTAATGCCTGAATTAAACCCCTGTATGTAGAGGGTGTATCTCACACGGCTTGAACCAGTGTAGGCCTGAAATAAAGATTTCTTTGCCCAAAATGGCTGTATTTCAAATGGCTGTATTTCAAATGCCTGAATCAAACCCCTGTATGTAGAGGGTGTAACTCACACGATCTGAACCAGTGTAGGCCCGAATTAAATATTTCTTTGCCCAAAATGGCTGTATTTCAAATGGCTGTATTTCAAATGCCTCAATCAAACCCCTGTATGTAGAGGGTGTATCTCACACGGTCTGAACCAGTATAGGCCTGAATTAAATATTTCTTTGCCCAAATTGCATGTATTTAAAATGGCTGTATTTCAAATGCCTGAATCAAACCCCTGTATGTAGAGGGAGTATCTCACAGGGCATGAACCAGTGTAGGCCTGAATTAAATAATTCTTTGCCTAAAATGGCTGTATTTTAAATGGCTGTATTTTAAATTCCTGAATCAAACCCCTGTATGTAGAGGGTGTATCTCACACGGTCCGAACCAGTGTAGGACTTGATTAAATATTTATTTGCCTAAAATGGATGTATTTCAAGTGGCTTTATTTCAAATGCCTGAATCAAACCCCTGTATGTAGAGGGTGTATCTCACACGGTCTGAACCAGTGTAGGCCTGAATTAAATATTTCTTTGCCCAAAATGGATGTATTTCAAATGGCTGTATTTCAAATGCCTGAATCAAACCCCTGTATGTAAAGGGGGTATCTCACACGGCCTGAACCAGTGTAGACCTGAAATAAAGATTTCTTTGCCCAAAATGGCTGTATTTCAAATGGGTGTATTTCAAATGCCTGAATCAAACCCCTGCATGTAGAGGGTGTATCTCAGACGGTCTGAACCAGTGTAGGCCTGAATTAAATATTTCTTTGCCCAAAATGGATGTATTTCAAATGGCTGTATTTCAAATGGCTGTATTTTTTTGGCCCAAACGAGTGTTTGTTTAACAACTGAATTTGACAGCAGTATATATGCCTGTAATTTCACACGTGCTGATGCTGCAAGGCCTGAAAATAGTGTTTACTGTAAAAAAAAAGGTGTGTTTTTAAAACCCCAGAAAATGATGGGTGTATTTCTAGCTTAAATTGCACACTGACTAATCCAGATGTTGTAGATTGCCAAAAATGTGTTTTTTTTTGGTAACAGAATATTAAAGCTGTATATATTAAACTTGAATTTAACACTTGCAGATCAGGAAAAAATATACGCTCTTCACTGGTGCACTTAATTGTGGCAAAAGGGTTTAGTGGCCTATTTTAGTACAGAGAAAATATTTATGCACATCACTGGTGCATTTATTTCTGCTAAAAGAATTTACTGGCCTATTTCAGTACAAAAAGAAAAAAATATATTCTCTGTCCACGTTGGCGGTTATCTGTTGAAATTGTTCAGAAGGAAAAAAATATATGCACTTCACTGGTGCACTTATTTGTGGCAAAAGCATTTAGTGCCCTATTTCATTATAGAAAGAGAAAAATATCCGCACTTCACTGGTGCACTTATTTGTGGCAAAAGCGTTTAGTGCACTATTTCATTATAGAAAAAAATATATACGCACTTCACTGGTGCATTTATTTGTGGCAAAAGTGTTTAGTAGGCTATTTCATTATAGAAAGAAAAAAAATATACGCACTTCACTGTTGCACTTATTTGTGGCAAAAGAGTTTAGTGCGCATTTCATTATAAAAATAAATAAATTTATGCACTTCACTAGTGCAGTTATTTGTGGCAAAAATGTTTAGTGGCCTATTTCAGTACAGAAAGAAAAAAAATTCTGCATTTCACTGGTGCACTTATTTGTGGCAAAAGCGTTCAGTGGGCTATTTCTATATAGAAAGAAAAAAAATATAAGCACTTCAGTGGTGCAGTTATATGTGGCAAAAGGGTTTAGTGGCCTTTTTCAGTATAGAAAGAAAAACATATACGCACTTCACTGGTGCAGTTTTTCGTGGCAAAAGTGTTTCTTGCCTATTTCAGTACAAAAAAATAAAAATATACGCACTTCACTGGTGCACTTATTTGTGGCAAAAGCGTTCAGTGGCCTATTTCATTATAGAAATAAAAATATATACGCACTTTACTTGTGCAGTTACTTGTGGCAAAAGGGTTTAGTGCCCTATTTCATTATAGAAAGAAAAAATATTGACGTACTTGTAAATTTACGTACTGGTGCAGTTATTTGTTGCAAAAGCGTTTGGTGGCATATTTCAGTACAGAAAGAAAACAATATACGAACTTCTCTGGTACACTTATTTGTGCAAAAGCGTTCAGTGGGCAATTTCATTATAGAAAGAAAAAAAATATACGCACTTCATTGGTGCAGTTATTTGTGGCAAAAGGGGTTAGTGGCCTATTTTAGTATAGAAAGAAAAATGTATACGCACTTCACTGGTGCATTTATTTCTGCTAAAAGCATTTAGTGGCCTATTTCAGTGCAAAAAGAAAAATATATTCTCAGTTCACATCGGTTGTTGTATTTGTTGAAATTGTACAGAAAGAAAATAATATACGCACTTCACTGGTGCACTTATTTGTGGCAAAAGCGTTTAGTGTCCTATTTCAGTACAGAAAGAAAAAAAACTCTGCACTTCACTGGTGCACTTATTTGTGGCAAAAGGGTTTAGTGCCCTATTTCATTATAGAAATAAAAATATATACGCACTTTAATGGTGCAGTTATTTGTGGCAAAATTGTTTGGTGGCCTATTTCAGTACAAACAGGAAAAAATATACGCGCTTTACTGGTGCACTTATTTGTGGAAAAAGTGTTCAGTGGGCTATTTCATTATAGAAAGAAAAAAACATACAGATTTTACTGGTGCAGTTATTTGTGGCAAAAGTGTTTGGTGGCCTAGTTCAGTACAGAAAGGAAAAAATATAAGCACTTCACTGGTGCAGTTATTTGTGGCAAAATGGTTTTGTGGCCTATTTCAGTACAGAAAGAAAATATATGCTTAGTTCATTTCAGAGGTTATATATGTGTTGAAAGCGTTTAATGGCCTATTTCAGTACAAAAAGAAAAATATATACTTAGTTCAATTTGGCCGTTATATATGTTGAAATTGTACAGAAAGAAAAATATATACGTACTATACTAGTGCAGTTATTTGTGGCAAAAGCTTTTAGTGGCCTATTTTATTACAGAAAGAAAAAATATACACACTTTACTGGTGCAGTTATTTGTGGAAAAAGGTTTAGTGGCCTATTTCCATACAGAAAGAAAAATATATATGCACTTTACTGGTGCATTTATTTCTGCTGAAAGTGTTTACTAGTCTATTTCAGTACAAAAAGAATAATATATTCTCAGTTCACAATGGCGGTTATACAGTGCTGCCCATAATTATTCATACCCCTGGCAAATTTTGACTTAAAGTTACTTTTATTCAACCAGCAAATAATTTTTTGACGGGAAATGACATAGGTGTCTCCCAAAAGATAATAAAACGATGTACAAGAGGCATTATTGTGGGAAAAAACATTTCTCAGCTTTTATTTACATTTGAGTAAAAAAATACAAGATGTTCCGCACTGTGGAAAATCTCAGAGGACGTGGTCGGCAGCCAAAAGTGACACCTGTGCTGCCAGGAGGATAGTTAGAATCCAAGGATCACCACCAAGGCCATCCTGGTGAATCTGGGCTTTGCTGGTGGCAATGTCTCAAGGCAGACAATCCAACGGAGACTGCACAATGCAGACCAAGGAGGACGCCACTTCTCCAGATAAGGCACACAAAAGCTCGCTTGGCCTTTGCAAAAGATCATCTGGACAAAGAAGAAGACTTCTGGTCTTCTGTGTTATGGTCAGATGAAACAAAAATTGAATTGTTTGGTCACAATGATGTTTCCTTCATTTGGTGTAAAAAAGGAGAAGCCTTCAACCCAAAGAACACCATCCCCACTGTCAAACATGGTGGTGGGAACCTAATGCTTTGGTGGTGTTTTTCAGCCAATGGACCAGGGAACCTAATCACAGTAAACGGCCCCATGAAAAAACAGCAATACATGAGGATTCTCACTGACAACATCAGGCAGTCTGCAGAGAAACTTGGCCTTGGGCAACAGTGGACATTTCAGCATGACAATGACCCAAAACACACAGCAAAAGGGGTGAAGAAATGGTTAGCAGACAACAACATTAACGTTTTGGAGTGGCCCAGCCAGAGTCCAGAGTGGAATCCAATTGAGAATCTGTGGAGCGAGCTAAAGATCAGGGTGATGGCAAGAAGACCCTCCATCATTGCATTAGCAATACTGATGGATTACTGACCAAATGCTGACCGAGTGAAGGCAAATGCTCAACAGACAGGATACGTTTTTTGAGGGGTTATTGTTGTGACGGATCAGAGGAAGGGCAAAATAATCAGTGACGTCAGCACAAACTTACTGCTGACACCCTCTCCACTCTGTCAGTGGGAGCTCTACTTGTATAAGCGTTTAATAGAACAGGTTCTGTAGACATCTATGTGGATTCAGCTTATGAGGGTGTAAAAGGATTGCGCGACTTCTTGACGTGAACATCTACCTGTAAGGCCGAGTTTATACTTGAGTTAATTAGCTATTTGGTCAGTTTTGGGCCTGTGACTCCCCAAATAAGTGAAGTATGCAGGTACATGGAGCAGGTACTGCTTCTGTATCCCCATCCCCACCCCCAGCAGCCATGGCAGCGGCCAACTGACTACATAGGATGGCTCAATAGTAGTTCAGTTTGTCCTCCCTCTCACCGGGTTAAAAAAGGCTCCCATTTTGAACCAGTAGTGAGGGTCTTACATGGTGGAGAGCCAGTAGTCATCCCTCTACCGAATGCTGACAAGCATTGCGGGTGACAGTAGGGAGGCTCTTCCCCATCCCCGCCTGCCATTGGCTGCTCCCCCGACATCAGATAATAAGAATAAGACATATTATTTTTTCTTATTAATACACTACAAAAATGTCTATAAAACAATGTATGTTCACCGCTGAAAGGCTGATAAGTACTTTTTTTTCTTAATATACCACAAAAATGTCTATAAAGAAATGCATACTTCCTATTAATACACCACGTAAATGGCTGTATCACACAGCACTTACACCCCAATAACCAGTATGGTTTGCTGGAATTACGGAGCTATCATATAGTGCAAACCTAAAAGCAGCAGTATAACACCAATTTGGATCCCCAATTAGTGCAGCAAGGTGTAATAGAATCACTCCTATTACCCAGGCTGTACACTCCCCTACTGGACCCTGTTCTCCTTTTATAGTGTAGATAATGCCTCCCAATCCTTTCCCTACGCGTTGAATGACCTTTTCCTGAACTTCTAAATGTTTTTTTTCAGCACAATAAAGTCTTTCCTAATACTTTTCCTAGCTCCTGTCACTTCTCTGCCTGCACAAAGTACACTGGAAAATGGCTGAATCCAAGATGGCTGAGGCTATTTATAGGGCTGTGACATCACAGGGGGTGGCTGGCAGCTGATTGGCTGCATGCATGGCATTGTGGGTGATCCGTTATTCCCAGAGTTCTTTGCTCTATGTTCTAACATGTGCAGCAGCCATTTTAGGAAAAAAGCCGATCTGCTAACGCAAAGCAGAGGAAATTCAACTTCAGTGCGAATGAAATTTTTCCTGAAATTCGTATCGAATTCCACTTAATCAACTTTGATTTGCTCATCTCTAATTCTGATGCTACCAGCAGCCTGATGCCATACCTGCTGCTCCTGCTGCCATTGTTTTCTGCTGCCACTCACTATCTTGTGCTGTTACTGCCTCTGCTGTTGACCCCCACCTCCCGATTCAGTGACTGGGCCACTGCGTTGACTCCTCATGCACTTGCCACCCTCCCCACTCTGTAACTGGGCCATTGTGTTGATCCTCATGCGGTTGCTACCCTGCCTACTCTGTGACTGGGCTACTATATTGACCCCCCATGCAGTTGCCACCTCTCCATTCTGTGACTGGGCCATTGTGTTTACTCCTCATGCGGTTGCCACCCTCCCCACTTTGTGACGGGGCCACTAGTGTCCCTGTTTGGCCTTTTTGACATCACCATTTATTTTACTCTGTCTGAAGGATTAAAAAATGAAAAACACAACGGATCCTGTCTTTGGAGCATCCGTAAGGCCTCTGTCATACGTTCCCTATTTTGCATCAGGATATTCTCATAGGTTAGAAGCAAATAGCAGGAGTGGCTACAAAAGACATGCAAATATTCCAATGACGTGTCATCTCTGTTTTGGATTCACTGCTGTTTCTTTTTTGGCCTTAGCAATACTTATGGATTACTGACCAAATGCTGAACGTTTGAAGGTGGATGCTCAAAAGACAGGATCCATTTTTTGGGGATTGTTCTTGTGATGGATCAGTAGAAGGGAAAAATAGTTACATCAAGACAAATTTACTGCTGACACAGTCTCCACTCTGTCATGGGGCCACTACTTGTATTAGCGTCTTACAGAACAGGTTCTAAAGAAATATATGTGGAATCAGCTGAAGACAGTGTAAAAGGAGTGAGCTCTTTCACTCTATAGTACAATCTTGGGCCACTGTACAGTTCATTGTACCTGACTAGGGATGAGCGAACCCGTGGAAGTACGGGTTCGCTGGGTTCGGCCGAACTTAAGGTCAAAGTTCGGGTTCGGGACCCGAACTTGACCCGAACTTGACCCCGGACCCAGACCCCATTAAAGTCAATGGGGATCCGAACTTCACTTTATTATTTTCCGTTATAACATGGTTATAACGGAAAATAATAGCATTCTTAAGACAGAATGCTAAATAAAATGGCCATGGAGGGGTTAAAAATAGCAAAAAAAAATAACCTCATACACTTGATCACGCAGCCTTAATCGTGCAGGTCTTCTTTCTTGAAAGAACCTGCGATGACGTCACCGCGCTCACCACGTGGTGAGCACGGTGACATCATCGCAGGTCCTGAAGAAAGAAGACCTGCGCGATCAAGTGGATGAGGTGAGGTTTTTTTAATTATTTTTAACCCCTCCATGGCCATTTTATGTAGCATTCTGTCTTAAGAATGCTATTATTTTCCTTTATAACCATGTTATAACGGAAAATAATAAAATCACCCGAACACCGAACCCGAATCTGAACTTCAGTGAAAAAGTCCAGGTTCGGGTCCGAGTACCCGAACTCGCAAATTTCGGTACGAACCCGAACTTTGCAGTTTGGTTTCGCTCAACCCTATACCTGACGCTAACATTTACCTGTAAGGCTGAGTTCACACTTGAGTTATCTGATCAGTTTTAGCCCCATAACTGACCAAGTAAGGCTACTTTCACACTTGCGTTGTTCTTTTCCGGCATAGAGTTCCGTCACAGGGGCTCTATACCGGAAAATAACTGATCAGGTATGTCCCCATGCATTCTGAATGGAGAGTAATCCGTTCAGTTTGCATCAGGATGTCTTCAGTTCAGTCGTTTTGACTGATCAGGCAAAAGAGAAAACCGTAGCATGCTACGGTTTTATCTCCGGCTAAAAAAACTGAAGACTTGCCTGAATGCCTGATCAGGCATTTTTTCCCATAGGAATGTATTAGTGCCGGATCCGGCATTCAGAATACCGGAATGCCGGATCCGTCCTTCCGGTATGCGCATGCGCAGACTGAAAAAAAGGTGAAAAAATAAATGCCGGATCCGTTTTTGCCGGATGCCACCGGAAAGACGGATCCGGCATTTCAATGCATTTTTTCGACTGATCAGGCATTTTTAAGACTGATCAGGATCCTGATCAGTCTTAGGCTACTTTCACACTTGCGGCAGAGAGATCCGGCAGGCAGTTCCGTCGCCGGAACTGCCTGCCGGATCAGGCAAAATGTATGCTAACTGATGGCATTAGTAAGACTGATCAGGATCCTGATCAGTCTTAAAAATGCCTGATCAGTCGAAAAAATGCATTGAAATGCCGGATCCGTCTTTCCGGTGTCATCCGGCAAAAACGGATCCGGCATTTATTTTTTCACCTTTTTTTCAGTCTGCGCATGCGCATACCGGAATGACGGATCCGGCATTCCGGTATTCTGAATGCCGGATCCGGCACTAATACATTCCTATGGGAAAAAATGCCTGATCCGGCGTTCAGGCAAGTCTTCAGTTTTTTTAGCCGGAGATAAAACCGTAGCATGCTACGGTTTTCTCTTTTGCCTGATCAGTCAAAACAACTGAACTGAAGACATCCTGATGCAAACTGAACGGATTACTCTCCATTCAGAATGCATGGGGACATACCTGATCAGTTCTTTTCCGGTATAGAGCCCCTGTGACGGAACTCTATGCCGGAAAAGAACAACGCAAGTGTGAAAGTAGCCTTACTAATGCCATCAGTTAGCATACATTTTGCCTGATCCGGCAGGCAGTTCCGGCGACGGAACTGCTTGCCGGATCTCTCTGCCGCAAGTGTGAAAGTAGCCTTAGTGAAGTGTGAAGTGAACCGTTTCACTACCAGAGAAGAGTAGCTATACATGCTTCTGCAATTAACAGTGTTGTATAAAGATAGACAGGCTCTCTGCAGCCGGGAAATAGCTGATTTTTAATGCACTTCGTCACAAATACATTCGGATCAAATTGAATTTGTTGGGAAAATTCGGCGTAGCGTCCAAATTGAATTTTCAAAAACTTTGCTAATCTCTAATAACTACAGCATCTCTTTACATGAAAGTGAGAAGTTATCACAGGCCAACCCCTTATGCAATGCTAAATTTACTGAATTGTCCCTAAGCTTGTGAACTGTGACTGATCATTATTAAATTTGGATTGGGGTGTACCTTTCCATTTAAGTCATAATTTATGGTGTATAATGGGAGAATTCAAGACGTAAGTGAAAGTCAAGCTTCACTTAGGGCTCGCAAAAAAACATTCCTGCCGTAGATAATGGTTTATTTCATGTGTTCTATGCTGTGCTCTGTTGTTTTGCAGCAATTTATTCCATTAGCTTCTTTTATGATGAGGCCATCAAAGGTTGCGACATAAACAAACTGGTTCAATCATGATGTGCCTTGTGTTATTGCATGGTACTTGATGTACCACCCTATTAATGGATTGTTTTACCCTAGAAGCAACACTTTAGCAGCTCCTGTGTGTCTTATGTTTCTGTACATCTCCCAGAATCTACTGCCTTGTTCAAGAGGCCTTAAAGGGATTCTGTCACCTCTTTTTACCCTATCGAGATGCGGACATGCACGGCTAGATCGCCGCTAGCATGTCAGCAATATACCTGCCCCATATCTCTGAGTGGTTTTATTGAGTGTAAAAAATGATTTTATATATATGTAAATCAGCCTGGTAAGGAGTCCAAGGGGCTGTGCTAACTGTTCTGGAGCCCAGCCACGCCCCCCTGTGAAGGAGCCCAGCCACGCCCCCTGTGAAGGAGCCCAGCACCGCCTGTATCCATGAATCCCCTCCTTGCTCACAAAGTCAGATCGCCGTAATACCAGCACAGGGAAGAAACACTATGCCGGCACTGTGGATGCGTGAGCTCGCGCATCGCGAGATTACGGCGATCTAACTGTGAGCAAGGAGGAGATTCGTGGATACAGGCGGTGCTGGGCTCCTTCACAGGGGGACGTGGCTGGGCTCCAGAATGTTAGTACAGCCCCTTGGACTCCTTACCAGGCTGATTTACATATATATAAAATCATTTTTTACACTAAATAAAACCACTCAGAGATATGGGACAGGTATATTGGGGACATGCTAGCGGCGATCTAGCCGTGCATGTCCGCATCTCTATAGGGTAAAAAGAGGTTACAGAATCCCTTTATTCTTTTATAAGGAGTGAGCACTATTTAACCTCACTGGATTAATCTTTACCAAGAGGGGAACTGGAACCTGGGAAAAGCTTGAGAAATGGAAGAGGGGACCAACATAGTAAGGTAGAATAAATAATTAGAGAATACTGTATGAAATGGAGAGATTAAAGGCAGTCTAGACAAGTATCTGGTGAAAATCCATAAAGTATGTAAATCAGAGAAATTTAATATAATATATCATATCTCTACAAGGTTACAAACAGGAATGGCTCAAGTGTGGAGTACATAGGACAAATGGGATGCATTGTTTCTAGAAATGTAGAAAAGTTGAAGCATTCTGGAACAAAGTATATTATCTCATAAATCAGTTAGTGATGCCTGGCATACACAATATAGATATTAACTTCAAGTAAATAAGGACTTTGCATCACTTTGCTGTAAATCTTCACCTGCTAGCAATGTTTGGCTGTGGATACCATCCAGCTAAGTAAGTGACTAAACAATGGACTTTAATGTGTCTGGTAAAAATGCCAAGCACCATGATAATGCAGTCGTACAGTACATTATTATTGTCCATTTCCAGCACATTCATTTCAGAAAATGTCAAGATTAATTGCTTTTTCTATTACAAATTGTTCATATGCCTATGTTAAAATACAATCTTTAAAAAAAAAGAAAAGTTGTACACTGCCAGCTACTTTAGCAGCTTTTTAATTCATGCATATGTCAGTGCAGTACCCTAGAATAGAGTAACCGCAAAAGGGAAAAATGTTGTAATGTTGTATTGTTAAGTGAAATGTTCTGATTTATTGTATTGCTATACATAATACTATTGCATGGATAAGTCAGGGTTAACACCTTGACTCAACCTCTTAGATTGCCAGGAGATGGACCTGAGTCCAAGCCCTACTTATAGAGAGCGTTATTGTTCTGTGCTAGCTGAGGAGGAGAGAGGGCCTACATGTGCTTGCTTACTCTGCAGAACTAAGCCTGAGCTCAGAGAATGTTTATCTCTGAAACTTTTACAGCTAAAGAACAACTGACATGAAAGTGCTTTAGAAGGAGAAAAAAGTTAGAAGGGTGAGAATCTACAATGGCTGTGCATTTGAGTCAGTCAGCAAGGTATTGTACTAGTCTATGGCAGAAAGAGAGACCTTACTGTAGCAAGAGGGGATATTGTTAACACACTCTTCCACACTTTGAGAACGTTTGGCCAGCTGTATCTTAATTTCAGCTTGGGAATTACAAAAATATCTACTCAGAAACTTATTGCCAGCCTTAGGTTCTGCAGACAGAGACTTTGGAGAGACAAAGCTGTAAACTGCTTGGAAGTGTGCCTTGATACTGTTGTATATACTGCTACGCCTATCCTGCAATTTTGCAAAGAGAGACCTACAGTATTTATTTATTACCACCGGCCTGATTATTGACTCCTCCACCAAACCACCTAAAAAATAGTGCAACCCAATCACAAACAAGCAGGAGCCCCAACATCAGGGTGTTCCCCAAGGGAAGAAAAAGGTGCACCCTTCTGTCACTGCACCTCTGTCAGAAGCATCAGTGTGAGGATTGCTACTGTGATCCATGTGTATAGCTACCATAGCCAGAATTACTACCACTCCCATTCTCTACTCACTTCTCCTGGGCTTGCTGCACTTTTAATTTCATAGGTTTTTGTTTTGAAGTCTGGATGTATAGCACTAGTCTCTTAATTCTTGACAGCTCATAAACATTTATTTAAGCAATATTCTTATTATATATACACTCACCTAAAGAATTATTAGGAACACCATACTAATACGGTGTTGGACCCCCTTTTGCCTTCAGAACTGCCTTAATTCTACGTGGCATTGATTTAACAAGGTGCTAATAGCATTCTTTAGAAATGTTGGCCCATATTGATAGGATAGCATCTTGCAGTTGATGGAGATTTGAGGGTTGCACATCCAGGGCACGAAGCTCCCGTTCCACCACATCCCAAAGATGCTCTATTGGGTTGAGATCTAGTGACTGTGGGGGCCATTTTAGTACAGTGAACTCATTGTCATGTTCAAGAAACCAATTTGAAATGATTCGAGCTTTGTGACATGGTGCATTATCCTGCTGGAAGTAGCCATCAGAGGATGGATACATGTTCTCATTCTGTTTACGCCAAATTCGGACTCTACCATTTGAACGTCTCAACAGAAATCGAGACTCATCAGACCAGGCAACATTTTTCCAGTCTTCAACAGTCCAATTTTGGTGAGCTTGTGCAAATTGTAGCCTCTTTTTCCTATTTGTAGTGGAGATGAGTGGTACCCGGTGGGGTCTTCTGCTGTTGTAGCCCATCCGCCTCAAGGTTGTGCATGTTGTGGCTTCACAAATGCTTTGCTGCATACCTCGGTTGTAACGAGTGGTTATTTCAGTCAACGTTGCTCTTCTATCAGCTTGAATCAGTTGGCACATTCTCCTCTGACATCTAGCATCCACAAGGCATTTTTGCCCACAGGACTGCCGCATACTGGATGTTTTTCCCTTTTCACACCATTCTTTGTAAACCCTATAAATGGTTGTGTGTGAAAATCCCAGTAACTGAGCAGATTGTGAAATACTCAGATCGGCCCGTCTGGCACCAACAACCATGCCACGCTCAAAATTGCTTAAATCACCTTTCTTTCCCATTCTGACATTCAGTTTGGAGTTCAAGAGATTGTCTTAACCAGGACCACCCCCCTAAATGCATTGAAACAACTGCCATGTGATTGGTTGACTAGATAATTGCATTAATGAGAAATAGAACAGGTGTTCCTAATAATTCTTTAGGTGAGTGTATATAAATGTAGTATCTATGACTCAGTGTGAAACAGAATATAAGGTACTCGGCAGATAGGCTGAAACTTAACTGTAGGACAAAAACTGTTGAAAATGTTTGATCAAGACTAATTTTAAAATAATTTTTAGCCAAAAATTAGTAAAATGCAATTATAAATAAAATGTGCTTGAAAGTGTTCATAGCTTTTAAAGGTGACTTTGCTACTTTCACACTTGCAGTAGCCTCTTCCGGCAGGGGAACAGCCTGCCGGATCTGTGCTACTGCAAGTCCATAGAACCGCCAGAAGTCCGTGTCGGCCCCATTCACTATAATGAGGCCGGGGCGGAGGTCCAGCAGCAGCACGGCAAACATGCTGAGAGGCGTCCGGACAAAAATCGCAGCGTGCTATAATTAGACTACTGCAAGCGTTAAAGTAGCCTTATGTGGAACAGTGTTGAGTTACTTCTGTGCTTACAAAAAGGCTAGAGGATGTAGAGGTAAGTGACAAACAGAGAAGCTGCTACATATTTGACTACTGCTTGTTATGTACCTGTTTAAATATTACACCACAAATGTTGTTATTATTGCCTGCTAATTGCTTTATAAAATATCTGCTGCAACCAATTATTTTTGACCTACTCATATGTCAAGCAATAATAGCTCTTTGATGTACTCACCTCACTGACATTGAGGGAAATGCTTTGGAACTGGACAAATATGAAACAATTCTATACAAATCAATTTTGTTACAAATTTTAAAAAAAATTAATTACAGAGAATCCAAAACTTTTGAGATGAATCCCACATGAATCACTGATAATGAGGCCACCATTTTGCAGATTATAAAACAAGAAGAATGCATCTATCACCAAAAAGGGATCATATTTGGACCATATCTTTCTTTAAAAAAAAGACAGTGGGTGTCTTTGGCAAAGCAGAGATGCGGGGTCTTAGCAGAACCTGATCAGCTCTGCATGTGTACAGTATCCCCACAGTGGGATGTTTTCCCCTGTAACTGGGGTTCTTTTAGATGTCCCAGTTACAGTGGAAAAAATACAAAAAAATAAAATAAATTATCATTGCCCCCGAGAGGTCTTTTAATTACATGGTGGTAGACATGAGCTCGAAAAATAAAATAATAAAAAAAGTAAAACAAGTAAGAAAATAGAAATAAAAGGAAAAGAAAGAAAAATATCCATTCCAACTGTAACAGTCACCATTAATGTTCCGTTCATGTGAAACTACATATTATATACAGTATTAAGACAACAAATATCAAATAGGGAACTCATTTTAAGAATTTATTTTTGGTCTCAATTTGCATATTTAAATATTTATAATTTCTTTTTAGTTTTACCCAAAGAGATCTAAAAAAGAAAAGATTTCTAAAACATAATAAAAAAAATCCCTACTACAAATAGAGACATACCGCCTCAACATCCAGGTTCAGTCCTACCTAGAATCTCTTCTCTGGCTCATATCTTGTTTCCTGGCGCCGTGGACTTCTGTACAGATTGAAACAGTGGCCTGAACTGGCCAAGCATACTGTCTCTGTTTTGACTTGTCCAGCAGCCAGCGTTATCTCAGAGGGGGTTTTCAGTGCGGCAGGGGGGAATATGGCAAAATTTTGTTAGTCAAACAAGTAAAATAATTAGGACCATTAATCCACTACTCTCGTGGAATCACAAAAAAGTGTCTGGTCTTTAACCTCTTCTTTCCCAGCTCCATACATATATGGAATAAGTGTAGGTTTTAAATATAATGCCCACTTGTGAGCACAGCGGGTGCCATAGCCGCCAGGTCTCTGCAGTTTCAATTAGCAGAGACCTGGGGCTAACATTTCCGACTGACAATAATGCTGATCTCAGACCTTTAACCCATTACATGGCGTTGTCAAATGTAACCACAGCATCTAAATGCTGAAAAACCGGAAACAAGCATTTCTGGGTCAGGAATGATCCCTCCCATGTAGCGATCGGGGGAGCCATTCCTTCACTCTTATGCATTGAACCAGCATATCAGAGCTGTAGGTTGCATGAGATTTGGTGCGTTTTCTTCAATCAAGATGGCCGCGATGGCCTCTCCACGAGCAAATGGATGAGGTGAGTACATATATTTTTTTTTAACCCCATATTAACCCTCTGATAGGGTAAATGTGACCTCAGATGCAGTGTTGCACATGGCATCTGAGGGGTTCAATGACGTGGGGAAGCCACGATCGCTGTTCCCCATCATTGCACCTGCTACATACAATGGAATGTCATTCGTCATGATTCGAATATTTTTGTGAACTTTGGCGAAGCAACCAAATCAAACTTTGGCAAACTTCGCTCATATCTAATTAAGGCTACTTTCACACCTGCGTTCTGGGCTCCGCTTGTGAGTTCCGTTTGAAGGCTCTCACAAGCGGCCCCGAACGGATCCGTCCAGCCCTAATGCATTCTGAGTGGATGCGGATCCGCTCAGAATGCATCAGTCTGGCACCGTTTGTCCTCCGCTCCGCTCCGTGCCTCCGTGCGGAGGCAAACGGATCCGTCCAGACTTACAATGTAAGTCAATGGGGATGGATCTGTTTGAAGTTGACACAGTATGGCTCAATTTTCAAACGGATCCGTCCCCCATTGACTTTCAATGTAAAGTCAAAACGGATCTGTTTGCATTATCATGAACAAAAAAAAAAAAAGACGGATCCGCACCTAACGCAGGTGTGAAAGTAGCCTAAACCATAAGGAAAACTATACAAATGTGGTATTGTCTTAATTATACTGACCCAGGGAATGAAGGGCACAGGTCAGTTTTACCGCATAAGGAACGCTGAAGAGACAAAACCCATAAAACTGTGGCAGAATTGGAGTTTTCTCCAGCTTCTCGCTATATCATATGCAATATTAAGTGGTGCCATTAGAAAGTACAACTTGTGCCGCAAAAAACAAGCCCTTATACAGCATTTAAACAGAAAATGAGAAAAGTTATGGAAACGTAGAAACAAAAAATTCTCGGGGTTAAGGCTTTTCTAAGCCTCTCAATTTAAGGGTTAAACCAGGTTGTTTATTACAACTGTCTACCATCACTTTGACTTTACGAATGCTGTCTTGGCAATAAAAAGCTTGAAGGGAGTTCGATACAATCCTAGGAGACCACAGGGTATCATATATGACGTTTTGAAGCAATTATAGCACTTTCGATTTGGGTCGAATTTATTTGCACCGAATACAATCTGACTGGAGATAAAGGAACTTCTTGACCCAAATCGATTCTACACAAATCGAATATGCTTCAATTGACCTGAAAATTGGTATGATACTCTGATGTCTCCTAGGACTCTAATTATATATGAATACATGTTATGTGTTTTTGTTAATTTTTGCTCTGTCCTTAAGCTCTTGAATGCAATGACAGCAATAACAAATAACCTCAGAGTGACATGTATAGATATGGTAAGAAAGTGATGGTGAACCTTCTAGAGGATGAGTGCCAAAACTGCAACCCAAAACCCACTTATTTATAGCAAAGTGCCAACATGGGAATTTAACCTGAATACCAATATAGTATATCTTCCATGTACTTTATCATTTAGCTATAATAGCCTGCCTACCATACTTTCATCGCTCTGCCTGTGCCGTCCATAGTGCATAGTGCACCCTGCGCTGATGAATGGAAGGAAAAGTCTAAGGCATATTGGTACACCATAGACTTTTTCCAGGGTGCGGGTGCCCACAGAGAGGGCTCTGAGTGCCGCCTCTAGCACCCGTACCATAGGTTCGCCACCACTGTGGTAAATGCATGACACACTGCACCGTCTCATGTGTTATGCTTCTTCACATAAGAAAGCAAAAATTGTCCGTTCCATCCCTCTGTGGAATTCCTGGTGCACTGACAATGTTGTAAACCAGTTATTCCCATCTGTTAACTTTTAAAGCTAAATTATGTATATTTTTCCAGAAACAATCCGAGTTTGACAGGGGCGGATTGGTAATTCACTTCACCAGGAGGATTGCCTTTACTATGCAGTGGGCCACCAGTGCCTTCCCTTCACACTTGTGGCTTGCACTGTCATTATCAATATAATGCTGGAGTGTCTCCACTAACAAGTAGTGATGAGCGGCATAGGCAATATTCAGTTTAGGGATATTTCGTGAATTTTTCACACAATAAATTAGCGAACTCTAGAATTTTCGATCTCCAGTCATTAATTTTGCGATTGCGCAAATCGGCACTAATGATACGCATATTTTTTGCGCAATACATGCAACTTCACATTTTATCAGGTCTGAGTAGATATTACTGATTGTTGTAACATCACAGCACTATGTCTGTAGCATGTATGTATGGACAGCAGAGAAACAGTAATTCCTATCACACTGCCTAACACCCTGCACTGGAACCTATCAGCTACACTATATCACTATCTAACCTACACTGACTATCTACCACTAACTGTCTGTATTATATATATGAGCTAACTAACTATCTAATGTAATTGGATAAGGAATAGGATCCAGATGAAAGCACAGAGCACAGCAATGACACTGCTCTCTCTCTCTCAGAACTGCAAAAAAACAGCAGAAAATATCTGCTGGGGAGTTTCTTATATAGTAAAGGGGTAGGCAACTTTCCTATTGGTTGCTAGGGATGTTGTTAAGCTCTGACAAAAATATTGCAGCCTTCTCATTGGCCCACAAGCAAGAAGGGAGGTTACTGATGAAAAAAATCTAGAACATTTGCTATTACGAATATATAGCATTATATTCTACATCTTCGCGAATTCTTGAAGTGCCGATATTCGTGATTAGAATATTTGCGATTGATACTACTAACAAGGACATGGCCACACAGCAGATGAGGAAGAGGAAGCTGAGCAATGGTCCTCCCTGTCTCCAGTGAGGCAATGTTGAGGAAAAGCCGCCCATCAGAAAGTGAAGAATGTATGATGCAGAGGCTGGCAAGTGAGGAGCAGATGTGGAGGTTTGAGGTGAGAGCTATCTCAGAACAGAAGGATTGCATACCTCCCAAACATCCTGGATCCAGCAGGACAGTCCAGGATTTCAGAGGCTGTCCTATGGTTCCGGAATGGCTGAGGTATGTCCCGCTTCCAGCTGACTGTAATAGTGAAGCAGGGAGCCGTCCACTCCATGCTTCACCATTCAGCTCAGTGGTCTGCAGTCCGCAGCAGCAGCACAGTATACTGTCACACATCGCGCTGCTGTCCTGTGTAGGAGGAGTGACGGAATCAGCCTGTGGACTCCTCCTCCTACACAGCCCTGCCAGAGCAATGTGTAACATTATCCTGCTGCTGCTGCGCTCCGCAGGCAGCTGAGCTTTGATCATCAGAGGCACTATTTACAGGTCTTTTTTTTTTCTTCCTGTGAAGGGGGCACATGTTGGCATAAGTTTTATGAAGGGGGCACATGTTGGCATAACTTTTATGAAGGGGGCACATCTGGGCAAAGCTACTAAGAAGGGGCCCATCTGGACTTAGCTATTTTGAAGGGGGTATAGCTGCTATAAATGGGACATATCAGGGTGTAGCTACTATGAAGGAGGCTCATGTGGGCATTACTATTATGAAGGGGGCACATCTGGGCAAAGCTACTATGAAGGGGGCACATATCTGAGAATAGATACTGTGAAGGGGCACATGTGGGCATACCTACTGTGAAGGGGCACATATGGGCATACCTACTGTGAAGGGGCAAATATGGGCATAGCTACTAGGAAGGGGGCACATATGGGCATAAATTATGAAGGGGGCACATATGGGCAAAGCTACCATGAAAGTGGCACATGTGGGCATAAGTACTTTGAAAGGGGCAGATCTGGGCATAGCTACTGTGAAGGGGGCACAATTTGGGCATGATTACTGTGAAGGGGCATATGTGGGCATAACTACTGTGAGGAGCACAATGTGGGCATTACTATTGTGAAGGGGGCACATGTGACATACCTCCTACTGTAACTGTGGAAAATTGGAAAAAAGGGACAATACGGTATGTGCAATTTTGTTTTATACTATATAAAATTGGAAAGAGGGACAATATGTGCAAATTTGTTTCATACTAGACAACTCCTCTAACTACACTCAAAGCAAACTATACACACTCATGCCCCCACATAGTAATTATTCCCCCTTTGTGCCAGCATACAGTAGTAATGCCTGCACTTAACAGGCATTACAGTAATCCCTTAACAGTAGTAATGCCCACATTGTGCCCCTATGAGTAGTTATGCCCATGTGTCCGCCTTCACAGTAGTAATGCTCACATGTGCCCCCTTCACAATAGATATGTGCCTCCCAAATAAAGCAGGAGCGAAACCCTGGTCGGGCATTGTTTTATAAGTGATGTTGAACTCAAGACTACAATCTTGCAAGTAAAATAAAGTGTATTGTGAACTTTTAAAATGGGTCTATGCTATGTCAGTACTTCTTTGAAGGTTGTGAGGGCATTAAGGGAACTGGGTGTGTATAGTTATGCTTTGGGCACAGTTAGAGGCGTTGCCTAGTAGCGCACCACACAAATTGTCCCTCTTTGCAATTTTCTAAAGTTTGGAGGTATGAGAGTGGAGACATACTAAACACTGGGCAGACAGTCCATAGTTTAACAGCATGAAATGAGCTGTGTCAGCATACAAAAAATCAAATCAGCAGACTTCCAAAAAATGACAAGTGAGACCCGGAGTTCATGTTTAAGAAGGTACAATAGCTCAGCTTCCTCATGCAAACACACTGGTAAAAAGTGCCTGTACTTTGTGTAAACAAGCAGTTCTAACACACAGTGCTGGTGGTTGTGATCCATGCTGACTTCTGACTGTGAATTGCTGGTCTCTGCAATATGAGTGTGGACATGCATGCCAGGATGCAGGTCCCTGACTGCCTTTTTCTTGTAGAGGTCAGATGACTATTATATATCCATCATACAAAGCAACCCCAAATATAACAGGATATCTCTGAAAGGTCATAGAGTAGCCCAATTTGATGATCAGCATTGTGGTTGCAGCTCAGACTTTAACCTGTTAGAGAACTACACTATATGTGTATTCCATGTCTCAAAACATACCATCAAATTATAATCATATTTATCTAGTATGGTGAACACCGTAACAGGAAAAAAAATCGAAATTGTCATTTTGTCATTTTTTTGTTGCTTCACCTACCAAAAGAAATTTAATAAAAAGGAATAAAAAAGTCACAAAAGCTCCAAAATGAGCCTCCACACAGCTCTGTAGATATAACTATAAAAAAAGTTATAGGAGTCAGAATATGACGATGGCCAGTACAAAGAAAAAAATATTTTTTCCAAGTATTAAAAAAAAAAAATATATATATATATATATATAGACAGTACAGACCAAAAGTTTGTACACACCTTCTCATTCAAAGAGTTTTCTTTATTTTCATGACTATGAAGGCATCAAAACTATGAATTAACACATGTGGAATTATATACATAACAAACAAGTGTGAAACAACTGAAAGTATGTCATATTCTAGGTTCTTCAAAGTAGCCACCTTTTGCTTTGATTACTGCTTTGCACACTCTTGGCATTCTCTTGATGAGCTTCAAGAGGTAGTCCCCTGAAATGGTCTTCCAACAGTCTTGAAGGAGTTCCCAGAGATGCTTAGCACTTGTTGGCCATTTTGCCTTCACTCTGCGGTCCAGCTCACCCCAAACCATCTCGATTGGGTTCAGGTCCGGTGACTGTGGAGGCCAGGTCATCTGGCGCAGGACCCCATTACTCTCTTTCATGGTCAAATAGCCCTTACTTTCAAAGTTTTCCCAATTTTTCGGCTGACTGACTGACCTTCATTTCTTAAAGTAATGGTTTTTATTTACTTAGCTGCTTTTTTCTTGCCATAATACAAATTCTAATTCTAAAACAGTCTATTCAGTAGGACTATCAGCTGTGTATCCACCTGACTTCTCCTCAACGCAACTGATGGTCCCAACCCCATTTATAAGGCAAGAAATCCCACTTATTAAACCTGACAGGGCACACCTGTGAAGTGAAAACCATTTCAGGGGACTACCTCTTGAAGCTCATCAAGAGAATGCCAAGAGTGTGCAAAGCAGTAATCAAAGCAAAAGGTGGCTACTTTGAAGAACCTAGAATATTACATATTTTCAGTTGTTTCACACTTGTTTGTTATGTATATAATTCCACATGTGTTAATTCATAGTTTTGATGCCTTCAGTGTGAATCTACAATTTTCATAGTCATGAAAATAAAGAAAACTCTTTGAATGAGAAGGTGTGTCCAAACTTTTGGTCTGTACTGTATATATATACACTGACCTAAAGAATTATCAGAAACACCATACTAATACGGTGTTGGACCCCCTTTTGCCTTCAGAACTGCCTTAATTCTACGTGGCATTGATTCAACAAGGTGCTGATAGCATTCTTTAGAAATGTTGGCCCATATTGATAGGATAGCATCTTGCAGTTGATGGAGATTTGAGGGATGCACATCCAGGGCACGAAGCTCCCGTTCCACCACATCCCAAAGATGCTCTATTGGGTTGAAATCTGGTGACTGTGGGGCCATTTTAGTACAGTGAACTCATTGTCATGTTCAAGAAACCAATTTGAAATGATTCGAGCTTTGTGACATGGTGCATTATCCTGCTGGAAGTAGCCATCAGAGGATGGATACATGTTCTCATTCTGTTTACGCCAAATTCGGACTCTACCATTTTAATGTCTCAACAGAAATCGAGACTCATCAGACCAGGCAACATTTTTCCAGTCTTCAACAGTCCAATTATGGTGAGCTCCTGCAAATTGTAGCCTCTTTTTCCTATTTGTAGTGGAGATGAGTGGTACCCGGTGGGGTCTTCTGCTGTTGTAGCCCATCCGCCTCAAGGTTGTGTGTGTTGTGGCTTCACAAATGCTTTGCTGCATACCTCGGTTGTAACGAGTGGTTATTTCAGTCAACGTTGCTCTTCTATCAGCTTGAATCAGTCGGCCCATTCTCCTCTGACCTCTAGCATCCACAAGGCATTTTTGCCCACAGGACTGCCGCATACTGGATGTTTTTCCCTTTTCACACCATTATTTGTAAACCCCAGAATCGGTTGTGCTTAAAATCCCAGTAACTGAGCAGATTGTGAAATACTCAGACCGGCCCGTCTGGCACCAACAACCATGCCACGCTCAAAATTGCTTAAATCACCTTTCTTTCCCATTCTGACATTCAGTTTGGAGTTCAGGAGATTGTCTTGACCAGGACCACCCCCCTAAATGCATTGAAGCAACTGCCATGTGATTGGTTGACTAGATAATTGCATTAATGAGAAATAGAACAGGTGTTCCTAATAATTCTTTAGGTGAGTGTATATAAATGTAGTATCTCTGTAATCATACTAAGCCAGAAAATACACTACTCACTACTTGGGTAAAATGTATGGAAAACCTAAAAAGTTCACCCTACAGTGATATTATATCATAAGTGGGGCATTTAAGTAGAAGCATGCTGTTCTGTCTTCTTACACGTTCACACAGCGTGCAGTCTGAAATTCAGCAAAAATCATTCCTGTCTTCCAAATAAGAGGACTGTTGTTTGTACTTGTTTATTGGTAAAACAGGATTGTTTGATAAAGCAGATATTCTTTTACAAGGATGGTGAAGTTTAAGGCTACTTTCACACTACTGTTCAGAGCGGGTCCGTCTGATGTCTGCTCAGACGGATCCGCTCCTATAATGCAGACGTTTGTATCCGTTCAGAATGGATCCATTATAGTTAGAAAAAAATTCTAAGTGTGAAAGTAGCCTGAACGGATCTGTCCAGACTTTACATTGAAAGTCAATGGGGGACGGATCCGTTTGAAGATTGAGCCATATTGTGTCATCTTCAAACGGATCCGTCCCCATTGACTTACATTGTAAGTCTGGACGGATCCGCTTGCCTCTGCACGGCCAGGCGGACACCCGAACGCTGCAAGCAGCGTTCAGGTGTCCGCTTGCTAAGCGGAGCGGAGGCTGAACGCTGCCAGACTGATGCATTCTGAGCGGATCCGCGTCAACTCAGAATGCATTAGGGCTGGACGGATACCTTCGGGGCCGCTTGTGAGCCCCTTCAAACGGAGCTCACAAGCGGACACCCGAACACTAGTGTGAAAGTAGCCTTAGAAGGAGATATGCAAAAGAACAGCTCTGCTGATGTGTACTGGAGACTGGAGGCTTCTCTTTCCCAGGATGCTTTGCACTTCCATAATGCAGTGCACCACCCACAATGCAGTAGTCTCTGTAACAGAAAAACAAAGTGTAGTACAACTTATCACCACTAGATGGTGCCATAACTACAATAACCACTTGATAAATACCATGACTCTGGCAGAATGAACTAGATAGGGTTGACCGAACCTGAACTGTAAAATTCAGGTTCGTACCGAACTTTAGAATTTTTGGACCCGAACCTGAAAAGTTTGGGTTCGAGTTCGGTGTTCGGCGAGTTAATGGCGCTTTTTGAAAGGCTGTAGAGCAGCCAATCAACAACCGTTTAACTCGTGTTCCCTTAGAAGCCAATCACAGCCATGCCTACTAATGGCTGTGATTGGCCAGTGCAGCATGTGACCCAGCCTCTATATAAGTTGGAGTCATGTAGCGCTGCACGTTACTCTGCTATTACTAGTGTAGGGATAGGATGCTGCTGCTGTGAGGGAGAGAATAGGAAAGACTCTGTTATCAGAAGTGCTTAATAACTCTGCGATCTACAGCGATTTTGTTTTGTGGGTGCAGTGCAATTTTTTTTTACCCTGCCCTGAGCCCAGTGACACAGAAAAAGAACTTTTAACCGTCTGTTATTTAGGTGGGCATCAGCAGCCATTTTATGCAAGTTCAGTGCACCAGCACAGCATATGTGCATTTGTCACAGTGAAATACAAAGTTTAAATACTGTTATTATATTATGGGTTTAAAAAAAAACAAATTTTTTGCAAGATAATACATTTTGGATCCTTTGCTGAATTTGTGACAGTCAAATACAAACTTTAAAGGTATTCTGTCATCAGGTTTGGGGCTATAGATATACGGACATGCACGGCTAGATCGCCGCTAGCATGTCCGCAATATATGTGTCCTATAGGGCTGTGTGGTTTTAATTTCTTTAAAAAACGATTTTATAGATATGCAAATGAGTGTTGAATGTGTCCAAGGGGCTGCACTAACCTTACTTGTGTCCAGTCACGCCCGCCTGTGAAGGAGCCCAGCACCGCCTATGTCTCCTCCTTTCATCAACGATAGATTGCCGTAATCTCGCGATGCGCGAGCTCGCGCATGCGCAGTGCCGGTATAGTGTTCCTTCCCTGTGCTGGCATCAGCCTCAGGGAAAGAACTGCGCATGCGCGAGCTCGCGCATCGCGAGATTAAGGCAATCTATCGTTGATAGATTCAGTTGACACTGAAATTTGTCATCTTTTTGACTAAATTGTTGAAAATTGGCAGTTACATTGTCGCCTGACATAAACCATGTGTTAGTTTAGTGGGTGAACGGAAAAAATGAGGAGAGCATCAAATAAGGGACGTGGCCCCGGTCTTGGTGCTGCTGGTCGAGCTCCTGTTGCAGGGTGAGGACGTGGTCGATCTGTGCCAGCTACACGCACAAGTGAACAACCTTCCTCCGGTGCTAATCGGCGACAGAACTTTCAGCGTTATTTGGTAGGGCCGAATGTGGCTCTACGAATGGTGAGGCCAGAACAAGTACAGGCTATAGTAGACTGGATGGCTGACAGTGCCTCCAGTTCCTTCACATTGTCTCCCACCCAGTCTCCTGCTGAAAGTTGAGAGTTGGCACCTGCAGCCCATGGCCATCAGTCTATCACCTCACCCCCTTGCAAATCAGCCAAGCAGTCTGAGCCCCAAGTCATGGAGCAGTCTCTTCTGCTTTTTGATGACTCTGCTAGCAGGGTTTCCCAGGGCCATCCACATAGCCCTTCCCCAGAAGTGGAAGAGATTGAGTGCACCGATGCCCAACTACTAATGTTTCAGGATGAGTACATGGGAGGACCACTGCAGCACGTCTCGGATGATGACGAAACACAGGTGCCAACTGCTGTGGCTTTCTGCAGTGTGCAGACCGAGAAGGAGGGCAGAGGTAAAGACTGGGTGGAGGATGATGTAGAGGATGATGAGGTCCTCGACACCACATGGAATCAAGGTCATGCGAGTGACCTGTCTAGTTCAGAGGAAGAGGCGGTGGTCGCACAGAGCCACCAGCACAGCAGAAGAGGGAGCAGGGTGTAAAAGAATGCCAGCATTTCAAAATTACTGGCCTTTGAAATGCTGTCATTCCGTCTGGTGGAGACAGAGAGTTTTCAATGCCTTATGGTGGTGGCTGTCCCACAGTATGTCATGCCCAGCCGCCACTACTTTTCCTGGTGAGCCATCCCTTCCCTGCACAACCAAGTGGTGGACAAAGTCAGGTGTGCAATGCGCAACGCCGTCTATGGCAAGGTCCACCTAACTACGGATACGTGGACCAGTAAGCACGGTCAAGGACGTTATATCTCCCTAACAGCACACTGGGTAAATGCAGTGGCGGCTGGGCCTGAGGCGGATAGCAGTTTGGCAGTTTTAAAACTTATCTGTTTGGGGGACAAACCACACACCGAGCAGGAGCTGTGGACGGGCATGGAACAACAGACCGATGAGTGGTTGGTGCCAGTGAGACTCAAGCCCGGCCTGGTGGTGTGCGATAATGGGCGAATTCTCGTAGCAGCTTTCGGCCTAGCTGGTTTGACGCACATACCTTGCCTTGCACATGTGCTGAATTTGGTGGTGCAGAGGTTCCTTAAAAATTACCCCGATAGAGCTGCTGCAGAAAATGCGGGCCGTCTGTGCGCACTTTTGGCGTTCTCACCCAGCTGCTGCTCGCCTGTCAGCGCTGCAGCGTAACTTCGGCCTTCCCGCTCACCGCCTCATATGCGACATGCCCACAAGGTGGAACTCCACCTTGCACATTCTGGCCAAACTGTGCGAGCAGCAGCAGGAGATAGTGGAGTTTCAGCTGCAGCACGCACGGATGAGTCGCTCTGCGGAAAAGCACCACTTTACCACCAATGAGTGGGCCTTCATGCGAGACCTGTGTGCCTTGTTGCTCGGTTTCGAGTACTCCACCAACATGGCCAGTGCCGATAATGCCGTTCTCAGCATTACTATCCCACTTCTATGCCTCCTTGAAAAGACTCTTCGGGCGATGTGGCACAGGAGGAGGAGGAGGAAGAGGGATCATTTTCAAGGGTTTCAGGCCAGTTATTCACAAGTGGCTCCGAGGGTGGGTTCCTGCACCCACAAACGCCAGGTACACAATTGTCCAGCCAGGGAACAGTTCTGGAGGATGACGAGGTGGAAGATGAGGTGGAGGAGATGGAGGAGGAGGAACGGTGTTCACAGCAGGGTGGCACCCAAACCAGCTCATGGCCATCACTGGTGCGTGGCTGGGGGGATACAGAGGACACAGTTGATACACCTCCCACAGAGGACAGCTTGTCGTTGCCTCTTGGCAGCCTGGCACACATGAGCGATTACATGCTGCAGTGTCTCTGCAATGACCGCCAAGTTGGCCACATTCTAACTTGTGCTGATTACTGAATGGCCACGCTGCTGGATCCCCGTTACAAGGATAACGTACCAGCCCTAATTCCATCACTGGAGCGTGAGTACAAGCGCACGCTGGTAGACGCGCAGCTGGTTGCATTTCCACCCAACAGTGGGGGCACAGTGGAAACCCAAGGCGAAGGCAGAGGAGGAGGAAGAGGTCGCCAACGCAGCTGGGGCATCGCCAGAACCTTAAGAAGGAAGGGTTAGCATGGCCGAGATGTGGAAAAGCTTTGTCAGCACGCCACAACAACCAGCACCACAAGCTGATATGGAACGTCTTAGCAGGAGGCAGCATTTCAGCAACATGGTGGAGCGGTATGTGTGCACACGCCTACACATACTGAATGATGGGTCTGCCCACTTCAACTTCTGGGTCTCCAAATTGGGCATATGGCCTGAGCTTTCCCTTTACGCCTTGGGGGTGCTGGCCTGCACTGCAGCCAGTGTATTGTCTGAACGTGTGTTTAGCACGGCAGGGGGCGTTATCACAGACAAGCGCAGCCGCCTGTCCACAGCCAATGTGGACAAGCTAACGTTCATTAAAATGAACCAGGCATGGATCCCACAGGACATGTCCGTATCTTGTGCAGAATAGACATGTATACCGGCCTTACTCAGCCATTGTTATACTCCAGCGCAATTGCTCATTGTTGTATTTTTGATATTTCCCACTCAATTTAAAAAATAAAATAAAAATTAAAACCAAAAACCAGTGTTGGCTACCTCTTCTTCCTCCACCGCCGCTTCCACCTACACCGCTACGTCTGCCAACCTCCAACTTATAGATCAAGATTATTATTTTTAAGTATTTTATTTTAAGTCATTTCACTAATTTGTCTGATACATTGTCGGGTGAAATTCACAAATTTTTGGCTGTGATATACCCCTGCTCTGCCTAGTAGACAAGGAAATACATTTCACTAATTTGTCTGTTACATTGTCGGGTGAAATTCAGCAATTTTTGGCTGTGATATACCCCTGATCTACCTAGTAGATAGGGAAATACATTTCACTAATTTGCCTGTTACATTGTTGGGTAAAATTCACCAATCTTTGGCTGTAATATACCCCTGCTCTACCTAGTGGACAGGGAAATACATTTCACAAATTTGTCTGTTACATTGTCTGGTGAAATTCACTAATCTTTGGCTGTGATATACCTCTGCTCTACCTAGTGGACAGGGAAATACATTTCACTAATTTGTCTGTTGCATTGTCGGGTGAAATTCAGCAATTTTTGGCTGTGATATACCCCTGATCTACCTAGTAGTTAGGGAAATACTTTTCACTAATTTGTCTGTTACATTGTTGGGTGAAATTCACCAATTTTTTGCTGTGATATACCCCTGCTCTACATAGTGGAGAATAAAATGCATTTCACTAATTTGTCTGTTATATTGTTGGATGACATTCACCAATTTTTGCCTGTGATATACCCCTGCTCTACCTAGTAGATAGGGAAATACATTTCACTAATTTGCCTGTTACATTGTTGGGTAAAATTCACCAATCTTTGGCTGTAATATACCCCTGCTCTACCTAGTGGACAGGGAAATACATTTCACAAATTTGTCTGTTACATTGTCTGGTGAAATTCACTAATCTTTGGCTGTGATATACCTCTGCTCTACCTAGTAGACAGGGAAATAAATTTCACTAATTTGTCTGTTACATTGTCGGGTAAAATTCACCAATCTTAGGCTGTGATATACCCCTGCTCTACCTAGTGGACAGGGAAATACATTTCACTAATTTGTCTGTTACATTGTCGGGTGAAATTCACCAATTTATGGCTGTGATATACCCCTGCTCTACCTAGTGGAGAATGAAATACATTTCACTAATTTGTCTGTTATATTGTTGGGTGAAATTCACCAATTTTTGGCTGTGATATACCACTGTTCTACCTAGTAGATAGGGAAATACATTTCACTAATTTGTCTGTTACATTGTTGGGTAAAATTCACCAATCTTTGGCTGTGATATACCCCTGCTCTACCTAGTGGACAGGGAAATACATTTCACTAATTTGTCTGTTACATTGTCGGGTGAAATTCACCAATTTATGGCTGTGATATACCCCTGCTCTACCTAGTGGAGAATGAAATACATTTCACTAATTTGTCTGTTATATTGTTGGGTGAAATTCACCAATTTTTGGCTGTGATATAACACTGTTCTACCTAGTGGACAAGGAAATACATTTCACTAATTTGTCTGTTACATTGTTGGGTGACAAATGCTCATCTTTTGCGCTAGAAAGTACATTTGCGGCCTACACTGCATTTAGGACAGTACGAATGGTGAGGCCAGAACAAGTACAGATTATAGTAGATTGGGGGGCTGACAGTGCCTACAGTTCCTAGGCATTGTCTCCCACCCAGTCCCCTGCTGAAAGATCAGAGTTGGCACCTACAGCCCGTGGCCATCTGTCTTTTAACTCACCCCCTTGCAAATTAGGAATATATGTTGGTTGTTCAACCAGAAAATTCAAAGTGAGGTTGCTTGAACATATTAACTATATATTAAATCCTGCATATGTCAACATCTCAAGTGCGGCAAAACACTTTATCATGGCCCATAATAGAAGTTTATGTTCATTTACAGCTTATGCCATTGAACAAGTGTTTTTGCCCACAAGAGGTGGAGACTTCAAAAGGCTTGTATATCAGAGAGAAGCTTTCTGGATTCTCAAATTGAATTCCAGAAGCCCTGTAGGACTAAATCAGAGAAAAGAACTCATGTACATTTACTAATAGCATTAAATCATACCATGTTGCAACTTTGAAGAATATTAATATATAGCCTAATTGAACTGTGATGTATTGTTGCCAGCAGATATAGAGGAGTGTTCAGACGGAGCGGTTTTCCTCTATTTTGGGATCTCTCAATATATTTATATTGAGTTATTTATTTATTTACTTTTTCATGTCCCTGACCTGTCTTTGTCTTTATTTTTCCTCTCTACCTGCTGGATTTTATACTATGAAATGTCTGTTTATAACGGCTTATTCTGGATTTTAACTTTAAATGTGTTTCTGTGCACTTAAATTTCTGTGAACACTTTTAATTATAACACCTGGGATGACCAGCACCGCCCTGCTAGTTTAATAGGGGAGGGATTTGTTAAGTTCACGTCTATATATATACTGTGTTGGAAATTTATTGTGGAGGTCATGATTAAAAACCATCTGGTTCGAAACATGTAGACTGCATTGGGGCTTGCACTTTGAGGGTTCCGTAACCGCTTACACTTTGGTTTGTGTAATAAACACCGTCAAGCAAAGATACGAAGTGCTGGATTTTCTTTTCCTTCAAATTAGGAAAGCAGTCTGAGCCCCAAGTCATGCAGCAGTCTCTTATGCTTTTTGATGACTCTGCTGGCAGGGTTTCCGTGGGCCATCCACATAGCCCTGCACCAGAAGTGGAAGAGATTGAGTGCACTGATGCCCAACCACTTATGTTTAAGGATGAGGACATTGGAATACCACCGCAGCACAACTCTGATGACAAAACACAGGTGCCAACTGCTGTGGCTTTCTGTAGTTAGCAGACCGAAAAAGAAGGGCAGGGGTAAAGAGTGGGTGGAAGATAATGTGGAGGATGATGAGATACTAGACCCCCACATGGAATCAAGTTCATGTGAGTGACCTGTCTTGTTTGGAGGAAGAGGCGGTGGTCGCACAGAGGCACCAGCACAGCAAAAGAGGGAGCAGGGTGCAAAAGCGTCTGTTACATTCTTGGCTGACATTTTACCATTTTTGCAGTGAATAAACCCCTGCTCTACATAGGTGACAGGGACATAAATTTCAAAAAAATCGTCTTTTACATTGTCAGGTGACATTTTACCAATTTTGCCGTATGCAAACCACTGCTCTGCAAAGGTGACAGGGACCTAATTTTTGTAAAATCGTCTGTTCAATTGGTGGGTGACATGAATACAGTTTTGCTCTGCATAGTTGACAGGGACCGAAATTTTTAAAAATCGTCTGTTCCATTGGTGGGTGACATTAACCCATTTTTGCCAATGAAAAACCCCTGCTATGCATAGGTGACAGGGACTTAAATTTCTAAAATTCATCATAATTTGATGTACGCCACCTGCTTTCATTCGATCCTTCCGCTTTAACAACTTGTCCCACATTTCCGCTCTATCACATTTCAGCCATTGACTTCCCTTGGATGTGGTATCCCTTTCTCACGCTCCCTATCCAGCGTGGAACCCTGATTCATTGCTAACCGTGATTAACATGATAGGCGCAGAAAAGAACATCAGAAGTTGATAGAGAAGATATCCAATTGGATCGTGGACGTCACGGGGAAGTGCGATCAGGCAGAAGTTATCTAGCTTAGAAACTGATATGAGACGCACAGGAGTGAGTGAAACCACAGAAGGAGGTGCTCTCAGTAACAAAGGATTTGCCCCTCCTTTACAAATGAACAATATAAAACAATATACTGGGCACTCGCGCTATAAGTGGAACCATAAGATAAGACGATAATATAATGATAAATCAATTTATTAGTGTACCTTGACGTTAATAATAATAAAATACAATAGACTGTACTATCTAAAAGTCAAAATGGAATACATTGGTGTAAAATGGATTAGAATATACAATAGACTACAATTAATAAAAATATATGGCTCAATTCATAGACAATATTAGTAGACAATAACAAGGAATTAATAATAAGCTAAAATATTGAATAGCATGAGGTAGTATTGCATAAATAATGTCTCGTTCCAAACTGTGGAATATGGATAAAGTACTGGGAAAGAATCTCCAAATGTTCCAAAGGGCCAAAGGAGCAATGAAAAAGCAGTGTTCTGTTACAGTGAGTGTTTGTTGCGGCGTCCCGCTTCTACTCACTGTTCAGTGATTGCTGATGTAGTTTTCACTGCTGGGATTCCGGTTCTCTGTGTCACCGACTGTTCGCTTTCTGGTTGTCTCCGCCACCGGTCTATATGGCTCTGGGCACCGCTCCGTACAATTGAAGAGCCGATGTCCTCCAAGCTTCTATTTGCCTGCTTCCACGCTGGTATAACTCTGGTTATGAGAAATACAAGCTCCTCATGAGTCAGCGTGCCAGGTCCTCTTTGCTTGTACAACGTTCCGGATTTATCGCGCTAACCTAGAATAACTGCAGCACTAGGTACGACAAGAGTTCGTGTAGAGGTAAGCTGGGGGTCTTGGATCAAACGCGTTTCGGGGCTTCACGTTGCCCCTACCTCAGTGATGAACAATCCCCCTTACAAAAGACCTTTTTATGCCAAATGTGATGCTGAATCCAATCATCCAATTTGATGTTACTCCTCCTATTTTTCACATTGTGATGTCAATCAGTACGATGCGAATTTAAAAGTCTTTGTTACTCTATCAAGATCTACCTTTTTACCAGTAACATTGCTCAATTACATTCCAAATCTGTATATAAGCCGCTTATTTATTTATACGACAGATTGTAATAATACATAGATAAGGGACATGCCTGAACATAAACTACCAGGGAATAATGGTCACTATCTCCATAAATATATGTATATAACATCCATATACATAAATAGATAGATCGCTGCAACCTATTTTTATATATATATTAACTAGGCAATTTCTATGTTTTTAGATTTCGCCCAGTATTATCTAAATGTCGCTGGGTTGAGGTTTGCAACATTGATAATGGCCGTATATCTGGTAACCGATTGTTCCTATGTATAAACGATACTAATAAATATATGTATATAAGAGGGTAGTTAGAAAATTTTTTGGGTAGTCAGAAAATTTTTTACATTAATATCCTTATTATCTATAACAGTAATTTCCATTGTATAGACTAAAACAAAGTAAAACTGACGAACTAAGCAGTTTGAAAAATCTACCATTATTAGTAATAAAAACTCGATAAAATTATTACATAAAATTGTTTAAGATCCTTTTTTTCAAAAGTGCATTAATTTTTACTTGTCTTCTTGGTTATTTAGAACTGAATCTTTTTCATATTTTGATAATCTTGATATTTTTGATCATTTACTTCACTTATGTAACTTCTTGCCGACAGTGATAGTGTGGGACTCATTGGTCTGTGGCTCTAAAGACATGATGTGTAGGTGGATGTGCCTCGCGAAGGGCCGAACCCCCCAGATTATATTCACTGGGAAGGGTTTTACCATCCGCGGGGGACATCCACCCAAATTTACGGAAACCCGAACAATTTGAATTCTGCGTTCAGTCCTCCCGGCATTAAAGTATTCAGTTCATAAATTCTTTGCGTTTCTAACCTGGACATCTTACTTATATGGTCCCCTCCCCTCCATCCTTTCTCTACTTTGTCTATTGCTGCGAATGTTAATCCTTTTGGATTCTTATCATGTTTCAATTTAAAATGTTTAGACAAAGCATGAGTGTCCAAACCTTTTCTAATATTCGCAACGTGTTCGGAAATGCGTTTTTTTAAAGTTCTTTTTGTTCTTCCCACATACTGACGTCCGCATGGGCATTCAATAATGTATATGACGTTATCCGAGTTGCAAGTAAGGAATTCTTTTATTATATGTTTATGATTATTAGTCCTAGACGTGATTTCTTTAATTTTACGGGGAAATGTGGTTTCCTTACAATTCCCACATTTACCACATCTATGGAAACCTTCCATATTTAACCATTTTTGTATACTTTGGTTGTTTGTGTCTTTTCTTTTTATCGTTGGTGCTACTAAAGTGCCTAGGCTGGGAGCCTTAGTGAAGGAGATTTGTGGTTTCATTGGTATTAGGGAACCTATTACTTTATCTTTTTGGAGTAAATGCCAATGTTTGCCTATTATTTTTTGTATCTTTCTGTATTCCTCATTAAAGGGCAAAATAATCCTCAATTCCTCTTTCTCTCCTTCTTTATCCTTTTTACTTTCTAGGAAAAATTCTTCTCTTTTCATACTCCTAACTTAATTTAAGGAACTATTAATTAATTTCTCGGGATAATCCTTCTCCAAAAATGCCTTCTTCATTTCCTTAGCTTCTTCCTCAAAATGAACGTCTGCTGTGCAATTGCGCTTTATTCTACAGAATTGGCCCTGCGGTATATTTATCAGCCAGCTAGGTAAATGACAGCTGCTGTATAAAATATAACTGTTCCTTGTTGTGGGTTTTATATAAGTACGGCTTTGTAATGTTGTGTCTTTGGTAAAAAAAATTAAATCTAAAAATTCAACTATTTCTTTGTTAATATTATGAGTAAAATTTAAGTTAAAATTATTAATATTAATCTCTAATAAAAAATTATCCAATGATTCCCTACCCGACTTCCAAATAAAAAACACGTCGTCTATGTACCTTTGCCATAGTACCAGGTCCACCCCTAGTCGGGGGGCAATGATGCGCTCCTCCCACTCTGCCATAAACAAATTGGCATAACTAGGGGCGAACCTGGTACCCATGGCCGTACCCCGTGTCTGTAGGTAAAAATCCGATTCAAAGTTAAAATAGTTATGGGTTAATATAAAATCTACACTCTGTATTAAAAAATCTATTTGTCCTTCTTGCAATCTTCCTTCCTTCTTCAATTGTGTATCCACTGCCTCCTTTCCTTGTTCATGTCTTATAATTGTGTATAATGATTGAACATCAAGGGTGCCCATCCACCATTCCTCCTCAAATTTCAAATTTTCTATAATATTGATTATTTGTGTAGAATCTTTGGTATACGATGGGGTTTTTCTGACCGTGGGTTGTAATAAGACGTCAATATATTTCGACAGATTGCATGTTAACGACTGAATACCAGAAACAATAGGGCGACCGGGTGGATTATTAATATCTTTATGAATTTTTGGTATACAATAGAATACCGGCAATCTTGGGTATCTATTCAATATAAAGTTATATTCATCGTCCGTTAAAATCCCTTTACTTCTACCATCTTCCACTAGACTAGTTAATTCCATGAAAAACTCATCTGTGGGATCCTTATTTAATTTCTGGTATGTGTCGGCGTCTGTCAATTGTCTATAACATTCTAAATTATACTTGTCTGTGTCTTGTACGACTATTGACCCCACTTTATCAGCAGGGCGAATGATGATGTTATTGTCTTTTTGTAGTTGTTTTAGCACGTCAATCTCTTTTTTTGTTAAATTCTTTCGCCTATATTTGTTGGTGTCTTTCACTTTACGTATATCGTTTGCTACACTCTCTTTAAATGTCGCCATTTCTTGGCTTATTTCACATCTTGGGTATTTCTTTGAGCGATTTTTTAACTGAGTATGTGTGTACTTTCCGCAGTGCATTGTATCCATTACTGTCATGGTCTTACCTGCTTGCTGCTCTCCTTCGTTTGACATGTGCTGGCGGCCATCTTGGTTTCTGGGTTTCTTGTAGCCTTCCACCCTGCGGCTCCTCCTTCCCCTGGGAGGAGCTGGATGCCTAGCTCATATATATAGGAGGTCTGTGGCTTCAGTTCCTTGCTTGGTCCTCTTGTGTTCACATGCTTCTAAGACTGCTGCTGCTTCTGGTTCCTGATCCTGGCTTCGTCTGACTACCCTGCTGGTTCCTGATCCTGGCTTCGTCTGACTACCCTGCTGGTTCCTGATCCTGGCTTCCTCTGACTACCCTTCTGGTTCCTGACCTCTGGCTTCGCAAAGACTCTGCTCGGTTTCACCATCCGTTTGGACTTTTGCTTTACAGCTTTATTTTCAATAAAGCCTTCTTATTTTCACTTATCTCTTGTTGTACGTCTGGTTCATGGTTCCGTGACATTAGGACCAAGCCATGAATTCTGACGGTACAGGGCCATCCTCGCTACCCACGCTGGTTGCCAGACTTGATCAGCAAGATCACCTGTTGGGTCGGTTCGCTGTGGCGTTGCAAACCCTGCTTGAACGCACGGCTCATTTCGCTCCCGTTGCCGATGGGTCGGTTGTCGCTCCTGGGCTCGCTCCTACTGCCGCTCCGGTTGTTGCGCCAGAGTCTACCCCGACACCTGTTGTTGCGCCTGCGGTGTTTCGGGGTATGACCGGTTCTGCCCCTCTTCCACAGCGCTTTGGGGGAGAGCCAACTCAGTGCCGAGGTTTCCTTAACCAGGTGGGCATTTATTTCGAGTTGCTGCCACATGCCTTTCCTACTGAGAGATCAAAGGTGGGCTTCTTGATCTCGCTGCTCTCGGACAAGGCCTTGGCCTGGGCCAGCCCTTTATGGGAGAACAACAATCCGGTGGTTGCCGAGTTTTCCGGTTTTGTTGCTTCTCTTCGGAAGGTATTCGATGTGCCGGCTCGTGCTGCCTCTGCTGCGAAGCTCCTTATGTCCATCAGACAGGGTTCACGATCCGTAGCTGAATACGCCATTGAGTTTCGTACCCTGGCAGCAGAGGTGGGCTGGAATAATGAGGCTCTGGTCGCTGCTTTCTCTCATGGTCTCTCGGATGCCTTGAAGGATGAGGTTGCAGCTAAGGACCTACCAGTTGAGCTCGAGTCTCTTATTTCTTTCCTGATTTTGATTGACACCAGACTCAGGGAGAGACCTTCCTTTAAGGAGAACCTGCGGAGGTCTTCTAACAGATTGGTGCCTACGTTTGCTGTCCCACCCGTGCCTCCCTCTCCTCCCACGCCTCCTGGGGATGACTTGTCTGGGGGTGAACCCATGCAGCTGGGGTTTGCTCGCCTGTCCGAGGGGGAGAGGGCACTCCGGAGACGCGAGGGCCGATGCATGTACTGTGGTCTCGGTGGGCATTTTCGGTTGGCATGTCCGAACCGTCCGGGAAACGCTCGTACCCTGAGATCCTGTCGGGGGCAGATCTTGGGTGGAGTCTCCTCGTCCCCGGTTTCCCGTGTTGACAAACCACTGATCACTGTTGTCCTCTCCTGGGTCGGGGGCTCGGTGACGACCCAGGCGTTGGTGGACTCTGGTGCTGGTGGTTTGTTCATTGATAGTGTGTTCGCTGCCGCCAATTCCATTCCTCTGCAGGCTCGAGGTTCCCCACTGGCTCTTGAGGCGATAGACGGCAGACCCCTTCTGCCGCCACACGTGACTCATGAGACCCTTCCAGTGGGGATAGCCATTGGTGCCGTTCACAGAGAGTCGGTCTGCCTCCAGGTTATTTCGTCTCCACACTACTCGGTGGTCTTGGGGTACCCCTGGCTCCAGAAGCATAATCCGACTTTCGATTGGAGATCGGTCGAGATCCTCTCGTGGTCACCGCAGTGTGGGGCTAGTTGCATCCATGGGTCTGTCAAGTTGCTGTGTACTTCCTCGGACTCTCTGTTGCCTCCTGAATACGAGGAGTACCGGGATGTATTCGATAAGGTGCGCGCGGTTGCCCTACCTCCGCACCGCCCATACGATTGTGCCATAGAGTTACAATCTGGTGCCGTTCCTCCTCGTGGCAAAGTCTATCCACTGTCGATAGCGGAGAATGAGGCCATGGAGGAGTACGTGAGGGAGGCGCTTTCACGCGGACACATTCGCAAATCTTCGTCCCCGGCAGGGGCTGGATTTTTCTTTGTGAAAAAGAAGGGCGGTGAGTTGAGGCCTTGCATCGATTACAGGGGTCTCAATCGCATCACGATCAAGAACGCTTACCCGATACCCTTGATTTCCGAGCTGTTCGATCGCCTTAAAGGGGCCACGGTCTTTACCAAACTCGACCTGAGGGCGGCATATAACCTGGTAAGGATCAAGGCGGGCGATGAGTGGAAGACCGCGTTTAACACCAGGACCGGTCATTACGAATCCTTGGTTATGCCCTTTGGGTTGTGCAATGCGCCCGCAGTCTTTCAGGAATTCATCAACGATGTTTTCCGTGACCTGTTGCAGCAGTGTGTGGTAGTCTATTTGGATGACATCTTGGTATATTCTGAATCCATGGAGGCCCACATTCTGGATGTCAGACGAGTGTTGCAACGGTTACGAGAGAACAAGCTGTTCGGTAAGCTTGAGAAATGCGAATTTCACCGATCCCAGGTAACCTTCTTAGGTTACATCATTTCCGCTGAGGGGTTCTCCATGGATCCTGAGAAGGTTTCGGCTGTCTTACAGTGGCCCCAGCCCAGTGGTCTTCGTTCCCTGCAGCGCTTTTTGGGCTTCGCCAATTATTATCGGAAGTTCATCAGGGACTTTTCCATGCTGGCCAAGCCTCTCACGGATCTGACCAGGAAGGGCAGTAATTCCCAGGTCTGGCCGCTCGAGGCCATCCGAGCTTTTGAGGCCCTAAAGTCCGCCTTTGTGTCGGCTCCGATTCTGTCGCATCCCAACCCTGGGTTGCCCTTTGTCCTCGAGGTGGACGCGTCTGAGACGGGAGTAGGCGCCCTTCTGTCTCAGCGTAGAACACCAGAGGGTCCTCTGCTTCCTTGTGGGTTTTACTCCCGGAAACTGGCTTCCGCGGAGTGCAACTATCAGATTGGTGACAGGGAGTTATTGGCCATCGTGCAGGCCCTTAAAGAATGGAGGCACTTACTCGAGGGTTCGGTGGTTCCGGTTCTCATCCTGACGGACCACAAGAATCTGACCTACCTTTCTGAGGGCAAGAGATTGACACCACGTCAGGCCAGATGGGCTCTGTTCTTGTCACGTTTTAATTACATGGTCTCCTACCTACCCGGTTCCAAGAACATCAGGGCGGATGCCTTATCACGGCAGTACTCCGAGCTGTCCAGGGAGGAGTCGATTCCGACTTCGGTCATACCTCCGAATCAGATCCTGGCCGCCATTCGCACCAGCCTGACCTCTCCCCTGGGTGAGCAGATTTTGGCGGCTCAATCTGGTGCTCCCTCTGGGAGACCCAACGGCAGATGTTTTGTGCCTGAGGAGTTGCGCACTCGGTTGTTGCGAACCTACCATAACTCCAAGACCGCGGGGCATCCTGGAAAGAATCAGCTGTCCTGGGCTGTTTCACGTCTGTCCTGGTGGCCTTCCCTACGTTCCGACATCGCCGCATATGTAGCGGCATGCTCCGTTTGTGCCCAGAGTAAGTCCCCTCGGCACCTTCCGTTGGGCCTTCTGCAACCCATAGCCACCGGGGAGCGCCCATGGTCACACCTGGGGATGGATTTCATTGTGGACCTCCCTGCATCCCGAGGCCATACGGTCATTCTCATGATTGTGGATCGGTTTTCCAAAATGTGCCACTGTGTTCCTCTCAAGAAGTTACCCTCTGCACAAGAGTTGGCCACGATTTTTGCCAGGGAGGTCTTCCGGTTGCACGGTTTGCCTAAGGAGATTGTGTCGGATCGGGGGAGTCAGTTTGTGTCCAGGTTCTGGCGCGCCTTTTGCTCCCAGTTGGGGATTCATCTCTCCTTCTCCTCGGCCTACCACCCTCAGTCCAATGGGGCCGCAGAACGATCCAATCAGGCCTTGGAGCAATTCCTTCGTTGCTATGTCTCCGATCACCAAGACAATTGGGTTGACCTCCTGCCTTGGGCTGAGTTTGCCAGGAACACGGCGGTGAACTCTTCCTCTGGGACGTCTCCCTTCATGGCCAATTATGGGTTCCAACCTGCCGTGTTACCGGAGGTATTCTCTCCCCAGGATATTCCGGCTGTGGAGGATCACCTTTCCGTCCTACGTGCTTCTTGGGTACAGATCCAGAAGTCCCTTGAGGTCTCTGCGCAGCGCCAGAGACTCCAGGCTGATCGCAGACGAGCGCCTGCTCCTTCCTACCAGGTCGGAGACCGTGTATGGTTGTCCACCCGCAACCTCAACCTTCGAGTGCCCACTCCCAAGCTGGCGCCTCGCTTTGTTGGTCCCTTCCGAGTGCTTCGCAGGGTAAACCCGGTAGCCTATGCCCTTGCGCTTCCTCCTGGCATGCGGATCTCCAACGTGTTTCATGTCTCCCTGTTGAAGCCACTGGTGTGTAATCGTTTCACTTCCTCGGTTCCTCGGCCTCGTCCGGTCCAAGTGGGCAATCGTGAGGAATATGAGGTGAGCAATATCCTGGACTCACGCCTGGTCCGCGGTCGGTTGCAGTTTTTGGTCCATTGGCGTGGTTATGGTCCAGAGGAGCGTTCCTGGGTTCCCTCCGCAGATGTCCATGGTCCTGCCTTGCTCCGAGCCTTCCACGCACGCTTCCCTCAGAAACCGTTTTGTGCTCCGCGGAGGAGGGGCCCTTGAGGGGGAGGTACTGTCATGGTCTTACCTGCTTGCTGCTCTCCTTCGTTTGACATGTGCTGGCGGCCATCTTGGTTTCTGGGTTTCTTGTAGCCTTCCACCTTGCGGCTCCTCCTTCCCCTGGGAGGAGCTGGATGCCTAGCTCATATATATAGGAGGTCTGTGGCTTCAGTTCCTTGCTTGGTCCTCTTGTGTTCACATGCTTCTAAGACTGCTGCTGCTTCTGGTTCCTGATCCTGGCTTCGTCTGACTACCCTGCTGGTTCCTGATCCTGGCTTCGTCTGACTACCCTGCTGGTTCCTGATCCTGGCTTCGTCTGACTACCCTTCTGGTTCCTGACCTCTGGCTTCGCAAAGACTCTGCTCGGTTTCACCATCCGTTTGGACTTTTGCTTTACAGCTTTATTTTCAATAAAGCCTTCTTATTTTCACTTATCTCTTGTTGTACGTCTGGTTCATGGTTCCGTGACAATTACTTGTTTTTCAATTGGGTTTTTAGCAAAGTATTTTTTAAGGCACAGCCTCCGTACAAACTTTTCCACCCCTATAAAGGTCGCAAACTTGTTTAGTTTCTCTGTAGGAGCAAATTTGAGACCTTTATTAAGGAGTTGTTTCTGAACGTCCGATATTGTGGTTGAACTTAAATTTATGATGGAGTCATTGGATATCGAGGGATCTACTATCTGTGATGGTGTCGTCCCTTCCTCCTTCCTCTCCGTATCTTCCTCTTACTTCTTTGTGATACTGTGCATTGGATTGTGTATTGTGGTTATGCTGTTTGTGTTGCTGGTGATATCTCCCTGTTTGTTGGGTCCTGTATTCCTGTGGTGCTCTGTGTGACTGTGTCCTGTCTCTCAAATTGTACTGATGATCTGCTTGAGATTCGTGTTGTATTTTCTGTGCTCCCCTCTGTGGTGAAACGTGTCTTGTGCGTATCCGGTGGTGAGGCGGCGTCCGATCTAAAAAAGAATCCCTCTCTTCAAAAATTTCAAACCTATTTTGAATAGGTATACTAAAACTCGTGTGTCTATTAGTATCATTAGTGTAATTTTCCCGTGATTTACTAGTCGTGCTACTATTCTCCTCTCTAGTGTCTTCTACTGTTATCCTTTCCATCTGTTGATCTTTATTGTCTTTCCTATCCTTCCTATAAAAGAAAAGTTTTTTGATCTTTTTCTCCATAATTTCCTGTTCAATCCTATCAAGATTACTACATACTTTAATTTGTAGTATAGCTAATTCTTCTGTCTGTGGGAGTTTGTCCGTCAAAATTTTCATATCTGCAATCTTTTTGGTGGTCTCTTCCAAGATTATGCCGCGTCTTTTAATGATCAAACTTGTGAGTGCTACAGATTGTTCGTGTAGCAGTTTGTTGCATTCAAAGTCAAATTCGACGCTACATAAATCTTGGGCCGGATTTTTATTATGTGTTAACCCTTTTGGTATCTGGTCAATATCTATGCATCTCTGAAGGGTTTTAATTTCCCATCTCTGTTTTAATTGGCGTATAAGTAATCCTTCTAAATCTCTAAATATTCTTCCTATACATATTTCTTCTCTATTTTCAGTGTATATATTATCTTCAAAATTATAATTGCTGACTTTTTGATTTTTAGATTCTATATGATTCCACATATCCATGGTGTCAGACTCTCCGTGCAGTCACAAAGGCGATTTCAAAAATAGTTTAGAAACTGATATGAGACGCACAGGAGTGAGTGAAACCACAGAAGGAGGTGCTCTCAGTAACAAAGGATTCGCCCCTCCTTTACAAATGAACAATATAAAACAATATACTGGGCACTCGCGCTATAAGTGGAACCATAAGATAAGACGATAATATAATGATAAATCAATTTATTAGTGTACCTTGACGTTAATAATAATAAAATTCAATAGACTGTACTATCTAAAAGTCAAAATAGAATACATTGGTGTAAAATGGATTAGAATATACAATAGACTACAATTAATAAAATATATGGCTCAATTCATAGACAATATTAGTAGACAATAACAAGGAATTAATAATAAGCTAAAATATTGAATAGCATGAGGTAGTATTGCATAAATAATGTCTCGTTCCAAACTGTGGAATATGGATAAAGTACTGGGAAAGAGTCTCCGAATGTTCCAAAGGGCCAAAGGAGCAATGAAAAAGCAGTGTTCTGTTACAGTGAGTGTTTGTTGCGGCGTCCCGCTTCTACTCACTGTTCAGTGATTGCTGATGTAGTTTTTACTGCTGGGATTCCGGTTCTCTGTGTCACCGACTGTTCGCTTTCTGGTTGTCTCCGCCACCGGTCTATATGGCTCTGGGCACCGCTCCGTACAATTGAAGAGCCGATGTCCTCTAAGCCTCTATTTGCCTGCTTCCACGCTGGTATAACTCTGCGGTCACGAAAAAAGCCTTGTTCTATGGTTATGAGAAATACAAGCTCCTCATGAGTCAGCGTGCCAGGTCCTCTTTGCTTGTACAACGTTCCGGATTTATAGCGCTAACCTAGAATAACTGCAGCATTAGGTACGACAAGAGTTCGTGTAGAGGTAAGCTGGCTTCCTCAGGAGGGGCACTCCTGAGGAAGCCAGCAAGTCTGGCGATACGTGTTGGGCTTTTCTTCTGACCACCACGCATGCCCCCCCATCATGCCATTTTTATGATAAGTATTTGAGTCTTATTTATTGTTGATGGATTACATGCACTTTACATTGCTATATGCTTATGGAGGTGGGGGTCTGTCTATGAGTTTGTGGTGAGCCAGATGGGCATGTGCCGACACACGGTTCACATGGCCCAGATTTGTTGTATACAACGATTTTAACTTACTTTATGTTGTGTCTGTTTCCTTAAATAAATTTGTAATTTTGTAGATGTGCGGCTCCTGTTTCGGTATTCTTTTTCTTCTTTGACATATTGTGCATTACATACCGTGAGCCGGCACTCTTTTCTATTTTTGGATGTGCCCCTATCTTTTGATTGCAATGTAATTGTTTATTAATCATTCCAATAACAGGGCTTTTTAAGAGTCCTGTATTGTTATTTATCATCACTATGTCCCCGAGTTGGGAGTCGGTAATCGCCACACGCCCCCTCCTTTTACTTAGAAGCTTCGGCTTCAATAATTTGTCTCACATTTCTGCTCGATCACATTTAATTTCATCCATTGACCACCCTTGGATGTGGTATCCCTTTCTCAGGCTCCCTCTCCGGCCTGGAACCCTGATTGCCCGCTACCCGAGATCACCATGGTAGGCGCAGAAAAAAACATTGAAAGTTGATGCAGAAGATATCCAATTGGATTGTGGACGTTACGGGGACATGCGACATGGTGGAGCAGTATGTGTGCACCCGCCTACACTTACTGACTGATGGGTCTGCCACCTTCAACTTCTGGGTCTCCAAATTGGGCACATGGCCTGAGCTTGCCCTTTAAGCCTTGGAGGCTCTGGCGTGCCCTGCAGCCAGTGTATTGTCTGAACTTGTGTTTAGCACGGCTGGAGGGGGTTATCACAGGTTATATTTCCCAATGTTTTGGGGTCTACCCAAATTGAAACAAAAAAATATATAATAAAATAAAAAACTAAAAACCAGTGTTGGCTACCTCCTCTTTCTTTGCCGCTTCCACCTACACAGCCACATCCACCGCCTCCTCCACCTCCTACTTCATATGGACCTCCTTCTCCTAGATCAAGATTATTATTATTGTTTTTTTTACGTATTTTATGTTATTTTAAGTCATTTCCCTATCCACATTTGTTTGCAGAGCACTTGCCATGCTCTTAACCACATCTTGCTGACATTTGCAGCCCTCTAGCACTTTCCATTACTTTTTTAGAGCCATTTTAGTGCTCTAAGGTTTGGGTCTTCATTGACTTCAATGGGGTTCCGGTTCTGGTTCAAGTTCAGGTAAAGTTGTGTGTCCCGAGCTCGAACTTTTTTGTGAAGTTCGGCTGAACCCGTCGAACCCGAACATCCAGGTGTCCACTCAACTCTAAAACTAGAATCATTTTCTAACCCTGCTGGGCAGAACACTCCCCACCTGGAGTCAACAGACACCACAACTGAATCCTTCTTTTTTAGCAACCCATTTTGGTCAGTGATCAGATTAAACATTTTCAAAGCGCTATACTTGGAGACTGTTTGGCCTTTGCTGAGGTAGTCTATTTATTTAGCATAGCATTCATGTTGTATAGTGCAAATTATTATACTCTTAGACCTTTCCATACTGGCAGTGGTAAAGGCGTGTTTGCAGTGATGTCAACTTTTGCAGGGCTTCTGACTCACAAATAATGTCAATTTTTAAGACTGAGCTATATGAACTACACCGGCTATAGCACAAACAAGCAACATCCAGGTGGAGAACCTGTTGAAATGATGGGATTTAAGTTGGTGGTCCGATGTCACCATACAAAACAGATTTTTCAGGTCAGATTTCATCATTGGCATCCGGGTCTACCAATTCAAATGTATCGGATCCGATGCTGCAAGAAGTTGAACGGTATAGGAATGCAGGACCCGTAAACCATGTTGTGTCCTTAAGTTGGCTTGGTGTGACAGATCTAGTTGCGTGGTCCGCAGGATTATGCTGTGTAGGCACGTAGTGCCACTGTTTAGAACAAGTGGATCTTCTTATCCTTAGCACCCGATTGAAGATGTAGACGTAAAAGCATCTGGTTTTGTTGCAAATATATCCTAGGACTACCTTGCTGTCCGTGTAAAACTCGACTTCCTCAATTTCCAGGTGCATTCTTGTTGTTATAAGTTCAGCCAACTCCACTGCAAGCACAGCAGAGTTCCAATCCGGGAATCGTGTGTTCGCGGAGTGGCGCCAGTTTGGTCCGGCTCATGACAAACCCTATATGGCATTGTTCTTTGACATCAAAGGTCTTTAGCTATTCTACTGCAGCAATTGCCATGAATGAAGCATCGCAGAAGATATATAGTCTTTGCTTCTTGACTTCAATAGATGGCACGGAAGCATAGAGTCGTGCCACGTGAAGACTGGTCAAAGCTTCGAGAGTAGTGTTGATCGAGCACCAAAGTGCTCGGGTGCTCTAGCCGAACACATCAGGATGCTCAGGTGCTCTACTGAGCAGTCGAGTATAATGGAAGTCAATAGGAGAACCCGAGCATTAAACCAGGCCCCCCCTGCTCTGAACAGAGGAGGGTGCCTGGTACATAGTAAAAGGTCAGAAATTGATGGACACACCATTTAAATGGTTCTGGAACAGCATGGGGAGGATGTGTCGATGCATCTTGGACTCCCAGATTGCTGCTGGGAACCATGTTGTCCGAGTAGTACGCCACTTTTACAGGCTGACAATAATACGCACAAAACCGGAAAAAAAAATATCTTTCCTGTATATTTACTTGTATATAAAGTGCAAGTGCTGACAAAAATTACAAGGAAGAGGTACTCCAATACAACCTGTATATCACATAATGGAGGGCCTCATTCACATTGGGGTACAATAGTTTAGGTAGTGGGACTCCTACACTCATAAAGCCTATGCACTAAGTGAAAGGGCTGCCAAAAATTACAGGGAACCGACACTCCAAAACACCCTTTGTTACACATAAACATCATACACACCCTTGAAAAATGGAGCAAGGGCCTGCTGATCTGACCATCTAAAACATTAGGGGCAAGGGCCTGTTGCTACATTAGTGACTCTAGGTAAACTCTGAACGATTGCACAACCCTGTGGCGGCGAAGATCCATTTGGATTGTGTCTGGCCAGCTACGACCTGTCCTAGGTTGCTAGTATAGCTTATATGTGTATACAGCTAGATCTGCCAATAGCCTTAATAGAGTTCCTATGTTTATGTGTTAAAGACAAAAGCATAGTTATTTACTGTGACATCATGTTTTGGGTGTCATAAACCTGTTATATTTTGTGTTCACAGAAGCAGAAAAAGAAAATATGCCTTTAAGATTCATTTTGTAATGTAAGTTAAGCTCAGTGACACAGCAGATACAACAGAAAGCATAGTTTTAATCTGTTTTTGCTATGCAGAAGTCTAGACCAATCACAGCCAGCCTCACACACAGCCTGTCTGGGAATTCCCCTAGCATGAGCTGCTGGAATCATTACTCACCAGATAGAGGAGCTGAACAGACATACAGTTCCAGTTTTATGGGAACAAGAGGCCAAAATAGGTATTTAAAACAGTTATATACTGTTCCTACTGTTAATATAGTGATTAGAACGGTATACTGAACCAGTTATATGTGTGTTTACTTACAGTTCCACCAAATTGCAAGCTACAAATTGCAAGCATACAATTGCAAGTTACATCCAATTGCAAACTACAAAGTTCACAATCCAAATTCAAATTCCATATAACAATCCAAATTGCATACAACCATACCAGATCATACTCAAGCAATCTGCAAATAGTTACTGCTAGCTACATACTGCAAATTGTGACCACATTCAGCAAGTAGAACTATTAGTTAGATCTCAGATATACCTCTCAGAGAGATCATAAAGTACTTAAATAACTTAAAGTGAGAGTACAGATACTCAAGAAAGAAATATATCCGCAATTTTATGTTGAATGAAAAGATTGAACAGTTGAACCACCATCTTATGTATACCGCCATTTTGTAAATTTATTTTCAACACGTGTTTTGTACATTTACTATCTGCTGCAGAGGCGGCAGTGTTATATATGAAGAAAATTTGAAGTTAATTAAGAAGTTATTTGAAGCATTTGGTGTGCTCTTTTAACCTGTTTCCATAGAACAGCGCTAGAGGAATTACAGATAGTCTGATTAGACTAAATGTCAGAGATATCAAAATTCTTCTAATGCCACAGCGCAAAAAGAACTTCATAGTGCTGCGCCTGCCACAGTATAACTATAGCCCTCAGAGGGCGAAGTGATAGTGCTCCTCAACTTGCGCAGTAAAAAGTGCATTAGAGCAGCGGAGCGCCAGCATATACCGGCACGCAGCAACTGTTCCCTGATTGAGCAAGCAAAGACATTTCAGCGGAGCTACCATAAAGGCCATAGAAGTGTGCATTAGTCAAACTGCAGCCGACTCTTAAAGTGGCAGAACGGAAAAGGCAAAATATTCTGAGATAGAGCGCCAACCCTCCTGGATCCCTAGAGAGAGAAAGAGATGCATGGTGGGAGGCCAAAGTCCAGAGCTAGAGTGGCTGCACCGCTATCCATGGAGAGACCACTTACTGCAGCCAGCTAGTTTCCCGCCACTAGGCCCAAAGCCTGCAGCAGCGTATCCAAGCCAGCGCATCGCAAGTCAGCACAAAGCATCGCAAATCTGCACAGAGCATTGCAAGTCATCACAGAGCATCGCAAGTCAGCGCAAGCATCACATCATATAAAGAAAAGACACGTCTCCCTTAAGATTGACATTTGTTCCTGCTCTTCAGAATAAGGTCAGAGCTTTCCTTTAATTACTTATCATTGCATATAGGCTTCGGCATAAAAATATTTTTTTTGTGTTCAGAAATAAGAGACTTTAAATAAAAACAAAGGACAGTTTGTAGTACACGGACTCTAAAGCATTTAAACTGAAAGTCATTTATTGCCTGCATTTATCGCTGTTGTATTTAAAGTGACAGTCATTTATTTCTGCATTTGTCAGTATTGCATTTAAAGTGAAATGACTCTTAATATTCCAAAGAAAGATACATCCTCAATACCTAAAGATACTGAGGAAGAAAATAAAGTATTGGTATTCTCTTTCAGAGTGAGAGAAGGAGAAAGCAATGGCACATCAATGGTTATACCAGTGTGCATATTAAATCCTAAAAAGAGGAACAATAAGGTATACGCCTATGCGCTACTGGATGCCCAGAGTGATGTCACCTTCATTGATCAGGAAATATGCAAGAAATTACAAGTGGCTACAGAACCAGTGCTTAAACCAGCTTAAACTCGCCACAATGACGAGGAGACACACATTAGTGAACAGTTAAAGGACTGAGAGTTAGAGGACTTGCACATTGGATCTACCCTCAGCTTATACAAAAGACGATATAACAAGGAAAGGCTGGGCACTCGCTAATATCTGGAGTAGGTGGTACTTTATTTATATAGATATTAGAATAAAATCAATAACTGTGAACAATGAATTCAATAAAATCACAATAATAAATAAATGATAAAAGATAAATAATAAATAATAAATAGATGAATAGTCTGACCAGACTTAAAATGAAGCAGTCCACTCCAGTAGAACTCAAAAATAGATGAGTAACTATTTGGAGGATCCTTCATATATCTATTCTCACTGCAACATATCAATCAATATAGTAATCGCAATATAGAAAATGTTCACATAAAATAAATCAATCAATATTCAAGTATTTCCATTAACATAGTCTTAGAACCGTATCATTCAATGTAGATATTCGGATCAACTTGAAGGAACTTGAAAAAATCGCGATAGGCAATCGAACATCACAACCAACAAATAGTTTTAGTTATCCTCTATACGGTGTGTTTTACTCACAAGCCAGGTCCGTTCTCGGGCGGAATCCAGTGTGTAGACCGCGGTGTCCCGTGTGGTAGTGGCACCAGGCTCCTTCTAACTTACGTGAGTGTCAAATATTTCACCAGAGGCACATGATATCTCGCAAATGTTGGTTTTTGCTGTGATGTCAAAGATTCCAAGGAAATTTTGGTTTGAGTATACTTTGCCAGCGTCTACCCTATGCGAGTGTTTTCCCAACTGGCGCCAGTAATTTTATATGTAGTTCCGGTTCATGGGTTGTCACAAACTTGGATATAATTGCGAACTTTGTAACATGAATTTAGAAATAATTGCTGTAGATTGCAGTTGTCTTTATGTTGAAAAGGAGGATCCAAACCAAACACGTTTCCATAAAGACGATATACCTCTAGATCGATATCACATACCTACCTGTGAAACAGCCAATGAATGGGAGCACTTATCTGTCATATCTCATGAAATGTCCCCGCTGAAGGAGTTTGTTGTTGGACTGTTGATAGGATACGATTGTCCCGAAGCCTTGGTACCACGAAAGGTAATCACAGGAGGAAAGGGTGAACCCTATGCTGTTCAAACTGATCTAGGATGGGGTGTTGTTGGAGGAAAACAGCAGATCGCAAACTCAAGACAGGTGACAGGATTGTGTCTTCAAATATCTGTCCAAGAGTTACCAATTGTAAGTCCAGCAAAAGTAATCAAGATCCTTGAATCCAGCTTTGCAGACATAAGTTCTAAAGAAGAGAGTGTATCCCAAGAAGACATAAAGTTCGTACACACTCTAGAAGAAAGTATTCAGCAGAATCAACAAGGTCATCATCTTGAAATGCCCTTACCTTTTAGAGAGCGACCTCGTCTGCCAAATAACAGAAATCTTTCCCTTGCAAGATTGAAATGTTTGAAGAAAAAGATGAGAAGAGATCCCAAATTCAAGCAGGATTATTTGAAATTCATGGAAGTCATCCTCGAAGAAGGACATGCAGAGAAAGTTAATAACAAACCTAAAGAAAGAGAAGTGTTTACCACTCAAAGAAACCAGATAAGATTAAAGTAGTGTTTGATTGCTCAGCAAAGTACAATAGTGTTGCATTAAATAATCATCTACTAAAAGGACCATATCTTACAAAATCTCTGCCTGGAGTACTCTGTAGATTCAGAAAGTATCCCGTAGCGGTCATGTGTGACGTTGAAGAGATGTTCCATCAGTTTCATGTGAAGAAAAAAGATAGAGACTTCCTGAGGTTTCTATGGTGGGAGGACGGAGTTACAGATTCAGAGCCAGTAGAATACAGAATGAAAGTACACTTGATTGGAGCAGCATCGTCTCCAGGTTGCGCGAATTATGGTAAGAAGTACCTGGCCAATCAGAATAAAAAGAATTGCTCATCAGCAGCAAATTTTCTGAAGAAAAACTTTTATGTAAATGATGGTCTTATAAGTCTAGAGTCCACAGAATCTGCAATCAAACTAGTGAAAGAAAGCCAAGAGTTATGCGCAAGAGGAAACCTGCGCCTTCACAAATTCATCTCAAAGAGGTACTGGAATCCATCAGTGACTCTGAACGTGCAGCAACAATGACAAATGTAGAAGAATGTAGATCTCAATTATGATCATCTTCCAGTTCAGAACGTACTTGGATTGGGATGGAATGTAGAGAACGACAAGTTCTTCTTTGAAGTATCTATTGAAGAGAAAGTTGCAACTAGACAAACTATTCTTTCCACAGTGGCTTCTATATTTGATCCATCAGAAATATTGGCCCCAGTAATGCTAAGAGCAAAATAAATACTGCAAGAATTATGCAGACAGAATTTGGGATGGGATTAGCCCATACCTGAAAATTTGAGGCCAAGGTGGAAGAGTTAGATAAGAGACTTGAAAAACTTGAGAGAAGTTTGGATACCCAGATGTTTTGTACCTCATGATTTCGGAAAGTACAAGAAAATAGAAATTCATCATTATTCATATGCCTGTAGTTATGGTTATGGTCAGTGCTCCTACATCAGAGTAATAGGAGAAGAAAAGATACACTGTGCCCCGGTTATGGGGAAGGCCAGAGTCACAACTTCCAGTCAGACAATACCAAGACTTGAACTGACAGCAGCCGTAGTTTCAGCATCACTAAGCAAGTTTCAGAATTGGAATTGAAAATAGAGGAAGAATATTTTTAGACAGACTCACAAGTTGTCCTAGGATACATAAACAACGAAGCTCAAAGATTCCATATCTTTGTCGCCAACAGAGTTGAGAAAATTTGGGAAATAACAAATCCGGAACATTGACATCACATTGACACAAAGCAGAACCCAGCAGATCATGCTTCAAGAGGCCTGAATGTAACAGAATTGAAAAATTATAACTAGTTCACCGGTCCAGAGTTCGTTTGAGAAAAGGAAATCGCCGCCAGTAAAGGTTACACAGAATTACCTATTGGTGATCCAGAAGTATAAGTTGTACAAACATTGAGCACTGCTGTCAAGTTTCAAGATGACATAATTGAAAGACTAGCCAGATGTTTAAAATGGAATACAGTCATAAACGTAGTAGCTCGAATTCAACGTTTGGCAAAGGGAATCAGAAAGAAGGGATTGTTGAATGTAGAAGAAAGAATGAAAGTCGAAGAAACAGTCATACGACTCATTCAACAGATATTCTACAGTGAAGAGTTGAAGAGACTTAGTCAAGAACCTAAAAGGCTTCCAAACAACCACCCATTGTACAAGCTTAATCTTGTTCTGCAGGATGGTATACTGATGGTGGGAGGGAGACTGGAAATTGCATCGTTACCTAGCAGAGTGAAGCATCCAGCAATTCTACCCAAAAACTCTACCTTCACAAGATTGATTATTGATCATTACCACAACATATCCTTGCATCAAGGAAGAATCTTTACCCAAAGCTGTTTGAGAGAAGGTGGTTACTTGATTGTGAAAGGAAGCAAAGTTATAGCAAAGTATATAAGTAAATGTGTAGTCTGCAGAAAGGCACAGAAGAACAATGAATGGCAGATTTACCAGCAGATCGTGTAAACCCATAACCACCATTTCTTTACAGTGGAATGGATTGTTTTGGCCCATTCATCACCAAACAGAACCGCAATGAGTACAAGAGATATGGACTAATATTTACATGTCTGAGCTCCAGAGCAATTAACCTGGAAATGTTAGAGGATATGTTAACTGACGCATTTATCAACGCCTTAAGATGTTTCATAGCCATTAGAGGTACCGTCAGAAAGCTTAGATCTGACCAAGGATCTAATTTTTTGTCGGAGCAAAGAACGAATTGAAGAAAGCTTGACAAGAGATTGATAAAGTAAAAGTTACTGAGTATTTGCTAGAGAAACAGTTTGATTTTGATATGAATGCTCCACATGCAAGCCATACAGGAGGAGTTTGGCAAAGACAAATCAGAACTGTGAGAAATGTGTTAAGTTCAGTGTTGAAAAAGAATGCCGGAAGAATAGATAATGCTTCACTTAGAACCCTATTATATGAAGTAATGTCTATTGTTAACAGTCGTCCACTTACAGTTAATAACATCAACGATCCAACATGTTTGGACCCCTTAACTCCCAACCATCTACTTCACCTTAAGTCGGATTACATACAGCCACCGCCTGGCAAGTTCACCAAAGAAAATTTATATGCTAAAAGGAGATGGCGAAGAGTTCAATATCTATCAGAACAGTTTTGGAATAGATGGAGGAAAGAGTACTTAGCTAATCTTATGCTAAGAAGTAAATGGCAAACACCCAGAAGAAATGTCCAAGTTGGTGAAATAGTCTTAGTGAAAGAAGAAGATTTACCTAGAAGTCAATGTAAATTGTCCAAAGTTCTAGAAGTTCAAAAGGATGAAGACAAACTAGTAAGAAGAGTGTTGTTACAAATAGGAGACTCAAAGCTGGACAAAAAAGGAAAACGTCTCACTACTCGACTCAAGTTGGAACGTCCTATACAGACGTTAGTTGTACTAATTGAGAGTGATAAAAGACACTTGGAAGTTGAGAACCTGATGGAAAATTCCTCTTATTCATGTTCATATGCAGTCCCCAGCTGCTACTATTTTTCACGGTGTGCCATGCCCGCCTTACACCAGCATGTGACCCAGAACATCACCCGTGCCCTGACCAACACACTTACTGGGAAGGTCCACTTCACCACGGACAGATGGACAAGTGCTGGTGGCTTCCCTGTCCGCACACTGTGTGAATGTTGTGGAGGCTGGGAGTGAGTCGTACCCTGGGATGGCACAGGTGCTACCCACGCCCAGTAATGCAGGCCCTACATCCATCAGGGTCACCGCCAGCAACCATGTTACTGGCTCCAACCCCCACTTCTCCTCCTCCGCCGCCTCCTCCTCCACTTCCACCTCCAGCAGTCAGCCATCAGTCGCTAGCTGGAATCAGTGTAGCACTGCTGTGGGTAAGCGTCAACAGGCTGTGCTGAAGCTGATCTGCTTAGGGGACAAGCAGCACACCGCCTCAGAGCTGTGGCATGGCATAAGGGACCAGACCAAGCCACTCAACCTACAACAAGGCATGGCTGTGTCTGACAATGGCCGTAACTTGGTGGCAGCTTTGGAGCTCGGCAACCTGACACATATCCCACGTCTTAAACTTAGTGGTTCAGCGGTTTATCAAAACCTACCCCAATTTGCCAGAGCTACTAGTGAAGGTGTGCTGCGTGTGTGCCCATTTCCGCAAGTTGTCCACAGCTTCAGACAGTCTGCCAATGCTACAGCAGCGCTTGCGGCTTCCACATCAGCAACTGTTGTGCGCCATGAGCACGCGCTGAAACTCTACGTTCTACACAGATGGTTAGTGTGGTTTGGCTATTATCAGCGAAACCATCCCACTGCTCTGTCTACTCAAACGATCGCTGCTCACATTTAAGGACAATTCTCTGAATGTGGCAGATAAGGAAATGGGGGAGGACATTACACAGGATGATAGCCAGACCACCCTCAGTTCGTCTTCTCAGCACGAATTGGACCATGAAGAGGAGGAGGAGCTGAAGACAGTTGCCTCTGCTACAGAGGGTAGTGTCCATAGAACTTTAATTCCATATGTTAAGTGTGGATGGGCAGTAGAGGAGGATGAGGAGATGGAGACTCATCCTGATGTCGACATCGACGTCTTGCCTGTTGATACTCTGGCACACATGGCTGACTTCATGTTTGGCTGCCTTTCGCGTTACCCTCGCGTTATAAGCATTTTAGATAACATGGATTACTGGGTGTTCACCCTTCTCGACCCCCGCTACAAACAGAACTTCTCATCTCTCATTCCTGTGGTGGAGAGGACGAGTAAAATGGTGCAATACCAGAAGGTTCTTGTTGAGAGATTGCTCCAAAATTTTCCATCTGACAACGCTGGCAGCAGAGTCCGTACTTCCTTAGGCAACCGAGGAAGGGAGGCAAGAGAAACACACAGCAGTAGTGATGGTTTGGATCAACATTGGCTGGGATGGTTTGCAAATGCGAATGCGCGTTCAAGCTCAAATGTTCGCAAACTGTGTGCTCGCAGCGGGCCCCATAGACTTGAATGGAAGGCGAACCTGAAAAACCTTCAGATCATATTTGCAGCCACCAAATAATTACTAGAAGTGCACAAATAGTCCCACAACATGGACAGTGACATACCAGATGTATTATTCAAATTTGTGATCTCCATTCATTATTTTTTTCAATGCGAAATATCGGCAATGTAATTTTCGTGTAGGCGAAAGGCCTACTACAGCAATTGGTTTCCACCAGACCGAAGTTGGATGCAATCAGAAAAGATGGTTGTCAACAATTTTTGCAATGTTGAGGAACTTTGTAGGATTCTGTGGCTGGAGAGACATTAGGCGGTCACAGGATAAAAATGTAACTGTCGGCCAGTACAGGCCACAAAATGTAGGCATTTAATGTACATAAAAGGCCTTTTATGCCGCTGTATTTACCTAAGACAGGGACCATGATTTGAATTCCTCCAAGATCCATGCCTCATAAATTTTTAGAAATGTGAGGTAGTCCACACTGTCGTGAGCTAGGCGAGTGTGCTTATCGGTCACGATCCCCCCTTCTGCGCTGAACGTCCTTACAGACCAGTAGAAATTATTGTTTCCAATATTGTTTGTCACTCTGTGTAGATGCGCTTACGCAGCAAAACTGCAAACAAATGCTGCACTACCCAAATGCACTATATAGAAAGTATATTATTTGTATATCACACCCCTGCTTCAATAAAAAAATTTGGGGGGCAACTGGTAAATCACACCAGTAGAAATTATTGGTTCTAATAGCGTTTGTCACTCTGTGTAGATGCAATAATGCAGCAAAACCGCAAACAAATGCTGCACTACCTAAATGCACTATATATAAAGTATATTATTGGTATATAACACCCTGCTGCAATCAGTTTTTTTGGGGGGCAACTGGTAAATCACACCAGTAGAAAATATTGATTCCAATAGTTTGTGTCACTCTGTGTAGCTGCGGTAACGCAGCAAAACCGCAAACAAATGCTGCACTACCCAAATGCACTATATAGAAAGTATATTATTGGTATATAACACCCCTGCTTCAATCATTTTTTTTGGGGGGGGCAACTGGTATATCACACCAGTAGAAATTATTGGTTCCAATAGCGTTTGTCACTCTGTGTAGCTGCGGTAACGTAGCAAAAACGCAAACAAATGCTGCACTACCTAAATGCACTATATAGAAAGTATATTATTGGTATATAACACCCCTGCTTCAATCAATTTTTTGGGGGGGCAACTGGTAAATCACACCAGTCGAAATTATTTGTTCAAATAGCGTTTGTCACTCTGTGTAGCTGCGGTAACGTAGCAAAAACGCAAACAAATGCTGCACTACCTAAATGCACTATATAGAAAGTATATTATTGGTATATAACACCCCTGCTTCAATCAATTTTTTGGGGGGGCAACTGGTAAATCACACCAGTCGAAATTATTTGTTCAAATAGCGTTTGGCACTCTGTGTGGCTGCAGTATCGCAGCAAAACCGCAGACAACTGCTGCACAATACAATTGCACTATAATATACTCTCTATGTTAGAAAGTATATTATAAGTATATTACACCCCTCAGTATGTCACACCTATCGATAGCACACCTATATCAGTCCTTAAAAGGACTTTTGTGGCCCTATTAGCTAGCGTTTGGTGTCCGTAACAGTCTGACCCTGCTCCACACAGCAACCTCTCCCTACACTGGTAAAAGACTGAATGTAAAATGGCAGCCAGATCAGGTTTATTTATAAGGTAGGGAGTACGTCCATGTGCTGAAATGTCTCAATTGGCTGTCTTGTAGCACCTGATGGATGTGTCATGGGTCAAAGTTCTTCACAATGTAAAAGAATATGGCGGGCGCAAATATCGCCATATGTTCGCATGTTCGGCGAATCGCGAACGTGCAAAGTTCACCATGAAACGACCGCCGGGCAAACTGCAAGGCCATCTCTACACAGCAGTTCCAGCAAAGGCAGGACAACACTCTCCAAGGCATGGGACACTTTCATGACACGTCGCCAGCAACCTCACTCTGAAGTGCGGCCTAGTAGTAGAAGGAGGGAAAAGTTTTGGAAGATGGTGAAGGAATACATTGCAGACCGTGTCAGCGTCCTAAATGATCCCTCAGTGCCTCACAACTACTGGGTGTCCAAGCTGGACACGTGGCACGAACCTGCGCTTTACGCCTTGGAGGTGCTGGCCTGCCCTGCCGCCAGCGTTTTGTCTGAGAGTGTATTTAGTGCTGCTGGTGGTATTATAACAGATAAGTGTATGCACTTGTCCACTGGCAATGCTGACAGGTTCACTCAGATATAAATGAATAAATCCTGGATTGCCCCTGACTTCTCAACTCCACCAGATGAGAGCTGAGCTGATGATGAACATAAATGCAATTTCAATCTATCATTTAGTGTATTCCCATGCACCTTTTCCACCACAAAAAAAGAGTATATGCTTTCTCCTCCTCCTCCTCCTCCTCCTCCTCTTCATCCAGATTGTATATATTCCCTCCACTCTAATTTTTTTTAATAGGGTCAGCTCAACTGCAGGCCTTCAACTCAAATTTGTTTATAGGGTCAGCTCAACTGCAGGCCCTCAACAAAAAATTTTTTATAGGGTCAACTCAACTGCAGGCCCTCAACTCACATTTTTTTATAGGGTCAGCTGAACAGCATGCACTTGCATATAATGTTTTAGAGCGTCAGCTGAACAGCATGCACCGCATATAATGTTTTAGAGCGTCATTTGAACAGCATGCACACGCATATAATGTTTTAGAGCGTCAGCTCACCTGAAGGCTCTCGCAAATAATGTTTTAGAGCGTCAGCTGAACAACATGCACTTGAAAATAATGTTTTAGAGTGCCAGCTGAACAGAATTCACTCGCATATAATGTTTTAGAGCGTTAGCTCACCTGAAGGCACTCGCAAATAATGTTTTAGAGCATCAGCTGAACAACATGCACTTGAAAATAATGTTTTAGAGCGTCAGCTGAACAGCATGCACTCGCATATAATGTTTTAGAGCATCAGCTCACCTGCAGGCACTAGCATTAAATGTTTTAGACCATCAGCTCACCAGCAGGCACTCGCATATAATGTTTTAGAGCATCAGCTCACCAGCAGGCTCTTACTTCTAATGTTTTAGAGGTTCAGCTCAGTAGCAGGCCCTCGCCCCTCATGTTTTGGATGGTCAGATCAGCAGGCCCTTGCTCCAAATGTTTTTGAGGGTCACCAGCATGCCACCAATCATAATTTTTCAAGGGTGTGTATGATGCCCTCCTTTATGTATAATAAAGGGTGTACTGTAGTGCCGTTTTCTTGCAATTTTTGGCAGCCCTTTAGGCATTATGAGTGTAGGAGTCCCACTACCTGAACAATTGTACCACAATGTGAATGAGGCCCTTCTTTATGTGATATACAGGCTATTTCAGAGTGCCTCTTGCTTGTAATTTTTTGCAGCACTTGCACTTTATATACAATTGAATATACAGGAAAGAATGTTTCCTAACAATTTTTCCTGTAAAATAGATTTTTGGGGGTTTTTGTGTGTATTTTTGTCAGTCTTTAAAAGTGGCGTACAACTCGGACAACATGGTTTCCAGCCGCGTCCTGGGAGTCCAATATGCATCTAGACATCGTCCCCATGCTGTTCCCGATCCATTTTAGTGGTGTTTCTGTCACTTTCTGACCTTTTCAAATGGCTTCCAATGACTTCTATTATATTCGGGTGCTTGGTCGAGCACACTAATATAGCAATATGTTCGGGCCGAACACCCGAACTCCCGAATACTTTGGTGCTCGATCATCACTAAAACTTTGCTCATCTCAAATTTTTCTCCTTCAGAGGAACAGAAAAATAATGAAAAAAAAACGGATCCGTCATATTGAGCATCAGTTATGCTCAGTTTGCACTGAAAATAACTCATTCATCTTTTTTTGAGCATTAGTTATGATCGGTTTGCTTCAGTTTGTGTTACTTTCGTCAGAGATCAGCTATTTTTGACGGGATACATGACTTTTTCTCCTGTCAAAAATAACTAATGCCTGACAAAAGTGACACAATTTGATGGAAACTTTTCATAACTGGTGCTCAAAATAACGAATCCATATTTTTTCTTGTTCTTCTAAAGGATCGGAAGAACGCAAAGCTAAACGTTGATGTGAACTCAGCCTTATTATCATTTTTCTGTGAATTTAGTTATTAGCATAACATAGGCTTTTATTGTTGCTAATTACTTTTAAGCATCCGATATACAGTACATATAGTATAACATAGTATAATTATTTCTGAGTATACTGAACAAACAGTGTCCTAAAGCCCATATTTACAGACACTGCACAACCTGATGCAAGAATGTCAACATACTGTAATGATGCTGAAAACTCGATGTGCCCACACTGCTGTAATCTGTTTATTTCTTTCTTCATATACCTATTGATGTGCAGAAGCATGTCTATAATGCCCCAGTGGCAAGTCATTGCATTCCTTGTATTGCTGGGATATGCAAGAGGGGAGGGTTAGCTGTAAGAGAGGGACATGGGGTCTTTACTTTCATCCCTCGACGAGATTACATCTGACTTCACATCTGCCTCTCCCTGGCCCAGTGGTCCTGCAGTCAGTAATCCTCTGCGCTTTCAATTAGCCGTGATGCAGTCGCTAAGCAACTGACCTGTGGTGAGGAATACATAATGTCCTTTCTCCCCCTCCACCCACCTTGTAGTGTCAGGGTGTGAGGAGATTGCATTGATTTCTAAGCAGGTTGAGATTTGTCATCTCAGCTGTCCTTGGGCTATTCACATTTGAATTCTCCCCCTATTAAACTGGATTCTGTTTCCTAAATTGTATGTTCTTTTATATTGTCACAAATATGTTTAGTTTTTCATGATTGCAGTTTTGACCCATTAACGCAGGATGCAGAATTGTTACAATATGAGGTCATTAGAGAGTCTGAAAAAAACAGCCTTTCGTAGTACTCCCCTACAATCAGCAGAGCCCCATGACATGACCTTATTGACTGTCACATTAAAAATGACTCTGTTTCTTAGCAGCACCCATGAGCTGTGTCTTACTGAGGAACTACATTGAATTGTCTGACATTCTTACCATGCCTATAATGTATAAATGTTTATATATTATATATCTAATTATTTTATATATAGTTATATAAATAAATAAAGAGTTTCTGTCTGTCTGTCTAGACGTCTGTCTGGACGTTCTTTATGCGCGATCAAACAACTGCACCGATCTTCACCAAATTTGGCACACAGATACATCAGGTGTCTGGGAAAGTTTTAGACCTGGTCTCAGCTCTCTAGGACTTACCGTTCCTGAGATATTCCCCAAAAATGACCTGCATTAGCCATTACAAGCCAGCAAGCCTTTCACTGAAATCCAAACTGTCATTTACATGATCACATGTCCCTTATTAGCCAATAGAAGCTCGCAGGTCCTACTCCAGGTTACCATAACAACTGATCACAGGTTTTAGCAGTTCTCAGGTCCTTAAATATTCAGTCATATGACGTATGACAGCACAACTACACTGCTACATGCATGGGGAGCAGGGGCCACTATTAAACGGACGGACGCTGTGGAGTTCACTGTTAAAGGGGCGAGCACTGTGAAGGTCACTGTTAAAGGGGCAGGCACTGCGGAGGTCACTGTTAAAGGGGTAGGCACTGTAGAAGTCACTGTTAAAGGGGTGGGTACTGTGGAGGTCACTGTTAAAGGGTGGCCACTATGAAGGTCACTGTTAAAGGGGTGGTCAATGTTAAAGGGTTGGGCATTGTGGAGGTCACTATTAAAGGGGGGGGGCGCTGTAGCGGTCACTGTTAAATGGGCGGACACTGTAGAGGTCACTGTTAAAGGGGCAGGCACTATTAAAAGAATGGGCACTGTGGAGGTCACTGTTAAAGAGGCAGACACTGTGGAGGTCACTATTAAAGGGGCGGGCACTGTGGAGGTCACTGTTAAGGGGCGGCCATTGTGAAATCACTGTTAAAGGGACAGGCTCTGCGGAGGTCTCTGTCAAAGGGGTGGGCACTATTAAAGGGTTGTGCAATGTGGAGGTCACTGTTAAAGTGGCGGTCATTTTTTATTTTTTTTGTTTTTTGTTCCCTAATTTATTCACATTTTTCCTATAAATGGTCCCTACAGTGAATTGTCACATCTGTGCTGCAATAACGTGTGTGTGTCAGGGCCAAATATTATTATTTTTTAAAATATTTTTATTAATCATCCGGCAATACACGTTATATAAAAATAACATTAACAACATTTTTCTTTAAACCCCCCACAACCCTACCCCCCTCTGCGATGCATCTACATTCACCTCCAGTCCTCGGTTCTAAGACCGAGGAAAGTGGTGACAAGTGAGGACCGGAAGTTCTATGGATTCAAGTCTCCCCAGATTTCAATCCATTTTTTCTCCATGTTTCTCTGCTTATACAGAATATACTCATATCTCTTAGTAATGTTTACCAGATTTAACCATGTATTCATAGTGGGACTCTTTCGCGAAAACCAGGAACGTGCTATCAAAAGACGTGCCAAAAACATTATCTTGAGTAAAAGATTTTTTTTTATATTGCTGATAGCTCACCATGGCCAGCTCACCTAGTACCCAACATTCAGCAGAAACAGGGATCCGCACCTTCAGTTTCCCTTATATATTTATGAATAGCTCCCCAATACTGTTTCAGTTCTGCACAGGACCAAAACATATGGAGATAGTCCGCTTCAGGGACATCACACCTAGGATAGTTAGAGTTTTTCCTAATCCCACATCTATTAAGCCAGATAGGTGTAACATAGAGTCTATGTAGAATATTAAACTGCACCACCACGTGATTGAAATTATGTGAAACCAATTTTAAATTCAAAGTTACCGTCTGCTGATCATCCACATGGATCATTGGACACTCATTTTTCCAAGTCCTCTGACCAGGAGAAGAAGTATCTCCAAATCGAGTTATTAATAAATTTTTATAGAGGTGAGAAATCTTCATCTTCTGATCTAAATTCCCTAACCACTCATTAAATTGTGTTAAAGTGTCTATTTGAAGCCTATTTTTCTCCTGTATACTCAAAAGTGCAGATTTTAACTGTAAATACCGAAACCATAATAATCTCTGTGCTTTTTCTCTTTGTGATAATTCTACAAAAGAAAGTGGAGGTCATTGTTAAAGGGGTGGGCACTGTGAAGGTCACTGTTAAAGAGGCGGTCACTATGAAGGTCGCTGTAAAAGAGGTGGTCAATGTTAAAGGGGCGGGCACTGTGGAGGTCACTGTTAAAGGGGCAGGTATTGTGGAGGTCACTGTTAAAGGGGAAGGCACTGTGGAGGTCACTATTAAAGGGGTGGTCAATGTTAAAGGGGCGAGCACTGTGGAGGTCCCTGTTAAAGGGGCGGGCACTGTGGAAGTCACTGTTAAAGGGGCAGCCACTATGAAGGGCCCTGTTAAAGGGGTGGTCAATGTTAAAGGGGCAGGCACTGTGGAGATCACTTTTAAAGGGGCAGGCACTGTGGATGTCTCTGTTAAAGGGGCAGGCACTGTGAAGGTAAATGTTAAATAGGCGGTTACTGTGGAGGTCAATGTTAAAGGGGCGGTGACTGTGGAGATCACTGTTAACCCCTTAGGGACGCATGACGTATCGGTACGGCATGTTTCCCGAGTCGATTGCGGCGCCGCGGGGGTTAATCGGAACAGGATGCCGGCTGAAATCATTCAGCCGGCATCCTGTCAGAATGCCAGGGGGGTCATGTGACCCCCCCGTATCGGTGATCGCAGAAAACCGCAGGTCAATTCAGACCTGCGGTTTGCTGCGTTTCCGGTCCATTCGGGTCTCCGGTGAGCCGATGAAACGGAAAAAGACTGCGATCGGTGGTGTGATTACACACCACCAATCGCAGTACGAAGATTTGGAGAGGCGGTGCTGGCCATGGTGCTGATAACTGCTGTCCAGGGTGCTGATTGGTGCAGGGGAGAGAGGCGCGAGATTCAAACTTCCTGCGCTCCTCTCTCCCCTCCTCTTCCTGTTCTGCACCAGCACCCTGCAGCACCGTCCTCACCACACTCCTGAGATCCCCCAATCGACACCCATCACCCTCCTGCACCCATCACCCTCCAGGTAGGTTAGGGTCAGTGAGGGAGAGGCACCGTTAGGCAGGGATAGGAGGGAAAAGTTAGTTAGAAAAAAAAAACTTTATCTAAACTTATAGTTTTTTTGGCTTTGAGACCCTAGACCCCCCTGCCACTTGCCCCCCCCCCAGTCCCCCCCACCAGATTGCCTCCGGCTCCGAGAGCCCAGTGAGGATGAGGATGACCCCACGTTCCTCTTGTCATCCGCATCCTCCTCCTCATCATCTGATGACGATGAGCCCCCAAGGTGGCGGAGACGCCGCCAGGCGGATCCAGGGGCCCCAGATGCTAGGGATCCTGTGGCCCACTCTAGTACGAGCTGCCCTGGGGCTCGTACTGGTTTCCCGGTCCAACAAATAAGCCCACCGGAGCCCCCTGCCGATGAACTTAGCTGGTGTCCCCCAGTGGATTTTGAGCCCGAGATTCCGGATTTTGTTGGTAATCCAGGAATCCAGATTCCCACAGTGGGGTTTACTGAAATGGACTTTTATTTTTTTTTTCAGTAACCCATTTGTGAATCTGATGGTGGAGCAGACGAACCTGTACCCCCAACAGTTCGTTGCTCAGCACCCGGGCTCATTTTTGGCTAGACCCGGTGGCTGGACGCCGGTCAGTGCAGCCGAGATGAGGACATTTTGGGGCCTCGTGCTGCACATGGGTCTAGTGCAAAAACCCAGTGTCATGCAATACTGGAGTGGGGACGTTCTCTACCAGACCCCACTCTACAGTATGGTCATGACACGTCCCCGGTTTGAGGTCCCCCCCGAGGTGATCCTGCCCATGACCGTCTGTATAAGATACGGCCGGTCATCGATCACTTCGGGGCCAAATTTGAGCAGGCCTACGTACCTGGAAGGGAGGTCGCGGTTGATGAGTCTCTCGTTGCGTTCAAGGGGAGACTCAGTTTCTGCCAATGCATTCCCACTAAGCGGGCGAGGTATGGCGTGAAGCTGTACAAAATTTGTGAGAGTACCTCAGGGTACACTTACAAATTTTGTGTGTACGAGGGGCGAGATTCCCGTATTCAACCCTCAGAATGTCCCCCCACTCTGGGTGTTAGCGGGAAACTCGTGTGGGACCTTATGTACCCACTGCTAGATAAGGGTTACCACCTTTACGTGGATAACTTTTATACTAGCATTCCCTTGTTCAGGTCCCTTGCCGCCAGATCCACGTTCGTGGTGGGACCATGCAGAAAAATCAGCGTGGCCTCCCTGCCCACCCCCTCCAGGTACCTATCCCCAGGGGTGAGACCCGTGCCCTTACTAGTGGAAACCTGTTGCTGGTCAGATATAAGATACAAGAGGGATGTCCTTATACTGTCCACAATCCACGGTAACAGCACCACCCTGTCTCTGTGCGAGGTACCGCGGCAACGGTCCTCAAGCCCGATTGTATCGTCGACTACAATCGGTATATGGGAGGAGTTGATCTCTCTGATCAAGTCCTCAAGCCATATAATGCCATGCGCAAAACCCGGGCATGGTACAAAAAAGTTGCGGTCTACTTGGTACAGGTTGCCTTGTACAACTCTTTTGTACTATCCCGAAGCGCTGGCAGCACAGGGACATTCCTCCAATTCTATGAGGCAGTCCTCAAAGACCTGATTTTTTCAGACCGGGAAAGAGCAGGCCGGAGTACCTCGGGAATTGGAGGCGCCCGGATCGTCCCTGGCCAACATTTTCCAGGTGTGGTCCCCCATACTGGAAAGAAGGGACGAACCCAAAAAAGATGCAGAGTGTGTCACAAGAGGGGGATACGGAAGGACACCACCACTCAATGTGACACTTGCCCCGATCATCTGGGCCTCTGCGTTATCGATTGCTTCAGGGAGTATCACACTTCTATGGAGTACAAAATTTTTATCATCCCCAACAGTCCCCTAGAGAACATAAAAAACTATGGCTTTCAGACTTTGGAGACACGGAAACAATTTTTTTTCCCCAAAAAATATTAGTTTTAGTGCAGGCATCCTCAATCTGCGGCCCTCCAGATGTTGTAAAACTATAACTCCCAGCATGCCCAGACAACCTACAGCCATCAGCAGGACATGGTGGGAATTGTAGTTTTACAACATCTGGAGGGCCGCAGTTTTAGGATGCCTGCTTAGTGTCTCCAAAGTCTGAGAGCCATACATATTGGGCATCGCCGCGTTCGTAAAAATCTTCTCTATAAAAATAACATTTAACCCAACCCCCCCCGGATGAACAGCGTTAAAAAAAAAAAAGTGTAAAAAAAAGCCATTTTTTGTCACCTAACATCACAAAAAGTGTAATAGCGAGCGATCAAAATGTCATATGCACCCCCAATTAGTGCCAATAAAACCGCCATCTCATCCCGCAAAAAATTAGCCCCTACATTAGATAGTCGCCCAACAAAATAAATTTAAAATGTAGACATATTGGGTATTGCCGCGTCCGTAAGAATCTGCCCTATAAAAATAATATTTGACCAAACCCCTCGGATGAACAGCGTTAAAAATATAAAATAAAAACGGTGCCAAAACACCAATTTTTGGGCAAAATTTCCATTTGAATCCTTTTTTTCCGGTAATAAAGCAAGGGTTAACAGTGGCTATATAGCCACACAGCAGGGCATAGAACGAAGGGAACGCCATATGGTTTCTGGGAGGCAGATTTTGATGGACTGGTTTTTTTACACCATGTCCCATTAGAAGCCCCCCTGATGCAGCCTAGACTAGAAACTCCAAAAAAGTGACCCCATCTAAGAAAATACACCCCTCAAGGTATTCAAAAGTTACTTTACAAACTTTGTTAACCCTTTAGGTGTTCCACAAAACTGAATAGCGAATGTAGAAATAATTTTAGAATTTAAATTTTTTGTTACCTTGCCTCAAAAAACTGTTATATAGAGCAACCAAAAATCATATTTACCCCTAAAATAGTCCCAAAACAACAACCACCTTATCCCGTAGTTTCCTAGATGGGGTCACTTTTATGGAGTTTCTACTCTAGGGGTGCATCAGGGGGCTTGAAAGGGTACATGGTGTAAATAAACCAGTCCAGCAAAATCTGCCTTCCAAAAACCATATGGCGTTCCCCTTCTTCTATGTCCTGACGTTTAGCCAAATAGTAGTTTACGACCACATATGGGGTGTTTCTGCAAACTACAGAATCAGGGCAACCCCTATTGAGTTTTGTTTGGCTGTTAACCCATTTTTTCCAGTAATAAAGTAAGGGTTAAAATGGAAAATTTTCCAAAAAATAGAAATTCCAAAATCGTTTCTCCATCTGCCATTAACTCTTGTGGAACACATTGAATACCTTGAGGGGTGTACTTTCTTAGATGGAGTTACTTTTTTGGAATTTCTATACTGGGGGTGCAAGGGGGAGCTTGAAATGGGACATGGTATAAACAAAACCAGTACTGCAAAATCTGCCTTCCAAAACCCATATGGCGTTCCCCTCTTTCTATGTCCTCCCGTTTGGCCAAACAGTAGTTTAGGACCACATATGGGTGTTTTTGCAAACTACAGATTCAGGGCAACCCATATTGAGTTTTGTTTGGCAATTAACACTTACTTTATTACTGGAAAAAATGGGTTAAAATGGAAAATTTTCCAAAAAATAGAAATTCCAAAATTGTTTCTCTATCTGCCATTAACTCTTGTGGAACACCTAAAGGGTTAACAAAGTTTGTAAACCCAGTTTTGAATACTTTGAGGGGTGTACTTTTTTAGATGGAGTCACTTTTTTGGAATTTCTATTCTAGGGGTGCAAGGGGGGGGGCTTGAAATGGGACATAGTATAAACAACACCAGTCCTGCAAAATCTACCTTCCAAAACCCATATGGCGATCCCCTCTTTCTATGTCCTCCCGTTTGGCCAAACAGTAGTTGAGGACCACATATGGGGTGTTTTTGCAAACTACAGAATCAGGGCAACCCATATTGAGTTTTGTTTGGCACTTAACCCTTACTTTATTACTAGAAAAAAATGGGTTAAAATGGAAAATTTTCCAAAAAATAGAAATTCCTAAATTGTTTCTCCATCTGCCATTAACTCTTGTGGAACACCTAAAGGGTTAACAAAGTTTGTAAACCCAGTTTTGAATACCTTGAGGGGTGCACTTTCTTAGATGGACGCTTTTTTGAAATTTCTATTCTAGGGGTGCAACGGGGGGCTTCAAATGGGACATGGTATAAACAAAACCAGTCCTGCCAAATCTGGCTTGCAAAAACCATATGGCGTTCCCCTCAGTAGTTTACGGCCACATATGGGGTGTTTCTGCAAACTACAGAATCAGGGCAGCCCATATTGAGTTTTGTTTGGCAGTTAACCCTTGTTATTTTCCTGGAAAAAATTTATTATATTGGAAAAATTTTAAAAAAATCGAAATTCTTAAATTTTATGTCCATTTGCCATGAAGTCTTGTGGAAGACCTAAAGGGTTAACAAAGTTTGTAAAAACAGTTTTGAATACCTTGAGGTGTTTAGTTTCTAGAATGGGGTCATTTTTGGATGGTTTCTATTATGTAAGCCTCACAAAGTGACTTCAAACCTGAACTGGTCCATAAAAAGTGCTATTTGGAAAATTTCAGAAAAAATTCAAAATTTGCTTCTAAACTTCAAAGCTATGTAACATCCCCAAAAAATAAAATATCATTCCCAAAATGATACAAACATTAAGTAGACATATGGGGAATGTAAAGTCATCACAATTTCTGGGGGTATTACTATGTATTACAGAAGTAGAGAAACTGAAACTTTGAAATTTGCAAATTTTTCAAAATTTTTGGTAAATTTGGTATTTTTTTATGCAAAAAAATTTACTTTTTTGACCCAATTTTAGCAGTGTCATGAAGTACAATATGTGACGAAAAAACAATCAGAACGGCCTGGGTAAGTAAAAGCGTTTTAAAGTTATCAGCACTTAAATTGACACTGGTCAGATTTGCAAAAAATGGCCGTCCTTAAGGTGAAATAGGGCTGAGTCCTTAAGGGGTTAAAGAGTGCGGCACTGTGGAGGTCATTGTTAAAGTGGCAGGTACTGTAGAGGTTATGGGGGAAACAGTTGATATCTTTTTTCGACACACGGATACATAAAATGAAATAGATGAAATATACCCGTGCAAAGCTGGGTATTTCTGCTAGTAATGTATAAATGCTATAATAGTAATTATTTTGCCATTTGGGGTCCACAGTGTTATATCTGGATGTCTATTTTCTTGTAAAAAATTCTAAAAAATGTGTGCATGTTTATAAGCATTTTTTGGGATAGTGTTTTTTTCACTGAACATTTTCATTGTGTTTTTATCCTTTTTTTCTATAGAGGAAACCCTCCAAAAATGTGCATTAATGCATTAAAAAATAAACAATAACAAAGGAAACTGTCTTAATCCCTTCACTACTGAGCCACTTTTCACCTTAAATCCCAGGCCGATTTTTGCAAATCTAACATGTGCCACTTTATGTGGTAATAACTTTAAAACACTTTTACTTATCCAGGCCATTCTGATTTCTCGTCACATATTGTACTTCATGACAGTGGTAAAATTGAGTCAAAGAATTTAATTTTTATTTATAATAAAATGCCAAATTTACAAAAAAATTATATTTCTCTACTTTTATAATAGATAATAATAACTCGAAAAATAGTTACCACTTTACATTCCCCATATGTCTACTTCATGTTTGTATAATTTTGTGAATGTCATTTTATTTTTTGGGATCGTTAGAAGTTTAGAAGCAAATGTTGACATTTTTCAGAAAATTTCCAAAACTCACATTTTAAGGACCCCATTTTAGAAACTACACCCTCAAGGTATTCAAAACTGATTTTACAAACTTTGTTAACCCTTTAAGTGTTCCACAAGAATTAATGGAAATGGAGATGAAATTTCAGAATTTCACTTTTTTGGCAGCTTTTCCATTTTAATCAATTTTTGTCCACTAGCAAAGCAAGGGTTAACAGCCAAACAAAACTCAATATGTATTGCCCTAATTCTGTAGTTTTCAAAAACACCCCATATGTGGTCGTAAACTGCTGTATGGGCACACAGCATTGCGCAGAAGGACATGAACGCCATATGGTTTTTGAAAAGCAGATTTCACTGGGATAATTTTAAGCTGCCGTGTAACATTTGAAGACCCCCTAATGCACACCTAGAGTAGAAACTCCAAAAAGTGACCCCATTTTAGAAACTAAACCCCTCAAGGTAGTCAAAACTGATTTTACTAACTTTGTTAACCCTTTAGGTGTTCCACAAGAAGTAATGGAAAATGGAGATGAAATTTCAGAATTTCAAATTTTTGGGCAGATTTTCCATTTTAATCAATTTTTTTCCACTAACAAAGCAAGGGTTAACAGCCAAACAAAACTCATTATTCAAAACTATTTATTGTCCTGATTCTATAGTTTACAGAAACACCACATACGTGGTCATAAACTGCTGTACGGGCACATGGCAGGGCGCAGAAGAAAAGGAATGCCATATGGTTTTTGGAAAGCAGATTTCACTGGGATAATTTTAAGCTGCTATGTCACATGTGAAGACCCCTAGAGTAGAAACTCAAAAAAATGACCCCATTTTGGAAACTACGGTGGCAGTTTTGTTGGTAGTATTTTAGGGTACATATTTTTGGTTGCTCTATATTTCACTTTTTGTAAGGCACGATAACAAAAAATAGCTGTTTTGGCACCGTTTTTATTTTTTGTTATTTACAATGTTCATCTGACAGGTTAGATCATGTGGTATTTGTATAGAGCAGGTTGTTACGGATGCGGCGATACCTAATATGTCTACTTTTTAATGTATTTATGTTTTAGGGTACTTTCACACTTGCGGCATGACGGATCCGACATGCTGTTCACCATGTCGGATCCGTCCTGCCGCTATTTCGCCGTGCCGCCGGACCGCCGCTCCGTCCCCATTGACAGGCATTTTTTACTACATGTGGTGGATGACAGGATGTTGCATGCAGGATGGTATTGCCTGCTGTATCCTTACGGTAAGTGTGAGTAGTCACCGAGTTGTCCCCACTGTTGCCAGATAATAGGAGATCTAAAAATGGAATGGTGGAAGTATCATGTTGAAGGGTGAATTTTAAACCACATGTATTATTGTTAAGGAAGTCTCCCAGGAGAGGCACGGCCGCCACACCGTCCAGACCAAACAAACAGCAGGTCGTCGATGTAGCGACTGTACCACTTTATGTTTGATCAATGTTTTTTCTCCAACTCACAGGAGTTTCTATGGGAGCGAGATTCTCCCCTTCTCTTGCCAATATCTATATGGCTTGGTGGGAGCATTGTTATCTTTTCTCACATTCGAACCCATGGGGGGGTGCCTGGAGTGGTACGGTCGCTACATCGACGACCTGCTGTTTGTTTGGTCGGGACAGTGTGGTGGCCATGCCTCTCCTGGGAGACTTCCTTAACAATAATACATGTGGTTTAAAATTCACCCTTCACCATGATGCTTCCACCATTCAATTTTTAGATCTCCTATTATCTGGCAACAGTGGGGACAACTCGGTGACTACTCACACTTACCGTAAGGACACAGCAGGCAATACCATCCTGCATGCAACATCCTGTCATCCACCACATGTAGTCAAATATATCCCTAAAGGGGAATTTATTCGTACTAAACGTAATTGTTCTGTGGATCAGGCATGTCGCATGGAGTTGGATGCAGTTGAGAATCGACTTTTCGATCGAAAATATTCTGGTGCTTTATTGCGACATATGAGGGAAAATGTTGCTGATATCTCTCGTACTGATTTAATTTTTCCTCGAAAAACTCAACTTGCATCCAGCATAACTCGATGTGCAGGACTGAAGAAATCGACTCTGATCTTTGTTACGAATTATAGTCTCAAATTCTCTCGCATTTGCAAGATCGTAACTAAACATTTGTCAGTCCTGCACACCAACAGTCAATGGTCTAACATTGTCAGCGGGGGTACCAAATGTATTTCATGAAAAGCCATTACCCTTGGCAACAGATTGAGTCCCTCTATGTTCACTGAGGTCAGCACTACACAACCAACATGGCTGAGATTTATTGGCAGTTTCAAATGCGGCCACAAAATATGTACCTGCTGTACATTTATGCAGGTTGGTGACCGCGTCTGTTCAACTGCTTTCAATAAAACATTTCACATTAAACAATATATCAATTGCAACACCACATTTGTGGTATATTGCATCACATGCACCCTGTGCTGCCTCCGATACATCGGCTGCACTTCAAACTGTCTTAAAACCAGGATCTGCAGACACGTTTCTGATATACCACATGCTTTAATCAGAAACGTCTCTGCAGCTAGTTCACACTATGCGGCAGTCCATGGAGGCAGCACAAAGGGAATGAAGGTACATGGTTTGGAAAGAGTTAATCCTCCGATCAGAGGAGGTGACTACAGGAAGAAATTGCTGAATAGAGAATCGTATTGGATTTTTCGAATGGGTTCCTGCATTCCAAATGGTTTAAATTGTAGACACGATTTAATACTACATTATTGATCCTTCTCATTTTTTCTTTATGTTTGTATACATAGTTATATACCATATGTTTTACATATTAACCTTTAATCTGTTTTTGATGTATCTTATCTGGTTTTGCTATCTGAGGGTATGGCTATGACTGATTGTCGCCACCTGTTTGCACTTTTTTGAGCTCCAGCTGGTCACTATTTAGTCCTGGCTCACATTATCCTCTTTTGTCATGAGTAAGGATCTATATTGTTAAAGATCTGAAACGCGTAGACTGGATGTACTTGTTTTTATTGCACTGTATCATTAAAAGATTCCACGTTATTTGGGAGTTGGACCGTTTTATTTTTTCTGGATATATACCCTCATGCCAAGATTCCTGGCCTGGTCCATGCATCCTCCTTTTGCTTCAGATGAGCGCACCATTTTTGCTTCTTTCTGTCTTGATAGTTTTGTCCTAGATAGGGGTTCATTTTTTGCGGGATGAGGTGACAGTTAGATTGGCACTATTTTTAGTGATGTAAGGTGACAAAAAAACTGTTTCTTTAGCACAGTTTTTATTTTATTGACGGTGTTTACCTGAGGGGTTAGGTCATGTGATATTTTTATAGAGCAGGTCGATACGGACGCGGCTATACCTAATATGTCTACTGGTTTTTTTTCCTATCTTTTACAATTTTGTTTTACTTTATTTTGGGAAAAGGACGCTTTTATTTTTTTTACTTGAAACTTTGAAAATTATATATTCTTTAACTTTTTTCTACTTTTTTTTCAACTTTTGTGGGTCTGATCCCCTTTACAATGCATTACAATACTTCTGTATTGTCATTCATTAGCTGTAAGTGTATTACACACTGTAATACACTTAAAGCTTCCTGCCTGTGAGATCCAGGGGGCTGGATCTCACAGGTTCTCCCAGAAGGCAGCCACAATGCCTAAGGAAGGCATCGGGCTGCCTTCCCTGCCATGGGGTCCCCGTCACAGCAGCGCGGGGACCTCATGGACACCAGCACACGTGAGGATACCGCACGTGCTGCGTTCAGCACTGACCGCGGCCATTGCAAGGGTTAATGCGCCGGCATCGGTAGCGAACGGGTTGAACTGCTACTGTAAAAAAATCTATTGGCCAACATGTAACGTCTGTGAGCAGCAGTTATAGCGGACTAATCTCTTAGGTTGCAATTAAGAAAAAAGTTATATAGAGGTTGGATAACGTGTCTTTACATGACAGATGAGTAAACCTGTAGAGGTTCAGTTCAGGTTCGCTGAATTGTTAAAAAAGTTCAGATCAGGCCTGGGCCAAATCAAATGGGCTTCAATTGCCCTGGAAATTGGTATATAACACATTATTGTCTCCTAGAACTTTTAGAAAAACTAGTGCAAATATATTGGAGCTCTCTATCTGCATATAAAGCTATTGTAATGTTCTGCCGTGCCAACCATTTTCTCCAGTCTCAGGAAACTTCTAGCAGCTTGAAAAATGTAGCATATGTGACCCACGCCAGTATTTTGCACGCATTACGCGAATATACATTGCCAATTTTCGCAATCAAGAATATAATCTTGAATTCTCGAATTCACGAATATATGACAAATATTCTACCAAATATTCACGAAATATCACGAGTTTGAATATTACCCATGCCGCTCATAACTATAAATCATATCACAGTGACACTGATGTACATAGTTATGGTTAATGCAAGTTTGACATTATTAACAAACAGTGGGGGAGATTTATCCAACTGGTGTAAAGTAGAACTGACTTAGTTGCCCATAGGAACCAATTATATCTCACCTTTCATTTATCGCAGCTCCATTGCGAGATGAAAGGTAGAATCTGATTGTCTGCTATGGGCAACTAAGCCAGTTCTACTTTACACCAGTATGATAGATTTTCCCCAGTGTGTGTAAAAACACACCATGCCATGGCATGTGTTATACTTTTCAATATTCCCAAGCTTTCAAAAATTGTCCCTTATCTGGGGTAAAAGTTTTTTTTTTTTTAAGTGGCTTGTTGAGGGACCAAGCATCCAAAAATTATGCCTTAACGGGATCAGAATGCCTACCCATATGACACGCACAAGTGTTGTCAGGAGAAATAGCTCATTGCTAACAAGCCTATAAAAAAAAGGCTTTTAATTGGGAGCAGCAGCATTACAGTGTAAATGTGAAAAGGGTAGGGCAATAAGACGTACATGTCTGACATGGTAGCTGCAGCAGAAGCAGCAAAGCATTGAACATACAGCACAAGGCAGTAGGTCAGCTGTCTATGGGTAGTAGTGGTAATAGTAGTAGTAGTAGTGGTAGTAGTGTTGGTAGGGGTAGCAGTGGCAGATGTGTAGCATTGATAGTGGTGGCAGTAGGAGATTAGCAGCAAGGAGTAGCAGGAACATGGTTGTTGGCAGGTAGCAGCAGTGGCGTGAAGGTGGTAGCAGCATGACGGAGGGAGCAGCAGCTGTATGGAACATGTTGGTGGGCAGACAGCAGCAGTGGCCTGACTGCAGTGGTGGCATGATGGTGGCAGCAGCAGTGCTTAGGAACATATGGCACCAGTCTCCGTGTGGTGGGGAGCCTCATCCGCACGGCGGCGGTAGACCATATAGAAAATAAAAAGTGCTAAGCGCCACTCCCTGAACAGAAAAGTCAGTCAGAAATTTATTGTAGGTAGTCGTGATACAAAATAGGTAGATATAAAAAATAAAGGGGGAACAGGCTGAGTGCTGACTATTGTATTGCTGTAGATTTTCAATGCTTTTTTATGCTGTTTCTCCTTAATACCTTTTATATGCACTTTTACTGTATTTATAGTTCTTTTATTTCAGCCCACATTTGCAATAAGTTCCCTTATCTTGACTGGGGTCTGTAATACCTTCTGATCAGCCTGTTCTGATCAGCACTAATGTTCCAGGTGTTTGATTTTATTAAATTCTGTACTCTCTTATAGCTGCCTACCCTAACCTATTCCTTATTTTTGTCCTATCTCTACTGTCCCCCATCTGTCGGCGCCTTATTCCTTCACCTCCTTTGGGATTTTTTGTGATCCCTATGGATTGGAATAACTTCCTTTTTTTTTCTGTCTTCATTTGTCAGCAGCAGCAGCAGCAGCCATAAGAAACATGATTGTCATCAGGTAACATGATGGTAGGCAGTTCGGCAGGCAGACAGCAATAGTGGAAAGATGGGTCACCAGATCAATTCATCAGACTCAGCCAGGGAGCTTGAAAATACTCCCGAATCCAGACTTTGTTCATTTTGACAAAAGTGATGTTTTGGACACTGGTGGGGTACAACTTGGTCCTTTTGGGTGTCACCACACTACCTACAGTGCTGATGACACTGGAGGCTGGGCAAGAAAAAAGAAAGAGAACATACTGTGTTTATTCAGGCCACTGTTCCTGCCTGCCAATAAATCCATGGGGTCAGGGAACAGCGTATGCACCGGAAACAGGTCACAGTGTAGGTAGATCTTAACCTAGGCATTGAGGCAGGAGGTCTTGGCTTTCTGATTGGCCTCAGCCTGGTGTGGCGTGTAAAAAAATTGCTCAGTTATGTTGAGGAAACTAAATCGGCTGCTGCTACTACTGCGGCTTCTGCTAGATGCTATAATGGATATAGTATACTGGTACTTACACGGTGCCGCCGTCAGTGTGGGAAGGTGGGTCTGAGGCGGTCATGCTGTATTGTCCCGCCCTTTAAATACCCTATGCGCCCATTCCATAGGATAAGGAGATTACCCAGAGGGGGGGAAAGAGGAGAGGGACGGCTCCGATGCAGCCGCCGTGATTGGTGCGTTCCAGGGTGGAACGCACGCTGGGATGCGTCCACACAGGTAATTAGCCGGACGGATATCCGGTGAGTGAGATACGCGTGCGTGCCAGCGTGGAACGCACGCCGGAAGTGACGCACCCGAGTTGCTGTCAGACCGGAAGTACGGTGTGTGGCGTACGACATGCGTGCCAGCGTGGAACGCATCCCGGAAGTGACGCAACTGTGTTGCTGCCGGACCGGAGGTACGGAATGTGGGCCGCATACCTCCGATTGGCCGAACCAACCAAAGGTGGGCTTGGGTGGGTACACATATTGGGAGGATGGAGAAAAATGATAATAATAATAATAATCATTAGACACGGAAGGATCATCCTCACACATGTGATCCATATACAGTCAGCAGGGGATGGTAACACCATCACTCCATGTACCCCAACCAAGGCCACTCATGGGGTAAATACTCAAGAGGGTAATTGTGAAGGAAATGGGCATAACGTTAAAGGACAAGGGAAAAATGGGAAAAGGGCGGCGGGGGAAATTATGTGCCAGGGGAAATAAAGATAGAAAAATGACTATATATACACATATCCTTAGATGCAGAAATAGGACTGCCTTGATGATAACAAGGACGCCCACTAAAGGGTGTGGGAATTTACAAGAACACCCCAAATAGGTAAACATTCAGAGAAAAACTAATATTTCTACTGAGGCCACAAGTGCTAAGGGGACAACCACGGAGAGGGGGGGGGGGGGGCCCCGCACCGAGACCAGAGCAGCAAGGAAACAGGAGAATTACAGTGTAAATGAGAGTGGGTGTGGGTGGGCATACGGAGGAAGTAGGTGATTATAAAAAGCATGAAAAGGTCAGGCGCTCGTTAAGCCCACGGGGTGATTGGGAGCGGAACCTGTGAATCCACTCACTCTCCTTCTGAAGAATACGCCTGTCCAGGTCTCCTCCTCTTGGGGAGGGGGGTATCAATTCAAGGACAGTAAACCGGAGACAAGAGGGGTCGCCACCATGGCAATCATTGACATGAGTGGCCACAGGTGTAGGCTCCTTCTTGATGACGTCATTAACATGTTCTAGGATTCTTCTCCTAAACTCCCGTATCGTTTTACCCACGTAGTCCATGGGACATGGGCACTGGCATAGGTAGATAAGCCCCTTGGACAGGCAGTTGATAAAGTCCCGGACCTGGAACGATTGACCTGTGGCCGAGCAAGTGACTGATTTAGTAGTCAAGACATATTGGCAGGCCTTGCAATGACCACATTTGAAAATACCCATGGGTTTCCGGTCAAGCCAGGAGCCACCCTTCAGGGGTGGTGAAAAGTGGCTCCGAACCAAACGGTCCCTAAGGCTCCTACCCCGTCTATAGGAGACCGAGGGGTACTTGCTTATGATGTCCGAAAGATCAGCGTCCATGTGTAGGATCGGCCAATATTTGTGAAGGACTTCCCTAGTTTCGCGGTTAGCGGAGTCAAAGTTTGCGATAATACGTGCCAGTTGAGGGCCGTCATCGGTTTTCCTTCTTGGAACTAAAAGTTCAGTCCACGGTCTAGTGGAGGCACACTGGAACGCTTCACGCAGTACTCCTCTAGGGTAACCCCTTGCCAGGAATTTATCCTGAAGCCTACCAGCCTCATGAAAAAAGGAAGAATCATTGAAGCAGTTTCTCCTGACCCTAAGGTATTGACCTTTGGGTATACCCCGTCTAAGGGGGGCGGGATGATAGCTGATCCAATGAAGAAGAGAGTTGGTAGCCGTGCTCTTCCGGAAAATATTGGTTGATAAACTATCACCCACCTTTGTAACCCTTACATCAAGGAAGGTAATGGACTCGTAATCCCATTCACAGGTGAACTTGAGACCCACATTGTTCTCATTGAGATCCACAACGAACCGTTTAAAACTAAGAGGATCACCCTTCCAGACAATAAACACATCGTCTATGTATCTGGTCCAAAATTGGATGTAGTCAGCCCACCAGACGACGTGGTCCGGAAACACGTGAGTGTCCTCCCACCAGCCCAGGAAGAGATTGGCATATGACGGGGCACATGGGCTGCCCATCGCCGTCCCCCTGAGCTGGTGGTAGAACCGTGCATCAAATAGAAAGAAGTTGTGATTAAGGGTGAACCTCAAAAGCTCACGGATAAAAGCATTGTGCGGAAAACAATCAGTCCCCCTGGTTTGAAGGTAGTAGTCAACCGCTCTGAGACCCTGCTCATGTGGTATGGAGCTATAGAGAGCTTCGACGTCGATGCTACCAAGTATACAGACTGGATCCAGATTCAAGGTATTAATTTTGTTGAGGAAGTCCATCGTGTCCCTCATATAGGCCGGGAGGGACACGACGAACTCCCTCAGAATCTGGTCCAGATAAATACCACAGTTCTGTGTTAAGCAGTTGACGCCTGAAACTATTGGACGACCTTTAAGGGAGAAGTACCCTTATGTATTTTAGGGAGGCCATAGAATGTAGCTACTAATGGTTTCGCAGGTAGTAAAAAGGCATGTTCTGCGGCGCTAATGACCTTATTTTGTACACCCGTGCTCAGGATATTTTTGAGTTCCCCAAGTACAATGCAGTCGGGTTAGTCTGTAAGATCTCATATCCCTCTCTGTCTTTAAGGAGGTCCAGGCACATGTTTTTATACATCAAAAAGTCCAGGATGACAAGATTGCCACCCTTGTCGGATGGCTTGATCACGATCGTGTCATCCTTCTCCAGTGACCTTAGTGCCTCCATCTCTGCGACTGATAGATTAAAGGACTTAGGTCTCACATATCCCAGCTGGTCAAGATCTCGTGTGACCAACTGAAGGAATATGTCCATATGTTCGGAACTCGATGGAGGTGGCATTCTACTGCTTTTGGGCCGTAGCTTGGTAAATGGGCCTGTGCCAGGGGTTCTATTGTGTTCACTGTTAAGATCAACAAGGTCCTGCAGGTCCCCATAGTCAACCTCATCAAGGCCCAATCTACGGCATGTGTCTCTATTGGAGTTCTTAAAGAACTTATGCCATTTTAACCTTCTACAGAAGAGATGGAGGTCCTTAGTCCAAGTGAAGAGGCTGAAGTCCGTGGTGGGTACGAACGACAGTCCCCGCCTAAGGACCCCCATCTCCTCAGGGCGAAGGGTCCGGGTGGAGAGGTTGATGATTTGAAGATCATCTGTGGGCCGCTGTCCTACCGATTGCGATCCCGAAGCTGATAGGGGATCGCCCCTTACTCTAAAAAAGAGGACGAAGAGGAAGCAGAGGTAGCAGGAAATGGTGGCTGTTGAGGTAAGGCGTTTTGAAAAGAGCCGGAGGGCGGGGAGGCTGATAGACGGGGGACGGATGTTGATACCCAGATCCCCGATAACCTCTGCCCTTGCCTCGATACCCACTCTGTCCTGACCATCGCCGACCGCCCTGTCGTCTAAAGTCAGGGCGACCACGGTTAGGAGCCACGTATCGTGATTTCGAATGAGAATCGGTGTCAGAAGTATCTATGTCCGAAGATGATGAAATTTGGTCTCACTGTCGGAGGGAGGAAAACATTCACAAATTTTGCTTTGATAGTGAGGGTCAAAAAGAATGGCTATCCAGTAATCATCAGACTGCTTGATGTCAATGATATGCCTATCATGGTAGTAAGCAAATGAGTATACAAGTCGCCATTCTGTCCAGTGTGACCTAGGAGCAAGTTCTTTCCAACTCCTCCCCCCACTGGGACGATTGGGTGTCACCATCATCATTATCATTATCATTATCCTCTTACTCTTCCAACCCTCTCCTCCTCCTTGTCAGCCCCTCATCCTTCTCCTCCATGTGATTTTCTCCTTGTGGGTCCCCAACAGCTACAGGGTGGACAGCAAGATGTGTTAGCTGTTTTTATTCTTCTGTTTTCTTTCTCTCCCCTTGCGACTTGAGCTTCAGTGTCTGTTCTAAGATAAAATTTAGGCAGAGGTGGGACAAGTGCAGCATGAATGGAATGAGCTGTCACGGCCTGACCAGGAAACAATACGTGTTCCCTGATGAGGCGCTCTGGTGCATGACAAAATCTGCTCATACAGATGTTCTAGCATGTATAATGTTAAATTTCAGCTACTTAGAACGTCACAGATTAAGCAGTGTAGCTGCAGACCATTCTGTTGTTGCAGGTTCCTCGCCATGAAAGAATGGCTGAAAAGGAGGACAGTCTCCTGGACATTGCCAGCACCTTGCGCGAGCCAGTGTACTATCTTAAAAAGGGTTGCTTGACTAGATTAATGACGTTCACCATGTGTTATTTCCCCCAGGTTCACGACAGCCAGAATGTTGTGGCCACTGTGGCTGACTACCTTGCCCATTTGGAGTCAGTGGGGTGACAACCAGTGAAATGTTTGCTGCTTGATGCACTTTAGCAACTGGTCGCCTGTGCAGCTACTCTTGCCCAGGCCGATCATCTCCAAATCCACATAGCAATGCTTGACTTTGCACATGTGATAGGAAGGAAAGGGAGTGAGAATGACTCTGTGTCCTGCTGCTGTTGGGAACAGAAGCGTGTCCATGGAAGAAGATAAATGTCTGGTGTGGGAGCCAACCCAATGCAAGTGTTGGGTCGGTTCAAAAGGACCTGGTCATATTGCTGGGGTGCTGTCTCACTGCTGCCACAAAAAACATTGACCCAGTGGGAAGTGAAAGACATGTACTGTCCCAGCCCGTAACAGCTGTTCCAGTTGAAACCATGGCATGCATTGTGCTGTACAGCGACAATCTCAAGGAGTCTCCTAATTTCTTCGCCACCTGAGAGTACTACTAAAGGTACTACTAAATGGTATGGCAGCAACTGCACCACCAGCAATGTGGCCAGGTGGGGGTTCAGCTTGTAGACAAACTAATTGCTGGTCTCACAATGGAGTGGTGGAGGAGGAGGAGTCTTAGCAGGAGAAGAAGAAGCTGATGATGATGACAAGGACACTGTATTGCTTGGGGATGCAAGTTGGCTGACCAAAGAGGACCAGGAAAAGGAGGACAGACTTGTTCTGATTGGGAATGCTGACCAGTTGCATTGTATTGATGCTGCCATATGGACTGTAATAGAGCTCTGGTACCCGTGTTTGAATTCCCATTACTTATTTTAATCCTGCAGATCTTGCACACAGCTGTGGTTTTGTGTTCAAGCCTTGTGGAGAAAAAACACCATAGGAGAGCTGCTCACAAACAGCTATCAGAAGCGAGCTTGGTGTTGTCAGACATGTTTTCTGCTTGCGCACACAGTGCTAGAGGCATCTCCAGTTCCCGAGCTGACCACAATATAGGCAAATCTGGCCCTGCCAGTTCTTTGGGAGGTTCTGGCCCTACATTGCCTCCACTCGAAATTGCCACCATGGCCACCACTCTTTTCCACAGATTTCTCCTCCTTTTTGGCACCCAGATCTGGCTCTCAAGTCCTGCCCAACACACAATCATCATCAGAGTCCTCTTCCTCCTTTTATCAGACTGTGATATAGCATGGTGGGTTTCTTGGCCCCTTCCACATTCCTTGTTCTGTATTTGCCCTGACTGCCACACTCGTAGCCCCCACCACCAATACTGTGGTTACAGGTGCCACTATTACCACAATCAACATAGCTATGCATGGTGTCCCCACCCTCCTTCTCAGGGCAGCCCAAACAGTGACTGCTCTCACACAAGTATTCAACAAGTAGACTCTCTAGGACTATCTGACATAGGGCCTGGTTGGGTTTACTTGCTAATTCTTAGGAAAAAGAAAGGTGCCACACTAGAAAAGGGCAATGAAGACAGACAGAACTCCAGTGAAAGTCTTCTCTGAGGCTGCAAGGAGGAATAGCAGGAGGAATTCTGTGATCCCTGGCTCCACAGCATGATATAAGACTCAAAAGTCACCTCCATGTCATCCAGCTGTGACTGAGAGGAGTATTAAGCCACCCAATCTGCAATCTCATTGTCACGGATCAGAGGATGTGAACCTACTGTGCTACTGACTGGCTGTACCCTAGAGGGGCGTGACTAAGCAACTACCTGGTCTTTGCTAGAGCCTCTGATGGTGAGGATAGACGGGCCGTTAGGGTAGTTGCCAGGTGCCACTCCAGAGCAGTCCCAGAGTCAGTAGAAGGGCTGAGCCCCTTAAGTATGTATAGGAGAGCCAGGGTTGGTCAACACGGTCACCTGACCCATCCCAGCCCAGTCCCGGGAGTGATGCTTACCACCCTTAGAGCAGTGACACATGAAACCAGCCAAACTCATGCTGTGTCCACGGCTGAATAGAAGCTGTGGAGCAGAATCCTCAGAAGCAACATCACTCACACAGAGTGTCCCGGACTGAAGCGGTAACTGGGAAGCACTGGCCACTGATCACCGAAAAGCACGGCGCCCGGGGCCGCAATGGTAAGCAGGGGAACATAGTTGCACAGGAGTCACTGTTACAGTACCCTCCCCCCTTTCGCCCCCTCTTCTTGAGTCCACAACGAGACAGAAAGCTCTTTATCAGATCTGGAGCATGAATGTTCTCCTGCGGCTCCCAAGATCTCTCCTCAGGACCAAATCCCTTCCAGTCCACAAGATAGTAGGCTTTCCTACCATGTTTTTTTGATGTCCAGGATGTCCTTGACTTCAAATACTTTGTCAGCATTCTCTGATACCGGAGTTGGAGTAGAAGGATTAAGAACTGATTAAGGACCACTGGTTTCAGTAAGGAGACATGGAATTCATTGGGAATATGCAGAGAGGGAGGTAGACTTAGCTTATATGTCACTTCGTTGATCCTCCTCAATATTTCAAAGGGACCAAGGAATCTGGGAGCAAACTTAAAATTGGGGACCCTTAGGCTATATGCACACTAACGTTGTTTGTTTCTGTGTCCGTTCCGTTTTTTTTGTGGATAGGATGTGGACCCATTCATTACAATGGCTCTGCAAAAAACCCGGACGGCACACGGTGTGCTGTCCGCATCAGTATGTCCGTTCTGTTGCCCCGCAAAAAAAGTAGTGCATGTCCTATTTTTTTCTAGTTTGCTGACATGGATAGGCATTATTACAATGGATCCGCAAAAAAAATGGATCCGCAAAAAAAACGGATGTCATACGGAACGTCATCCGCTTTTTTTGCGGAACCGCAATTTGCGGACCGCAAAACACATACGGTCGTGTGCATGTAGCCTAAAGCAGATGTTTTTGGAGGAAAGCCATACCTTATCCCAGACGAGAACTGAGGTGGTCTCCTTGTCTGCATTTGTCTTCATGTGGGTCACCGCTTTGTTGATGCAGATCTTGGTGTCACACCAAATCTTCAAAAAATGTCTAAAAAAGGTATCCGCAGCTGGTATCCCAGAAGATGCAGGAACAGGAAGAGGAGTGTGAGGATATTGACCAAAAATGACAAAGAATGGAGAGGATCCAGTAGACTCACTAGTGTGGTTTTTATAGGAGAACCCTGCCCATGGTAGCAGTTGTACTCAGTTGTCATGTTGAGCGGAAACAAAATGCCGAAGATAGTTCTCCAATATCTGATTGACCCTCTCTACTTGACCGTTGGTTTGAGGGTGATAACCAGAGGAGAAGTCCAGGTCAATTTCTAGCAGTCGGCAGAGAGCTCTCCAGAGCTTGGATGTAAACTGGACTCCTTGATCAAAAAGAATGTGCCCAGGTGAGCCATGCAGACGGAAGATATGTTTAACGAACAGTTTAGCAAGTTCCACAGCTGAGGGCAATCCAGTTAAAGGAACAAAGTGCGCCATCTTGGAGAAGCGGTCCATGACCACCCAAATAACGGTATATCTAGCCGAACCTTTTGTAGCGGCGCTGTAAACAGGAGAATGCGTGCCAGGTGATATTATTAAAAGAAGGATTTTTATTTTATGGTCAACACGTTTAGAGGACGTACAGCCCTCTTCATCAGGACAATAGTAGCGTATACAGAGTGGTAACAACAATGACTATTTAAACAGTATTTTGGCGCACAGGCCGGTGGTTGTGGGCGGCACGCTGATGTGAATGACATTGCAGGTAAAGTCAGGTAGCTCCGCCCCTGTGTATGTGACTAACATCGGAGTGACAGGAGATTCACTGGTTTTATTTACTCCAAAGTGTTGTACACACTGGGGCAGGACAAGATGATATTTATACAACAAGACAGGTAGCGTTTGCTGTGTGAGCAGGTGAGAGCAGTCCGTAACAAATAGGCAGCACTATTATTGGAAGCACGATCTATTGCTTTGTTTTATTAGGCTTCTTCAAAGGACTCCTCTATCAGAGCAGGCGTGATGACAGCAGGAGCAGAGGTCTCAGAAGTCACACTGCTCCCTGTCCTCACTGGCATGCAAGCGCCCGGCTGTCAGTGGGATATATCAGCGATCACAATGTCCGCATCGCTGGGATCCCATCCGTCACCCACAGACAGCAAGGAGAGCGAAGAGCCGATAATAGCAAGGGGTATTGATGTGATGTTGTTATGATTGAGACAATGATACATACTATCAGTTAAATCAGACATAGTATCATATGGTATATTTATATGTGTTAGCGTTGATTTGCAGCTGGAAAAAAAGTGTGACAGATATCTATTTTCGGTATGTGGCATGAGTTACAATAAATATCAGCCTATGGGGGCGTTTATTGGTGATTTTTCTTGGTAATGTATATATATGTGTGTGTTGCAATATGCCGGAGCTTTTTTTTTATATATACTCATTCATTACTGTATCAAAAAGCATTATCTATGGTATGAACCGAACCACCAGTGCATATAATGTACAATTATACAGGATAAATACTTTAAACAAATAAAAAAATGTATCTCTTATTTCTTTTTCTTCTTCTTTCCCTTCTTTCCCTTTCCTTTCTCTTTTCTCCTTTTTTTCCCCCTTTAAAAAAAAAAAATCCAAAATGAATGATAAAATATAAATATACTAAAAATGTACTCTACTAGAGGTAAAGATGGCTCTACTAGAGATAATGATAGGTAAAACAATGATAAATGAATGATAGGTGACTTTTGTGGATCTTAAAAGCATGATAGGATATATTTATAGTATGGTCTCAGAGATTTCATTTAGTCCATATGGTGTGAGGGTATCTAGCTGATATATCCAACATACCTCTCTTTTCTGTAAAGTATTAAATCTGTTAAAAGGATTTTCAGGTATAAAATCAATTGGGGTTATTGTTAGAGGGTGTTTCTCTTTCTCTATCGTTGACGCACAGTGTCTTGAGACGCTGTGTTTGAGGTATTGTCTACGAATATTGTATCTGTGTTGATTAACACGATTATGTAGGGCCTGAGTGGTGCGTCCGACATACTGGAGGCCACATTTACACTCAATGAGGTATATATGAGATATATCAGATCATGTGTATTTTTCTTTTGAGTTTTCTTGTCCTGCTTCGGCTTGCTAGGGGCTAAAATATTCCTGATAGTAGGGGCCCTTCTATAGATTATTCTTGGCTGTATTTGTAGACATTTTTCAAGGTAGGGGTCCGGTTGTAAGATATGCCAATGTTTGGCTAGTATTGAGCGGATAGTTTTATTGGATGTATTGTATTGGGTAATAAGACTAAGGTGCATTTCAGATTGGTTCATTTTCTTCTTTCCCCTCTCTAGGCAGGATTTTTGTGAAATGGATACGGTTTTTTCGTAGGCATCTTTTATTAATTTCTTGGGGTATCCCTTATCACTGAATCTTTTTTTATTTGATTTTTGCTTGTTTGAAAAAATCCTCATTCTGCGTGCAGTTCCGTCTGATTCGTTGTACTGACTGTAGGTGATATTCTGGAGCCATTTTTTATGGTGGAAGCTTGAAAAATGTATGTAACTGTTCGTGTCTACCACTTTACAGTATGTTTCGGTTGTGAGGCAGCCATCTATATTAGTGATGGAGATGTCCAAGAAATCTATCTGATTATCATAAAAGTTTGGGGTGAAAGAGATTCCCCAATCTGTGTTATTTAGATGAGTGCAGAATTCTTGGGCCTGCTCCTCGTTCCCATCCCAGATGATAAAGATATCATCTATATATCTTTTATAATAGACAATATGCTTGTTCGGGGTAGAAGTAGTCATAATGTATTTCTTTTTGAATTCCCCCATAAACAGGTTGGGGACGAAGGCGCCACCTTCGTCCCCATTGCGGTCCCCCTACATTGATGGTATGTAATATTATTGTAAATAAAAAAATTATTCTCTAGAATGAATCTTAGGCTTTCCAGGAAGAATGTTACCTGTGGTGGCTTTAATTTAGCGTCATTGGACAGTATTGTGTTTATACACTGTATTCCTAATTTGTGTTGTATATTAGAATACAATGCCGTCACATCCATAGTAAATAAGGCATATGTATCCCTATATGGAATGTCCCTCAGTTCATGGATTAGTTGGCAGGAGTCATGTAGATAACTGGGGAGTTCACGGACATATGGTTGCAGAAACAGGTCCAGATAGTGCGACAGGTTACTTGTGGCTGATTTCGTATTGGATACAATAGGTCTCCCTGGTGGTTTCTCAGTATTCTTGTGTATTTTTGGAAGGTGGTAGAATTATGGGATGCATGGGGATTTTGGTTATAAAAAGATTTTTTCTTTATTATTAATATACTGTTGTTCATATGCATTTTTAATCAGATTTGTTAGCTCTTTATTCAGGTTCGGAAAAGGGTTTTCGGAGACTACTTGATAGTAGGCTATATCATTCTACCTGACTCTACCTGACTTTACCTGCAATATCATTCACATAAGCGTGCCGCCCACAACCACTGGCCTGTGCGCCAAAATACTGTTTAAATAGTCATTGTTGTTGCCACTCTGTATACACTACTATTGTCCTGATGAAGAGGGCTGTACGTCCTTGAAACGCGTTGACCATAAAATAAAAAAATCCTTCTTTTAATAAGAAGCACGCATTCTCCTGTTTACAGTGCCGCTGCAAAAGGTTCAAAATCCCCCCTTTTCATTGCTTCCTATACAGTATTCCTCTAAGTGGGGGAGAAGAACTTAGAGAAGAACCCACAAGTAAACACCTTGCCCTTAGAACCTTTTTGTAGCAAAACAGCACCGGCTCCTATAGAGGAGGCGTCCACTTCTGAAAAGAATTGGCGGTAGACATCAGGATGTTGCAGAACAGGTACAGAGGCAAAGGAGCTCTTTAATTGGACAAAAGCAGCCTCTGCCTCAGGAGTCCAGTCATTGGCATTTAGAGGCAGATCAGAGACGCAAGGGATGAAATATTCGGAATAAACTGCCGGTAGAAATTGGCGAATCCCAGGAAGCGCTATATAGCACAAAGACCCTGTGGGCGTGGCCAGTCCATTATCGTCTTCAATTTTTCAGGATCCATCTGTAATCTGGCATCTGAGATTATGTATCTGAGAAACAGTACAGTAGTCTTTTCAAAGGTGCATTTCTCGAGTTTGGGATAGAGTAAATTTTCCCTCAACTGATGTAAAACGTACATGCTTCCAGTGAAAGATTAAATCTGGAGAATAAATCAATATATCGTCCAGGTACACGATCACGCATATGTAGATCAGGTGCCTGAAGATATCATTAACAAAATCTTGGAATACCGAAGGAGCATTGCACAGACCAAAGGGCTTGACGAGATACTCGTAGTGTCCATCACGAGTGTTGAAAGCAGTCTTCCATTCGTCACCCTTTCGAACGCGGATAAAGTTATATGCACCACAAAGGTCGAGTTTGATAAAGACCTCCCGGATCCTGTCAAAGAGTTCAGAGATTAGCGGAAGGGGGTATTGATTTTTGATTGTGACCTTATTCAGACCTCGATAGTCGATACAGGGCTGTAAGGATCCATCTTTTTTCTGCACAAAGAAGAACCCGGCACTGGCTGGTGAAATGGATTTCTGGATAAACCCCCTCTCCAGATTCTCCTTGATGTAGTCAGACATCACCTGAGTCTCTAGAAGAGAGAGTGGGTAGACTCAACCACGAGGAGCTGTAGCACCAGGCAGAAGGTCAATCGGACAGTCATATGGAGGATGAGGAGGTAGGGTCTCGGCATCTTTCTTACTAAAGACCTCCACAAAACTGGCATACTGCTGCGGATGTCTAGGCAGGTCTACAGGTACAGAAGGAGTGGAAGCAGGTCAGACCTCTGCTAAGCAGGTGGAGTGACAAGATAATCCCCAAAGCAGGATCTAACCGGAGTGCCAGTCCACAACTGGAATGTGCAGATGCAGCCAGGGTAGCCCAAAGATAACTGGATTCACAGAGGCTGGCAGCACATAGAAGGAGATCAACTCAGAGTGCAGAACCCCAACCTGTAACTTAAGGGGTATAGTAACAGAGAGTACCGCTTCAAGGAGTGGTAATCAATTTACGGAGGCCACTGACAAAGGGATTTCCAGACCAATGGTGGGAAGCCGATACTGATGGACCAGAGCTTGCTGAATGAAGTTACCAGCTGACCCAGAGTCCAAGAATGCAGGCCCAGACAGTGTGACTCCCTTGTGAGAGAGGGTCACCAGAAATAAAAGTTTCGGAGAGGACTTCTCCTGGTCTAGGACCACCTCTCCAACTGATCCTAGACATTGTTGTTTCCCGGCTTCTGTGGACAATTACGTAAAAATTGGCTCTTGCCTCCACAAAACAGACACAGATTCTCTGCTTTTCGACGTAGGCGTTCCTGGTCATACAGTCAAAGGTGCTCTATTTGCATGGGCTCTTTAGATTGGGTGTACACTAGAGGATGGACCAGTCTCTGGAAGGATGGAGCCAAACAAGGTGGTCTTCTGGTGCTTGCAACCTGCTTAGAACGTTCCCTGAAACGCATATCAATCCTTGTAGCCAATGTGATCAGTTCATTCAGAGTAGACGGGCGGTCGCGACTAGCTAGTTCGTCCTTAATACGGTCAGAAAGGCCCTCCCAGAACACCGCCAATTGAGCCTCATTGTTCCATGCAAGTTCGGCAGCCAGGGTACAAAACTGGATGGAGTACTGACCCACAGACAAGGAACCTTGTCATAGATGCAGCAGAGGACGAGGGGCCAGGCTCCTCAAAGAGCATCTGGAAGGTAGCCAGGAAAGACTGCAGATTATTGGTCTCTGGACCTCCATGTTCCCAAATAGGATTTGCCCAGGCAAGGGCCTCTACAGACAGCAGGGACACAATGAAGGCAACCTTGGACCGCTCAGTGGGAAACCTCTGCCCATGTAACTCAAAGTGGATCAGGAACTGATTTAGGAATCCACGACAGGTCTTTTTATCACCACCATAAAGGGTTGGCAGAGGGAGTGTACACCAGTGGCACTCAGATCCGGATTCACCGGTGTAGTCGTAGCAGGGGTAGCAGCAACTGGCGACCCTGCAGTGGCTGGAGAAGAGATGGCATGCAGACGAGCAGCAACATTTTGCATGAACTGCATCAAGACATCCTGCCGTTCGATCTGGCACTTTAATTCCTGTAACAGGTCATGAACGACAGCCTTGGGATGACCAGCACGGATCAGCGGATGTGAACCCACTGTGCTACTGACTGTCTGTACCCTGGAGGGGCATGACTAAGCAACTACCTGGTCTTCGCTAGAGCCTCTGATGAGGATGATAGACGGGCCATTAGGGTAGTTGCCAGGTGCCACTCCAGAGCAGTCCCAGAGTCAGTAGAAGCTGGTCCAGGTGGACCAGAAGATACCTGAGATAGGTACCAGCAGTACAGTCATGGTAGACAGGCAGGGTCGTTACCAGGAGCAACAAAGCAGGAACCAACGGATTAGGCAGAGGCGTAGTCAGACAGGAAGAAGGTCAGGGCAGGCGGCACAGGTACAGGTCAGGTAATCCGGGTCAGCAACGGGAGAGACAAATCAAGCAGTCAGGGATCAGACGATAAGCAGAGTCCAGGGACGAAGTATAGGTCAGGATCACAAGTGGTCATCAAGCTCTTTAGCAACAGACTAGGACCATGGCATCTGGGAAAAGGGCTGAGCCACTTAAGTATGTGTACGAGAGCCAGGGTTGGTCAACGAGGTCACATGACCCAACCCAGCCCAGCCCAGCCAAGGGAGTGATGCGTACCGCTCTTTGAGCAGTGACACATGAAACCAGCTGAACGCATGCTGTGTCCATGGCTGAATGGAAGCTGTGGAACGGAATCCTCAGAAGCAACATCACTCACACAAACAGAGTGTCCCGGACTGCAGCCATAACTGGGAAGCACTGGCCACCGATCACCGAAGAGCGCGGTGCATGGGACCGCGGCGGTAAGCAGGGGAACAGCGTCGCACAGCAGTCACTGTTACACTCATCTCTTTCTCCTCAATGATAATGTTGTGCCTTTCTGAAGCTATGGACAACTGCAGCCTACTACTACTACTTCAATTACTTCTAGTCGAATAGATGGTGCTGCTACTATCCATATTCTGGCTTTGGGAGAACAAGGCTTGGCCCTGGGACTTTCATTTGGAATCCTTCTGTATTCCTTACATTTTTGGGCCTAAATGTACAAAGTCAGGCAAAATATGGAACGGTTTGAAAGTCTGTTTTCTGGAACTTAAAGAAAAAGGAGGCTGAATAAAATGTCCTTCCCTTTCCACAAACACTTTGAAGAGACAGCTACTGTCAATTTACTTTGGAATGTTCACGCAAATTTGATCCATACTGCCTCCAATTCATACAAAGAAATCCAAAAGGAGAGGGGTATTCCAGTTATTCCTCAATGGCTCCACATGCACTAGCACATATAATCACTGTAACCAAATTCTCTGATGCTCCACACACCTCCGCTCTCCTCCTATGTTCCTCATCAGAAAAAACTAATTAGGAAATTGTGAAGTAAGTGTTTATTACACTGAAAAAAATTGTGCATATCATTTAAAAAACCAGAATTCCCAGCACGCCTGACCTAGGTTTCACTTTTCATTTCCTCAAATGCTTTAACACTTTCTCTGCTGCTCAGTCTTATATACCATCCTTTCCATAACCATATCAAGAAATGTGGTGGGGAAAGAAATTTCTACCTCCTTTATCCAGAAGTTTGTTTTCAAAAAGCTTATCAAATCCTTCTTGTATAACCTTATATAACATATAACAATCCGTATTGTATTGTGTTCATAAGGAAAATCCACTCCACTTCTTTCAAGTTAATCTGCTTGACCATTTCTCCTCCTCTGTATTGCTTCTGAATCAATTCAGCCCCCACAAATTTTAAGCCTTTCTGCCATGCACTTGTTTAACCTCCTCAGGACCGCCGTACGCAGGATTGCGTCTTTGCGGCGGTCCTGTTGTTCTGGGTGGACGCGCCGGTGCGTCCTCTCGCGAGACGCGAGATTTCCTGTGAACGCGCGCACACAGGCGCGCGCGTTCACAGGATCGGAAGGTAAGCGAGTGGATCTCCAGCCTGCCAGCGGCGATCGTTCGCTGGCAGGCTGGAGATGTGATTTTTTTAACCCCTAACAGGTATATTAGACGCTGTTTTGATAACAGCGTCTAATATACCTGCTACCTGGTCCTCTGGTGGTCCCCTTTGTTTGGATCGACCACCAGAGGACACAGGCAGCTCAGTAATATGTTGCACCAAGCACCACTACACTACACCCCGTTATTAACCCCTTATTAGCCCTTGATCACCCCTGATCACCCCATATAGACTCCCTGATCACCCCCCTGTCATTGATTACCCCCCTGTCATTGATCACCCCCCTGTAAAGCTCCATTCAGATGTCCGCATGATTTTTACGGATCCACTGATAGACTGATCGGATCCGTAAAAATCATACGGACGTCTGAATGCAGCCTTACAGGGGAGTGATCAATGACTGTGGTGATCACCCCATATAGACTCCCTGATCACCCCCCTGTCATTGATTACCCCTCTGTCATTGATCACCCCCCTGTAAAGCTCCATTCAGATGTCCGCATGATTTTTACGGATCCACTGATAGACTGATCGGATCCGTAAAAATCATACGGACGTCTGAATGCAGCCTTACAGGGGAGTGATCAATGACTGTGGTGATCACCCCATATAGACTCCCTGATCACCCCCCTGTCATTGATTACCCCTCTGTCATTGATCACCCCCCTGTAAAGCTCCATTCAGATGTCCGCATGATTTTTACGGATCCACTGATAGACTGATCGGATCTGTAAAAATCATACGGACGTCTGAATGCAGCCTTACAGGGGCGTGATCAATGACTGTGGTGATCACCCCATATAGAATCCCTGATCACCCCCCTGTCATTGATTACCCCTCTGTCATTGATCACCCCCCTGTAAAGCTCCATTCAGATGTCCGCATGATTTTTACGGATCCACTGATAGACTGATCGGATCCGTAAAAATCATACGGACGTCTGAATGCAGCCTTACAGGGGAGTGATCAATGACTGTGGTGATCACCCCATATAGACTCCCTGATCACCCCCCTGTCATTGATTACCCCTCTGTCATTGATCACCCCCCTGTAAAGCTCCATTCAGATGTCCGCATGATTTTTACGGATCCACTGATAGACTGATCGGATCCGTAAAAATCATACGGACGTCTGAATGCAGCCTTACAGGGGAGTGATCAATGACTGTGGTGATCACCCCATATAGACTCCCTGATCACCCCCCTGTCATTGATTACCCCTCTGTCATTGATCACCCCCCTGTAAAGCTCCATTCAGATGTCCGCATGATTTTTACGGATCCACTGATAGACTGATCGGATCCGTAAAAATCATACGGACGTCTGAATGCAGCCTTACAGGGGAGTGATCAATGACGGAGGTGATCACCCCATATAGACTCCCTGATCACCCCCCTGTCATTGATTACCCCTCTGTCATTGATCACCCCCCTGTAAAGCTCCATTCAGATGTCCGCATGATTTTTACGGATCCACTGATAGACTGATCGGATCCGTAAAAATCATACGGACGTCTGAATGCAGCCTTACAGGGGAGTGATCAATGACTGTGGTGATCACCCCATATAGACTCCCTGATCACCCCCCTGTCATTGATTACCCCTCTGTCATTGATCACCCCCCTGTAAAGCTCCATTCAGATGTCCGCATGATTTTTACGGATCCACTGATAGACTGATCGGATCCGTAAAAATCATACGGACGTCTGAATGCAGCCTTACAGGGCGTGATCAATGACTGTGGTGATCACCCCATATAGACTCCCTGATCACCCCCCTGTCATTGATTACCCCTCTGTCATTGATCACCCCCCTGTAAAGCTCCATTCAGATGTCCGCATGATTTTTACGGATCCACTGATAGACTGATCGGATCCGTAAAAATCATACGGACGTCTGAATGCAGCCTTACAGGGGAGTGATCAATGACTGTGGTGATCACCCCATATAGACTCCCTGATCACCCCCCTGTCATTGATTACCCCTCTGTCATTGATCACCCCCCTGTAAAGCTCCATTCAGATGTCCGCATGATTTTTACGGATCCACTGATAGACTGATCGGATCCGTAAAAATCATACGGACGTCTGAATGCAGCCTTACAGGGGAGTGATCAATGACTGTGGTGATCACCCCATATAGACTCCCTGATCACCCCCCTGTCATTGATTACCCCTCTGTCATTGATCACCCCCCTGTAAAGCTCCATTCAGATGTCCGCATGATTTTTACGGATCCACTGATAGACTGATCGGATCCGTAAAAATCATACGGACGTCTGAATGCAGCCTTACAGGGGAGTGATCAATGACGGAGGTGATCACCCCATATAGACTCCCTGATCACCCCCCTGTCATTGATTACCCCTCTGTCATTGATCACCCCCCTGTAAAGCTCCATTCAGATGTCCGCATGATTTTTACGGATCCACTGATAGACTGATCGGATCCGTAAAAATCATACGGACGTCTGAATGCAGCCTTACAGGGGAGTGATCAATGACTGTGGTGATCACCCCATATAGACTCCCTGATCACCCCCCTGTCATTGATTACCCCTCTGTCATTGATCACCCCCCTGTAAAGCTCCATTCAGATGTCCGCATGATTTTTACGGATCCACTGATAGACTGATCGGATCCGTAAAAATCAGACGGACGTCTGAATGCAGCCTTACAGGGGGGTGATCAATGACAGTTGGGTGATCACCCCATATAGACTCCCTGATCACCCCCCTGTCATTGATCACCCCCCTGTCATTGATCCCCCCCCCCCCCCCCCTGTAAGGCTGCATTCAGTCTTTTTTTTGGCCCAAGTTAGCGGAATTTTTTTTTTTTTTCTTACAAAGTCACATATTCCACTAACTTGTGACAAAAAATAAAATCTCACATGAACTCACCATACCCCTCACGGAATCCAAATGCGTAAAATTTTTTAGACATTTATATTCCAGACTTCTTCTCACGCTTTAGGGCCCCTAGAATGCCAGGGCAGTATAAATACCCCACATGTGACCCCATTTCGGAAAGAAGACACCCCCAGGTATTTCGTGAGGGGCATATTGAGTCCATGAAAGATTGAAATTTTTGTCCCAAGTTAGCGGAACGGGAGACTTTGTGAGAAAAAAATAAAAAATATCAATTTTCCGCTAACTTGTGCCAAAAAAAAATAATTTCTATGAACTCGCCATGCCCCTCATTGAATACCTTGGGGTGTCTTCTTTCCAAAATGGGGTCACATGTGGGGTATTTATACTGCCCTGGCATTCTAGGGGCCCCAAAGCGTGAGAAGAAGTCTGGTATCCAAATGTCTAAAAATGCCCTCCTAAAAGGAATTTGGGCCCCTTTGCGCATCTAGGCTGCAAAAAAGTGTCACACATCTGGTATCGCCGTACTCAGGAGAAGTTGGGCAATGTGTTTTGGGGTGTCATTTTACATATACCCATGCTGGGTGAGATAAATATCTTGGTCAAATGCCAACTTTGTATAAAAAAATGGAAAAAGTTGTCTTTTGCCAAGATATTTCTCTCACCCAGCATGGGTATATGTAAAAAGACACCCCAAAACACATTCCCCAACGTCTCCTGAATACGGCGATACCAGATGTGTGACACTTTTTTGCAGCCTAGGTGGGCAAAGGGGCCCACATTCCAAAGAGCACCTTTCGGATTTCACTGGTCATTTACCTACTTACCACACATTAGGGCCCCTGGAAAATGCCAGGGCAGTATAACTACCCCACAAGTGACCCCATTTTGGAAAGAAGACACCCCAAGGTATTCCGTGAGGGGCATGGCGAGTTCCTAGAATTTTTTATTTTTTGTCACAAGTTAGTGGAAAATGATGATTTTTTATTTTTATTTTATTTTTTCATACAAAGTCTCATATTCCACTAACTTGTGACAAAAAATAAAAACTTCCATGAACTCACTATGCCCATCAGCGAATACCTTGGGGTCTCTTCTTTCCAAAATGGGGTCACTTGTGGGGTAGTTATACTGCCCTGGCATTCTAGGGGCCCAAATGTGTGGTAAGGAGTTTGAAATCAAATTCTGTAAAAAATGACGAGTGAAATCCGAAAGGTGCTCTTTGGAATATGGGCCCCTTTGCCCACCTAGGCTGCAAAAAAGTGTCACACATCTGGTATCTCCGTACTCAGGAGAAGGTGGGGAATGTGTTTTGGGGTGTCATTTTACATATACCCATGCTGGGTGAGAGAAATATCTTGGCAAAAGACAACTTTTCCCATTTTTTTATACAAAGTTGGCATTTGACCAAGATATTTATCTCACCCAGCATGGGTATATGTAAAAAGACACCCCAAAACACATTCCCCAACTTCTACTGAATACGGAGATACCAGATGTGTGACACTTTTTTGCAGCCTAGGTGGGCAAAGGGGCCCACATTCCAAAGAGCACCTTTCGGATTTCACTCGTCATTTTTTACAGAATTTGATTTCAAACTCCTTACCACACATTTGGGCCCCTAGAATGCCAGGGCAGTATAACTACCCCACAAGTGACCCCATTTTGGAAAGAAGAGACCCCAAGATATTCGCTGATGGGCATAGTGAGTTCATGGAAGTTTTTATTTTTTGTCATAAGTTAGTGGAATATGAGACTTTGTATGAAAAAAAATAAAATAAAAATAAATCAGCATTTTCCACTAACTTGCGACAAAAAATAAAAAATTCTAGGAACTCGCCATGCCCCTCACGGAATACCTTGGGGTGTCTTCTTTCCAAAATGGGGTCACTTGTGGGGTAGGTATACTGCCCTGGCATTCTAGGGGCCCAAATGTGTGGTAAGGAGTTTGAAATCAAATTCTGTAAAAAATGACCTGTGAAATCCGAAAGGTGCTGTTTGGAATATGGGCCCCTTTGCCCACCTAGGCTGCAAAAAAGTGTCACACATCTGGTATCTCTGTATTCAGGAGAAGTTGAGGAATGTGTTTTGGGGTGTCTTTTTACATATACCCATGCTGGGTGAGATAAATATCTTGGTCAAATGCCAACTTTGTATAAAAAAATGGGAAAAGTTGTATTTTGCCAAGATATTTCTCTCACCCAGCATGGGTATATGTAAAATGACACCCCAAAACACATTCCCCACCTTCTCCTGAGTACAGAGATACCAGATGTGTGACACTTTTTTGCAGCCTAGGTGGGCAAAGGGGCCCATATTCCAAAGAGCACCTTTCGGATTTCACTCGTCATTTTTTACAGAATTTGATTTCAAACTCCTTACCACACATTTGGGCCCCTAGAATGCCAGGGCAGTATAACTACCCCACAAGTGACCCCATTTTGGAAAGAAGAGACCCCAAGGTATTTCGTGATGGGCATAGTGAGTTCATGGAAGTTTTTATTTTTTGTCACAAGTTAGTGGAATATGAGACTTTGTAAGAAAAAAAAAAAAATGAAAAAAATCATCATTTTCCGCTAACTTGTGACAAAAAATAAAAAGTTCTATGAACTCACTATGCCCATCAGCGAATACCTTAGGGTGTGTACTTTCCGAAATGGGGTCATTTGTGGGGTGTTTGTACTGTCTGGCCATTGTAGAACCTCAGGAAACATGACAGGTGCTCAGAAAGTCAGAGCTGCTTCAAAAAGCGGAAATTCACATTTTTGTACCATAGTTTGTAAACGCTATAACTTTTACCCAAACCATTTTTTTTTTTACCCAAACATTTTTTTTTTTATCAAAGACATGTAGAACAATAAATTTAGAGAAAAATTTATATATGGATGTCGTTTTTTTTTGCAAAATTTTACAACTGAAAGTGAAAAATGTCATTTTTTTGCAAAAAAAAATCGTTAAATTTCGATTAATAACAAAAAAAGTAAAAATGTCAGCAGCAATGAAATACCACCAAATGAAAGCTCTATTAGTGAGAAGAAAAGGAGGTAAAATTCATTTGGGTGGTAAGTTGCATGACCGAGCAATAAACGGTGAAAGTAGTGTAGGTCAGAAGTGTAAAAAGTGGCCTGGTCTTTCAGGGTGTTTAAGCACTGGGGGCTGAGGTGGTTAAAACGCGAGGAGACACTATGTGTCTCTAGGCCCCTTTAAATGTTACCTATATGTTCTTGTATACGGGACTTCAGTTTACGTAGGGTCCTCCCCATGTACTGGAGGCCACATGGGCACTCCAGTACATAGATTACTCCCAAATTATTTTTTGTATTCTATCACCTTTCTTACGGTTCTTGCAGCCAGTGCAAAAACTGCACCATGTGAACACTGATCCATTATGTTTGGTAATGTTAGGCTTCAGACTACTTTTTACAGGTTTGGACTTAATATTAGGACCATTGGAGAACATAATCTTTGGATTTTTAGGCAGCATAGTACCAATAACTGGACCATGTGTCAAAACTGACCAGTTCCGAACTGTATTACGTGAAAAAGGCAAACCTAAATGTTGACTTTTTATTATATATCCTAGAATTTTCCACATTATTTTCTACTTCCTTGTATATCTCATAAGGGAAACAGGTTCTTGGCAATAACCAAAGACAATTACCTCTCCCAACTGGTCCAGGACCCGACTAGAGGGACGGCCATACTGGACTTAGTATTAAACAATAGGCCTGACAGAACAACAGACGTGCAGGTTGGTGGACACCTGGGAAATAGTGACCATAAAGTAATAACCTTCCAATTAACATTCAAAAGAGCGTTTCTACAGGGAGGAATAAAAATAACAAACTTCAAAAAAGCTAAATTTATCCAACTAAGAGAGGCCATAGGCCTAACTAACTGGGACAAAGTCCTCAAAAATAAAAATGCAGCCACAAAATGGGATATCTTTAAAAACATCCTAAAATCTCATTGTGAGAGGTACATACCATATGGGAATAAAAGGTTAAGGAGCAAAAAGAAACCAATGTGGATAAATAGAACTGCAAAGAAAGCAATAAATGACAAAAAGAAAGCATATAAATCTCTAAAACAGGAGGGTAGCACAGAAGCACTGAAAAACTATAAGGAAAAAATAGAACATGTAAAAAACAAATAAACGCGGCCAAACTAGAGACCGAGAGATTTATTGCCAAAGAGAGTAAAACTAACCCTAAAATGTTCTTCAATTATATAAATGTTAAAAAGTATAAATCTGAAGGTGTCGGCCCTTTAAAGAGTAATGAGGGGGGAGTCGCAGAGAGCGACGAGGAGAAAGGAAAGGTGTTAAAAAAAAATTCTCTAATGTATTCACTGAGGAAAATAAACTGTCAGATGACATGCAGAATGTAAAACTAAATTCCCCATTAAAAGTGTCCTGTCTGACCCAGGAAGAAGTACATCAGCGACTTAAAAAGATTAAAATAGACAAATCGCCAGGACCAGATGGCATACACTCCCGTCTCCTAAGGGAATTAAGTAATGTCATAGCCAGACCCTTATTTCTGATATTTGCGGACTCTATACTGACAGGGAATGTTCCACAGGATTGGCGCATGGCAAATGTGGTGCCAATATTCAAAAAGGGTCCAAAAACAGAGCCTGGAAACTATAGGCCGGTAAGTTTAACATCTGTTGTGGGTAAACTGTTTGAAGGTTTTCTGAGAGATGCTATCTTAGAGCATCTCAACGGAAATAAGCAAATAACGCCATATCAGCATGGCTTCGTGAGGGATCGGTCATGCCAAACTAATTTAATCAGTTTCTATGAGGAGGTAAGTTCTAGACTAGACAGCGGCGAATCAATGGATGTCGTATATCTGGACTTCTCCAAAGCATTTGACACTGTACCACATAAAAGGTTAGTATATAAAATGAGAATGCTCGGACTAGGAGAAAACGTCTGTATGTGGGTAAGTAACTGGCTCAATGATAGAAAACAGAGGGTGGTTATTAATGGTACACACTCAGATTGGGTCACTGTCACTAGTGGGGTACCTCAGGGGTCAGTATTGGGCCCTATTCTCTTCAATATATTTATTAATGATCTTGTAGAAGGCTTGCATAGTAAAGTATCAATTTTCGCAGAAGACACTAAACTGTGTAAAGTAATTTACACTGAAGAGGACAGTATACTACTACAGAGGGATCTGGATAGATTGCAGGCTTGGGCAGAGAAGTGGCAGATGAGGTTTAACACTGACAAATGTAAAGTTATGCACATGGGAAGGAATAATGCAAGTCACCAGTACATACTAAATTATAAAACACTCGGTAACACTGACATGTAAAAGGACCTAGGAATTTTAATAAACAGCAAACTAAGCTGCAAAAACCAGTGTCAGGCAGCTGCTGCCAAGGTCAATAAGATAATGGGTTGCTTTAGAAGGGGGCATAGATGCCCGTGATAAGAACATAGTCCTACCACTTTACAAATCGCTAGTCAGACCACACATGGAGTACTGTGTACAGTTCTCGGCTCCTGTAAACAAGGCAGACATAGCAGAGCTGGAGAAGGTCCACTTTAGAAAAAAGACGACTGAGGGGAGATCTAATTAATATGTATAAATATATCAGGGGTCAGTACAGAGATCTATCCCATCAGCTATTTATTCCCAGGACTGTGACTGTGACGAGGGGACATCCTCTGCGTTTGGAGGAAAGAAGGTTTGTACACAAACATAGAAGAGGATTCTTTACGGTAAGAGCAGTGAGACTATGGAACTCTCTGCCTGAGGAGGTGGTGATGGTGAGTACAATAAAGGAATTCAAGAGGGGCCTGGATGTATTTCTGGAGTGTAATAATATTACAGGCTATAGCTACTAGAGAGGGGTCGTTGATCCAGGGAGTTATTCTGATTGCCTGATTGGAGTCGGGAAGGAATTTTTTATTCCCCTAAAGTGGAGAAAATTGGCTTCTACCTCACAGTTTTTTTTTTGCCTTCCTCTGGATCAACTTGCAGGATAACAGGCCGAACTGGATGGACAAATGTCTTTTTTCGGCCTTATGTACTATGTTACTATGTATACAATTTTCAAGCCTTTTTCTACAAATCTCTCTGATAACACTTTGCTTTGTTCTCTATATGTTTTTATTTTTTTTTTCTGGACAGTTCCGTAATATTCTTTTATATTGCCCTTCAGGTATATTCTGGATCTAAACCGTATAGTGACAGCCACTAGTATCAATGTATGATTTTCTATTAGTGGTTTAAAAAATGTTGTTGTCTTAATATGTACTCCTTCAATATATATCTCCAAGTCCAGGAAGTTCACACTATGCGCCAAATTTATCATTAGCTCAAGTCAAAAAAATGGAATAAAAAAGTCAACATTTTTTGCACAATCGCTAAAACTGTGCAAAAATTTGCTACTTTTATTGGCTCTGCACTATGCTCGCCAGTTTTCTGAAAGTGGGCATGTTTTCTTATGTAAATTAATCTCTAGACAGATTTACTATTGCGACAATTTAAAAAGTCGCAGAAAATTGTGCAGAAAATTTGCAATTTCACTCCAGTGAGGACCATGCTTATCTTATGCTACTTTTTAATAGAACATGCAACTTTTTTGTAAAGACATGCGACTTTTGTAAAGCCGCTTACTGAAGAATAAACTGCTACCGTCAAAACACAGTATTAAAGGACCATTAATAAATCTGACTTAGCCAAAAGTGACTTTGCACATATGTAAAAGTAGATTAAGATATAAGTGTAATGATAAATCTGGCCCTATGTTTTCTAATGGTCTCTGTAAAAGCAATATTCCAGGTGTTATTAATCTATGTAATAAATTTCTCTACCTCAGACCCCAAACCCTTCCAAATAAACAGTCATCAATATACAGTTTACACATTTTTAAACCAACACATACCTCAGATATAACAGCAACAAATAATAGAGGGGCCTAGACATATATAGTACAATTCCTACACCTACTGAACAAATAGCCCCTAATAGTAATAAAAAGGTACTCGCATATATTGTAAAGCGAAAATCTTTATAGTAAAAATATTGGATAAGGTGAAAACATAAGGAAGAAGATGGCCAGAAGACCCCCTTATCCAAACCCCTGGTAGTGGAGACCACACTGGAGCGACTCAGGTTGTCAGCCCAATAGGATAATGGTAATAATATCCACGGGTAATATATGTGCATGTAGCCCAAGTAATACACAATTAGAACATGATAGAGCAATTGTTAAATATGAGAGCAAAGATATGCTGCATACATACGATGTGTAAGGGCCAAATAACGCCAGAACAAAGTCCGGTCACCAATAACACGGAATTGCATGATGGTGGGTCCGCACCCCGAAGTGTGTATGCAAGAGCTACAAAGCACTACTACATATAGCTAGAAATAACAGAGATCAATTACCCATAATGGACTGTATAACCGAGGCTCTCAGTGTGCTGCTGCCCCAACGCGCGTTTCGCCATCCCTCTGACTTTGTCAGGAGGCTTAAACAAGTGATTTAAAAGCAGGTATTTATCTTAAAAATCGCACCTGAGGTTAATTGATGACGCAAATCCAGCATGATTAATTGGCCTGCGTCATCATAGCGCGCCACCTGTCTCTCCGCAGCCGACGCGGCGCGTGTTCATGTAACCTCCCGTGTCATCCCGTAATGGGCGACGCGAGGCGTAAAACAACGCCCACCTCGGCCGCGGGGGAGAGGAGCAATGCGAAGCACCACATGACGCGCCCACACCAGCGCATGCATGGAATGCGTACACCCCAGGTACAAGAATCAAAGGAGATGGCATAGCTGCGGAGGCAAAGTGTACTGGTCCTGAATACAATCCAAAAAGTGCAGAAAATAATAATAATACAGAGTACAGTTCATTGCTGTGGTGAGTATATTCTATACCTGATTATCAAATATAAAGTGCAACTATTAGTACATAAGTGGTCCAAAGACCAAGTCATTCATAAGAATAAAGTGACAGGTGCAAATAGAAGAACAGATTTTCCACATGCGACTGCATATTACAGGGGCGTATTGCATCTTGCTGGGAAAAGATATGACGTCAATGGTGCTAAAAATAAGAGAAACAGAGAGAGAAAAAAGGTAAGTTAAAATTACAAATAAGGCATACACACACTCGATCTTAAACCAAAATCGAGATAATGAAATTAAAAAAGCGCAATCATAAAAAGGACCTGAAACTAACTGCTTCATTTAATCCCAAAGGGATCTCAGTTTTAAGCATGACTATCTATTTGGTCTCCCTCTGTAATAGTGTTTTTTTGTAATCCCAACCTCGACATCCCAGAGACACCTTATCAATGCCTCTGGCTCGCAAACCCCTAGGGTCACAATTATGTTTCTCCTTGAAGTGCAGGACTATGGGTTGCGATTTATTCAACTCCTCCGTCCTCATTGTACCTGCCCTTTGGATTTTACTCGCATGCTCTAGATTTCTCTCTCGGAGCAATTAAAGAACTGCGTGGCCTTAAGGAGGTCGTGATAAAACTGGCGGATAAAGGTGGAAATGTGGTGTTGTGGCCAGCACAGATGTATGAGAGGGAAGCTTTCAGACAACTACATCAGAAGGAATGCTATAGACGGCTGGACTGCAACCCGACCATCAGATTTAAAAGTGAACTTGACCATATATTACAGTCTGGGGTGGTTGATAACATTCTCACACCAAGACTAAAAGGTGGTCTGGTTGTTGATCACCCAATAACACCTACATTTTACCTACTACCCAAGATTCACAAGGATAAAATTAACCCCCCAGGATGGCCGATCGTGTCCGGTATAGGGGGTTTATGTGAATGGGCTAGTAGGTTTGTGGATTTCTATCTGAGGAGCTGTGTGGAGACCCTGCCATCCTATGTGAAGGATACATCTGATATCCTTAGGAGGTTCAATGGGGTCTATTTAACCGCCTCCGGACCGCCTAACGCAGGATCGCGTTCCGGAGGCAGCAGTCTCAGGCAGAGTCACGCATCTACGCGTAATCTCGCGAGACGCGAGATTTCCTGTGAACGCGCGCACACAGGCGCGCGCATTCACAGGAACTGCAGGTAAGCGAGTGGATCTACAGCCTGCCAGCGGCGATCGTTCGCTGGCAGGCTGTAGATGCGATTTTTTTAACCCCAAACAGGTATATTAGACGCTGTTTTGATAAAAGCGTCTAATATACCTGCTACCTGGTCCTCTGGTGGTCCCTTTTTCTTGGATCGACCACCAGAGGTCACAGGCAGCTCTGTAATAAGTAGCACCAAGCACCACACTACACTACACCCCCCCTGTCACTTATTAACCCCGTATTAACCCCTGATCACCCCATATAGACTCCCTGATTATCCCCCTGTCATTGATCACCCCCCTGTCATTGATCACCCCCCTGTAAGGCTCCATTCAGACGTCCGTATGTGTTTTACGGATCCATGGATCAGATCCGCAATACACATACGGACGTCTGAATGGAGCCTTACAGGGGGGTGATCAATGACAGGGGGGTGATCACCCCATATAGACTCCCTGATCACCCCCCTGTCATTGATCACCCCCCTGTCATTGATCACCCCCCTGTAAGGCTCCATTCAGACGTCCGTATGTGTTTTACGGATCCACGGATCCATGGATCAGATCCGCAAAACACATACGGACGTCTGAATGGAGCCTTACAGGGGGGTGATCAATGACAGGGGGGTGATTACCCCACATAGACTCCCTGATCACTCCCCTGTCATTGATCACCCCCCTGTAAGGCTCCATTCAGAGGTCCGTATATGGTTTGCGGATCCACGGATCCATGGATCGGATCCGCAAAACACATACAGACATCTGAATGAAGCCTTACAGGGTGGGTGATCACCCAATATAGACACCCTGATCACCCCCCTGTGATTGATCACCCCCCTGTAAGGCTCCATTCAGACGTCCGTATGTGTTTTGCGGATCCGATCCACAGATCCGTGGATCCGCAAAACACATACGAACCTCTGAATGGAGCCTTACAGGGGGGTGATCAATGACAGGGAGTCTATATGGGGTGATCACCCCCCCGTCATTGATCATCCCCCTGTAAGGCTCCATTCAGACGTCCGTATGTGTTTTGCGGATCCGTGGATCCGCAAAACACGAACACCGCGGATCCACAAAACACATAAGGACGTCTAAATGGAGCCTTACAGGGGGGTGATCAATGACAGGGGGTGATCACCCCATATAGACTCCCTGTCATTGATCACCCCCCTGTAAGGCTCCATTCAGACATTTTTTTGGCACAAGTTAGTGGAAATAGATTTTTTTTGTTTTTTGTTTTTTTGTTTTTTCTTACAAAGTCTCATATTCCACTAACTTGTGACAAAAAATAAAATCTTACATGAACTCACCATACCCCCACGGAATCCAAATGCGTAAAAATTTTTAGACATTTATATTCAAGACTTCTTCTCACGTTTTAGGGCCCCTAAAATGCCAGGGCAGTATAAATACCCCACATGTGACCCCATTTCGGAAAGAAGACACCCCAAGGTATTCGCTGAGGGGCATATTGAGTCCATGAAAGATTTAACTTTATGTCCCAAGTTAGCGGAAAGGGAGACTTTGTGAGAAAAAAATATAAAAATTTCCGCTAACTTGTGCCAAAACACATTGCCCAACTTCTCCTGAGTACGGCGATACCACATGTGTGACACTTTTTTGCAGCCTAGGTGGGCAAAGGGGCCCACATTCCAAAGAGCACCTTTAGGATTTCACAGGGCATTTTTTACACATTTTGATTTCAAACTACTTCTCACGCATTAGGTCCCCTAAAATGCCAGGGCAGTAAAACTACCAACACAAGTGACCCCATTTTGCAAAGAAGACACTCCAAGGTATTTCGTGAGGGGCATGGCGAGTTCCTAGAATTTTTGATTTTTTGTCACAAGTTAGCGGAAAATTATGATTTTTTTTCTTTTTTTTTTTCTTACAAAGTCTCATATTCCACTAACTTGTGACAAAAAATAAAAACTTACATGAACTCACTATGCCCATCACAAAATACCTTGGGGTGTCTTCTTTCCAAAATGGGGTCACTTGTGGGGTAGTTATACTGCCCTGGCATTTTAGGGGCCCTAATGCGTGAGAAGTAGTTTGAAATCAAAATGTGTAGAAAATGCCCTGTGAAATCCTAAAGGTGCTCTTTGGAATGTGGGCCCCTTTGCCCACCTAGGCTGCAAAAAAGTGTCACACATCTGGTATCGCCATACTCAGGAGATGTTGGGAAATGTGTTTTGGGGTGTCTTTTTACATATACCCATGCTGGATGAGAGAAATATCTCTTTAAAGACAACTTTTCCCATTTTTTTATACAAAGTTGTCATTTGACAGAGATATTTATCTCACCCAGCATGGGCATGTGTAAAAAGACACCCCAAAACACATTGCCCAACTTCTCCTGAGTACGGCGATACCACATGTGTGACACTTTTTTGCAGCCTAGGTGGGCAAAGGGGCCCACATTCCAAAGAACACCTTTAGGATTTCACAGGGCATTTTTTACACATTTTGATTTTAAACTACTTCTCACGCATTAGGGCCCCTAAAATGCCAGGGCAGTATAACTACCCCACAAGTGACCCCATTTTGGAAAGAAGACACCCCAAGGTATTTTGTGATGGGCATAGTGAGTTTTATTTTTTGTCACAAGTTAGTGGAATATGAGACTTTGAAGGGAAAAAAAATATATAAAAGAAATCATCATTTTCCGCTAACTTGTGACAAAAAATAAAAAGTTCTATGCCCATCAGCGAATACCTTAGGGTTTCTACTTTCCAAAATGGGGTCATTTGTGGGGTGTTTTTACTGTCTGGGCATTGTAGAACCTCAGGAAACATGACGGGTACTCAGAAAGTCAGAGCTGCTTCAAAAAGCGGAAATTCACATTTTTGTACCATAGTTTGTAAACGCTATAACTTTTACCCAAACCATTTTTTTTTTACCCAAACCATTTTTTTTATCAAAGACATGTAGAACAATACATTTAGAGAAAAATTTATATAGAAATGTAGTTTTTTTTTGCAAAATTTTACAACTGAAAGTGAAAAATGTCATTTTTTTGCAAAAATTTCGGTAAATTTCGATTAATAGCAAAAAAAGTAAAAATGTCAGCAGCAATGAAATGCCACTAAATGAAAGCTCTATTAGTGAGAAGAAAAGGAGGTAAAATTCATTTGGGTGGTAAGTTGCATGACCGAGCAATAAACCGTGAAAGTAGTGTAGTGCAGATTTGTAAAAAGTGGTCTGGTTATTAAGGGTGTTTAAGCTAGGGGGGCTGAGGTGGTTAAAGGATGACATGTATTTTGTCATTTGTGACGTAGAGGCCCTCTACACATCAATATGCCATGACCACGGGATCAGAGCAGCCAGATACTTTCTGAAAATGACTGATCTTAACATAGTAGTACATTAGGCAGAAAAAATACATTTGTCCATCCAGTTCGGCCTGTTATCCTGCAAGTTGATCCAGAGGAAGGCAAAAAAAAAAACTGAGAGGTAGAAGCCAATTTTCCCCACTTTAGGGGAATAAAAAATTCCTTCCCGACTCCAATCAGGCAATCAGAATAACTCCCTGGATCAACGACCCCTCTCTAGTAGCTATAGCCTGTAATATTATTACGCTCCAGAAATACATCCAGGTCCCTCTTGAATTCCTTTATTGTACTCACCATCACCACCTCCTCAGGCAGAGAGTTCCATAGTCTCACTGCTCTTACCGTAAAGAATCCTTTTCTATGTTTGTGTACAAACCTTCGTTCCTCCAGACGCAGAGGATGTCCCCTCGTCACAGTCACAGTCCTGGGGATAAATAGATGATGGGATAGATCTCTGTACTGACCCCTGATATATTTATACGTATTAATTAGATCTCCCCTCAGTCGTATTTTTTCTAAAGTGAATAACCCTAATTTTGATAATCTTTAAGGGTACTGTAGTTGCCCCATTGCAGTTATTACTTTAGTTGCCCTCCTCTGGACCTTCTCCAGCTCTGCTATGTCTGCCTTGTATACAGGAGCCCAGAAGTGTACACAGTACTCCATGTGTGGTCTGACTAGCGATTTGTAACGTGGTAGGACTATGTTCTCATCACGGGCATCTATGCCCCTTCTGATGCAACCCATTATCTTATTGGCCTTGGCAGCAGCTGCCTGACACTGGTTTTTGCAGCTTAGTTTGCTGTTTATTAAAATTCCTAGGTCCTTTTCCATGTCAGGGTTACCGAGTGTTACAAGATCGCATACAGTTTGTCATCTAAATTATGGACTTTGTTCTCAGACATAATTACTTTACGTTTAAGGACCATCTCTTCCTACAGCTCCAGGGCACGGCGATGGGGGCGACATGCGCGCCCTCGTATGACAACTTGTTCCTGGGGCTGTGGGAAAAAGATATTGTCCAGAATCTGCCTGGTTTCAGCATAGTGGTCTCGTGGTATAGGTATATTGATGACATTCTTTTCATATGGCAGGGTCATAACGTTAATGACCTAAATATCAAACTCACATGGAAACATAGCCAAGAGTATATTGAGTTCTTTGATATCTTATTACACAGAGAATTGGATGGCAGTGTCTCTGCGAGCCAGAGGTATTGATAAGGTGTCTCTGGGATGTCGAGGTTGGGATTTTTATGATTGCGCTTTTTTAATTTCATTATCTCGATTTTGGTTTAAGATCGAGTGTGGGTATGCCTTATTTGTAATTTTAACTTACCTTTTTTCTCTCTCTGTGTTTCTTATTTTTAGCACCTTTGGCATCATATCTTTTCCCAGCAAGATGCAATACGCCCCTGTATTATGCGATCACATGTGGAAAATCTGCTCTTCTATTTTCACCTGTCACTTTATTCTTATGAATGACATGGTCTTTGGACCACTTTTATGTACTAATAGTTGCACTTTATATTTGATAATCAGGTTTAATTAATTTATTATTTTATTTTATATATTGGTATGAGATATGAATTCATCTGATCAGGCACTTGGCACTTTATTTTCTGTGAGTTTTGGGTGCAGAAAATATGTTATAATAGTGTTATGACAAGATTTACTATTGGTTTAATCATGTTATACATATTTGTATTATATTTGCACTCGCACTTTTATATAGAATATACTCAACATAGCAATGAACTGTACTCTGTATTATTATTATTTTCTGCACTTTTTGGATTGTATTCTGGACCAGTACACTTTGCCTCCGCAGCTATGCCTTCTCCTTAGATTCTTGTACCCTGGGTGTACGCATTCCACGCATGCGCTGGTGTGGGCGCGTCATGTGGTGCTCCGCATTGCTCCTATCCCCGGCAGAGGTGGGCGTTGTTTTACGCCTTGCGTCACCCATTACGGGATGACGCGGGAGGTCACATGAACACGCGCTGCGTCGCCTGCGGAGAGATGGGTGGCGTGCTATGATGACGAGGCCCAATTAATCATGCTGGATATGCGCCATCGATTAACCTCAGGTGCGATTTTTAAGATAAATACCCGCTTTTAAATCACTTGTTTAAGCCTCCTGACAAAGTCAGAGGGATGGCGAAACGCGCGTTGGGGCAGCAGCACACTGAGAGCCTCGGTTATACAGTCCATTATGGGTAATTGATCTCTGTTATTTCTAGCTATATGTAGTAGTGCTTTGTAGCTCTTGCATACACCATCGCGCAATTCCGTGTTATTGGTGACCGGACTTTGTTCTGGCGTTATTTGGCCCTTACACATCGTATGTATGCAGCATATCTTTGCTCTCATATTTAACAATTGCTCTATCATGTTCTAATTGTGTATTACTTGGGCTACATGCACATATATTACCCGTGGATATTATTACCATTATCCTATTGGGCTGACAACCTGAGTCGCTCCAGTGTGGTCTCCACTACCAGGGGTTTGGGGTGAGGGGGTCTTCCGGCCACCTTCTCCCTTATGTTTTCACCTTGTCCAATATTTTTACTATTAATAAAGATTTTCGCTTTACAATATAGGCGAGTACATTTTTATTACTATTAGTGGCTATTTGTTCAGTCGGTGTAGCAGTTGTACACATTTTTAAACCGCATGCTTCCTCTTTTAATACTAATTGGCCATCAATACATTCTTTCTCCCAATACCACATGAAAATATTCATGAAACTGGGGGTGAATTTTACCCCCATCACTATTCTGATTTGCTGCAAATAGAATGACCCCCATACAAACTAGTTTGGGTCAAACAAAAATCAATGTACTTCAAAATAATTTCGCTCTGATTTTGTTCTATTTTGGTATCCTCTCTCAAAGAGAAATTAACCGCCTCTAACCCTTGATCTTTGGGGATGATAGTATAGAGGGAGGCGACATCAATTGTCACTAGAACTACATCAACCCTCATTTCATCCCTTTTTAACACTTAAATAGTGTAGAGCATCAGAGAATTTAGTTACAGTGATTATCTGTGCAAGTGCATGTGGAGCCATTGAGGAATAACTGGAATACCCCTCTCCTTTTGGATTTCTTTGTATGAATTGGAGGCAGCACAGATCGAATTTGTGTGAACATTACATAGAGTGCTGCCCATAATTATTTATACCCCTGGCAAATTTAACTTAAAGTTACTTTTATTCAACCAGCAAGTAATTTTTTGACGGCAAATTACGATGTACAAGAGGCATTATTGTGGGAAAAAAATAATTTTCAGCTTTTATTTACATTTAAGCAAAAAATACAAGATGTTCCGCACTGTGGAAAATCTCAGAGGACGTGGTCGGAAGCCAAAAGTGACACCTGTGTTGGCCAGGAGGATAGTTTGAGAGGTGAAAAAGAATCCAAGGATCACCACCAAGGCCATCCTGGTGAATCTGGGCTTTGCTGGTGGCAATGTCTCAAGGCAGACAATTCAACAGACACTGCACACTGCTGGGTTCCACGGATGCAGACCAGGCACACAAAAGCTCGCTTGGTCTTTGCAAAAGCTCATCTGGACAAAGAAGAAGACTTCTGGTCTTCTGCGTTATGGTCAGATGAAACAAAAATGTAATTGTTTGGTCACAATGATGTTTCCTTCATTTAGCATAAAAAAAGGATAAGCCTTCAACCCAAAGAACACCATCCCCACTGTCAAACATGGTGGTGGGAACCTAATGCTTTGGGGTGTTTTTCAGCCAATGGACCAGGGAACCTAATCACAGTAAACGGCACCATGAAAAAAAGAGCAATACATGAGGATTCGCAATGACAACATCAGGCAGTCTGCAGAGAAACTTGGCCTTGGGCACCAGTGAACACACAGCAAAAGTGGTTAATAAATGGTTAACAGACAACAACATTAACATTTTGGAGTGGCCCAGCCAGAGTCTAGACTTGAATCCAATTGAGAATCTGTGGAGGGAGCTAAAGATCAGGGTGATGGCAAGAATATGAATGGGCAAACATACCTGTGGAGACATGCAAAAAGCTGGTCTGCAATTATAGGAAGCGTTTGATTGCTCTAATAGCCAATAAAGGCTTTTCTATTGATTATTGAGAAGAGTATGAATAATTTTGGACTGGACACTTTTTGCTCAAATGTAAATAAAAGCTGAGAAATGTTATTTTTTCCACAATAATGCCTCTTTTACATCGTCTTATTATCTTTTGGGAGACACCTATGCCATTTCCCATCAAAAAATTACTTGCTGGTTGAATAAAAGTAACTTTAAGTCAAAATTTGCCAGGGGTATGAATAATTATGGGCAGCACTGTATAATGAAGATAGACTGCTTGAGTGCTTCAAGTTATCCTGCAGTGCCGAATTGTATGACTTTGGACACTAAGGTTTTCCTTTCCTTTTACTTTGTAAATAATGCAAATTTGGGCCCAATGTCTTTAGGGCGTTCAAATATGCAGATTAAAAAATAGCATTCTCTAGTATAAAACACAAGTTGTTAACTTACTATCAGATTATCCCCACCAAAAAAATTCTAATATGCATGCATATACTGTATACCTTTCCTATATTAGGTAGTTGAACCCTATATGCAGTAGAATGGTATAGCCCATGTGTTAATCCTGTGTAAGTTAGTCAGATGGAGTATCCATATGATAAATAAATAGAACCGGTGTTGGAATTAGGCTTTTATTGTGGTTATTACAGCAACTACATTACTGTGTGTATTTTCATGGCTACCTGCCTTTAGGTGATTTAAAATGGATGCCTGTCTCTAGGTGGTGTTGTCATGTTATCAATAAAGTTTAATGTTAAAAAACAAACACAACAGACATATGTAGATTTGTTTCTATACAGACACTGGCAAACATGATGAGATATTGCTGCAGGTAGTAGTACTTTATATACTCTATGTCCTGCTCCTCAATACACTAATAATAATTGTTAGAACCCTGTGCAGTTAACTGAAAACTTGATCACACAATACTTGTGAGGATCCCAAGATGGCAAGGATGAGATGTGCCTCTAAATTAGGCATGTCTCATGTTTGTTCAGAGAGATCAAGACTGATGTATGGGAATGCCAGTCTTGATAAATCACCCCCATTGTACTTTATGTTAGTGGTAAGTTTGGGTTGTTATGTTTTTCCTTTATTTAAAAAAAATCCCAAATTGATAGAAAATTTGCTAACATTTGCTATTTTCTTAATTTGGATTCTTCTGCTTATAAGGAAGATAGTGATACCTCATAAATAGTTATTAATTAAAATTCAACATATATTTTCTTTATGCCAGCTTCATTTTTTCAAAATCAACTTTTTTTTAAGTCTAATTATGACCAGTTTAGAACCAATTCATGAAGTCACTTTGAGGGTCTTACATAATAGAAACCCATTTCAAAAACTACATTTATAAATTTAACTAGCTTAAAACTAATTTTACCAACTTTGTTAACCCTTTTGGTGCTCCACAAAAATTAAAGGAAAATGGAGATAAGATTTCAACATTTCACTTTTCTGCAGATTTTCCAATTTAATCCATTTTATCCTATAACAAAGAAAAGGTTAACAGAAAAACTAACCTCAATATTTATTTCCATGATTCTGGAGTTTACAGAAATGTGGCTGTAAACTTCTGTATGGGCACATTACAAGGCTTGGAAGGGAAGGAGAGCCATATGGTTTTTAGAGGGCAGATTTTCTTGAATGATCTTTGGGTGCCATGTAAGATTTGAAGACACCCCAAGGTACCCTCACAGTAGAAACACCCCAAAATGTGACCCTATTTTGAAAACTTTTTTGAAACTTTTGAGGGGTGAAATGAGTGCTTTGACCCAACAGACATTTCAGGAGGGCAGATTTAGATTTAATGGTTTTAATTGCAATTTTTACACAGATATGCCACTTCAGTGCCCAATATGTTGTGACCAGTGTATGCCAGTGTAAAAACCAAGCTCTCTTATTATTGTTATGCTGTGCTTCCTGATTTTTGAAACACATGTGATGTTTTCACTAGCACCATTTTGGGATAGAAACGACTTTTTGATCACTTGATATTATGCTTTTTGGGAGGCATGGTGACAAAAAAAATGTGTGTTCTGGCATAGTTTTTATGTATTTATTTTTTATGACCTTCACCTGATAGAGTAGATCATGTGATATTTATAGAGAGCGGGTCATTATGGACATAGCAATACCAAATATGTATTTTAGATTTTTGTTTAGTTTTGCATAATAAAAGCATTTCTAAAAAAAGAATCATGTTTTTTGTCACCATGTTCTGAGAGCTATGTTTTATTTTTGAGGTGGTGGTATTGGATAAGGGCTTGTTTTTATGGCATGAGGTGACATTTTTGTTGGTAACATTTTGGGGTACATACAGTATGACTTTTTTTATCACTTGACATAATGCTTTTTGTGAGGTGGCCATATACATGTATTTTCTATCACTGTCATTTTTTTTTGCGGTGTTCACCTGATAGTGATATTCAAGTGATATTTTTACGGATTTAGAGATACCTAATATGTCTATTTTTTTTATTTTCTCAACACAAATAATTTTTGAAAAAAATGTCACCGTTCTCTGAGCCATTTTTTATAGCTATGATCTTGTGATGGGGCTTGTTTTTTCAGGATGAGGTGACTTTTTCATTGGTACAATTTTGGGTACATATCGTAGTACTTTCTAATCGCTCAATATTACGCTGTTTGTGAAGTAAGGAGACCCAAAAAATGGCTGTTCTGGAAACGTTTATATTTATTTATGTTTCTATGGAGTTCACTTGATGGAGTAGATCAAGTGATATTTTTATAAATCAGGTCATTTTGATGTGGTGATACAAATATGTATTTTTTTTATTTTTGTTCAGTTTTAAATAAAAGCATGTTTGAAAGCAAATCATTTTGTTTTTGTGTCACCATTTTCTAGTAATGTTGTTTTGACATACGTAATAAGTAGTGAGCCAATCAGGGGTGTAACTAGAAATGACTGGGCCCCATTGCAAACTTTTGAAAGTGGCCTCAACCATCGAGTTTTCCGAAACCCCTGCAGGCACCTGTTGCATATGGCGGGGGATCACCTCGTGACTAGACCTGTAGTGGTGATCATACTTACCCTGCATCCATTTTAACATGGGGAATGTAAATAACTGGCTACAGAAGTGACGGATAATGTGACACACAAAATTCAACTGCCAGCATATCCAGACTGTTAGTATAGGGCATCAGTGGACCTTACAGGAAGAGTTATATGAGGAGAGAACTACAACTACCAGCATGTCCACACTATAAGTGAGCATCAGTTGAAATTAATATGGGCTATCAGAGGACATGGGTATAAGGAAAGAACTACAACTCTTATTATTTGACGGCTTGTAGGGAAACCACTAACTTCTCCCCGACAGCACAGAAACTGGATTTCCTCACATTGTGAAATCTCACAGGTCCTTCCCCACTTCTCCTCTGCACTTGTAACGACTGTAGGTAGGGACAGACAAAGACAGTGAGCCCTAAGGCTAGAACCCAGCCCTATATGGTGGTGGGTGTCTTAACATTAGATAACATGAAATTAATATAAAATATAACAAACATTTTCAGACAGTAGATACCCCATCATCCTATTGCATAACAATAGCTTATTCCCTTAAAGAATCATTATCCCTGTGCAGCAGATCATTGTTTTGACAAAACGTTATGCTGCACAGAATGACGATTTTTCGTGTTGGCAGAACAACATGATCACCCAATGAACAAGCTTGTACAAGTGCTGCATCCTCTTCAGTGTCTACTTTCTAGTGGTGATACAGTATAATTACAGCTGTTTGTCCCACTCAAGAGAATGGGAGAGGAAGCTGTAATTACACTGCACCACCACTAGAAAGTATACTGTGTGCAGGTAAACAATGAAGAGGACACAGCGCCATGGACCACTCAAACAGACGATTGGCAGGGTGGGAAATTTGAACTGCCACTGATTTAATATCAATGACCTATCTTGAGGAGAGATCATCAATATCATGAAACTGGACAACTGCTTTAAATTGATTCTGTGACCAGTTTTAAGGCCGATTCATTGGCCTGTATTTGTGGGAGGGGCACTGCTGCCTATATCATGGCAGCATGCCCCCTCCCTCAACGAACGTCGTTTCAACACTCGGCTCCCACGCGGCATGAATCGTAGGGAGCAGGGGTCAGCGTGATCCCGAATCAACACACGCATCTCACATCCTTAATGTATGGCACGGGCCGCCGTGCCACTAGCGAGGTAGGGTTGCAACCACAGCGCACGTTTTTTCATAGTCATGCCCGCTCCTGCACTCACTCACCCCTGCCTCGCGCCGATCTGCTGTTTGGTTTCCACAGTTGCTCCTTGCAGTGTCTCTGGTGCCCTCTAGTGGTCTGTCAGGTACTGCGGGCAGGAGGGAAGTCACAGTTCTCATGTTCGCTCCCTCTAGTGGTCTGTCAGGTACTGCGGGCAGGAGAGGAGTCACAGTTCTCATGTTTGCTCCCTCTAATGGCCACTGCAGTTACTACATGTAATTGTTGTGGCAAAGAAAAAAAAAAAAAAAAGAGAGGTAGGAAAATAAGGATAAAAAATAAAGTATTTATATGTATATATACTAATATATATATAAAAAAAAGAAAAGTATTTATATGTATATATACTAATATACTGTATATATATATATTAAAAAAAAGTATAGCGCTGTACATATGATAAGGGGTGCACATACATAATACAGACAAGTGCACTAAGCAGGAACAAGACGAGTTACAGACTGGTACAGAAGGAGAGAGGGCCCTGCCCGTGAGGGCTTACAATCTACATGGTATGGGAGAAGGACACAGTAGGTGCGGGTTAAGTTGGTCATGGCGGTATAGAGGCAGCAGGGTCACGGGTTGTAGGCTTGTCTGAAGAGGTGGATTTTCAAGTTTCTTTTGAAGGATTCCACTGTAGGTGAGAGTCTGATATGTTGGGGTAGCGAGTTCCAGAGTATAGGGGATGCACGGGAGAAATCTTGGAGTCGATTGTGGGAAGAGACAATGAGAGGAGAGGATAGAAGGAGGTCTTGTGAGGATCGGAGAGTGCGTGTGGGGGTGTATCGGGAAAGTAGCTCAGAGATGTAGGGAGGGGACAGGTTATGGACGGCCTTGTATGTATTTGTTAGTACTTTGAAGTGAATTCGTTGGGCAATGGGGAGCCAGTGAAGGGATTGGCAGAGGGGAGAGGCAGAGGAGTAATAGAGTGAGAGGTGGATTAGTCGGGCAGCAGAGTTGAGGATAGATTGGAGGGGTGTGAGAGTGCTAGATGGAAGGCCACAGAGGAGAATGTTTCAGTAGTCTAGGCGGGAGATAATGAGGGCATGTACAAGCATTTTCACAGATTCAAAGTTAAGGAAAGCACGGATGCGGAAGATGTTTTTGAGTTGGAGGCGGCAGGTGGTGGAAAGGGCTTGGATGTGCGGTCGGAAGGAAAGGGCATAATCCAAGGTCACTCCAAGGCAGCGGGCTTTGTTGACCGGGGAGAGTGTGCAGCCATTGATCATGATAGATAGGTCTGTTGGGGGGGTTGAACAAGATGGGGGAAAGATTATGAATTCTGTCTTATCCATGTTAAGTTTAAGAAAGCGAGAGGAGAAGAAGGATGATATAGAAGATAGACATTGTGGGATTCTTGATAGTAAGGTGGTGATGTCTGGACCAGAGAGGTAGATTTGTGTGTCGTCAGCGTAGGAGTGATACTGAAAGCCATGGGACTCTATGAGCTGTCCCAGGCCAAAAGTGTAGATAGAGAAGAGCAGGGGTCCTAGGACAGAGCCTTGCGGGACACCAACAGAGAGGGAATGAGACGAGGAGGTGGTGCGGGAGTGGGAGACGCTAAACCTCCGGTCTGTGAGGTATGATGTGATCCAGGAGAGGGCCAGGTCAGTGATGCCAAGAGATGAGAGAGTTTGAAACAGAAGGGAGTGGTCAACAGTGTCGAAGGCAGAGGACAGGTCAAGGAGAAGGAGGACAGAGTATTGTTTCTTGGTTTTGGCTGTCAGTAGGTCATTGGTGACTTTGGTAAGGGCAGTCTCGGTCGAGTGGTGGGGTCGGAAGCCAGATTGTAGGCGGTCAAAGAGGGAGCAGGAGGAGAGGTGGGAGGACAGTTCTGAATGGACATGTTGTTCAAGTAGCTTTGAGGCATACGGAAGAAGTGATATGGGGCGATAACTGGACAAGGAAGATGGGTCAAGTGAAGGCTTTTTGAGGATGGGTGTAATGGTAGCATGTTTAAAAGCAGAGGGGAAGACACCAGAGTTTAGTGATAGGTTGAAGAGATGAGTTAGGGCTGGGATAAACACTGTGGTGAGGTTAGGGATGAGGTGGGATGGGATTGGGTCAAGTGCACAGGTGGTCAGATGAGATTTGGAGAGTAGAGTGGAAAGTTTTTCTTCTGTAATGGTGGAGAAGCGGGTTTTGGGAGAAGAGGACCGAGCAGTTGTGTAGAGGGTCTGTGGGGACTGTGCAGTAAAGCTTTCTCTGATGTGGACTATCTTTTGTTTGAAATATTTGGCAAAGTCCTCAGCTGAGAAGAGTGGAGAGGGTGAGGGCACTGGGGGACGGAGAAGGGAGTTAAAAGTGTTAAAAAGTTGTTTAGGGCTGTGTGACAGGGAAAATATGAGAGATGAGAAGTAGGCCTGTTTTGCATTAGCGAGTGAGGATTTGAATATGAGGAGGGATTGCTTGTATGCGGTGAAATGATCATTTGAATGGGATTTCTTCCATTGCCGCTCAGCAGCCCTGGAAGCTTGTCTGAGTTTTTTGGTCAGGTTGGTGTGCCAGGGTTGTCTGTTGATTTTCCGGATTTTGTTGTGTGTGAGGGGGGCAACAGTGTCGAGAGCTGTACTTATTGTGGTGTTATATAAGGTGGTAGCAGCATCTGGGTCTTGGAGGCAACAGATGGTAGAGAGTGGGAGAAGAGAGTCAGAAAGCAAGTGAAAGTCGAGATGTTTGAGGTTCCTGCGGGGGTGTGATAGTGTGTGGACCGGGGGAGCAGCAGAAGAGACCAGTGAAGGGAAGGTGAGTAGGTTGTGGTCGGATAGGGGGAGAGGCGAATTAGAAAGGTTAGATAGGGAGCAGAGGCGGGTAAAGATCAGATCCAGAGTGTGACCATCTCTGTGGGTGGGAGCTGAAGACCACTGGGATAGGCCGAAGGAGGAAGAGAGTGACAGGAGTTTAGGGGCGGCCGAGTGGCATGTATATATATATATATATATATATAAGGAAAAAAAAAGGGGGAATCATGCCGCATTTTCGCACATACTCGTCTACTCGTTATTTTCATCCATGTGCCAACACGCATTGGCCGTAGCGCGTATGCTATGTTCTCACGTCTCCTTTTGTTTCAGGATACGTGTTGTACGACTAGCAGGGTACAGTACCGTAGACATCAGCCTTTACTTGCTATTTCTATCCTAATGTTCTTGTCAGGTGGTAGTGTCAGCTCTGTATCACCGTCTGACATACCCGTCACCGTGGGTAAGTCAGGTTTCAGCTTTCGCTTCAGGTTGCTTCACAGGCTCACCGTGTCACTCACCCCTCTTATATATCCAACACAATTTGCATGGTTCCGGGACTTCTCACGTCTTGCACGAGTGTCGTTTTCCACGCGGTTCTGGTGACGGGTTGGTTACCCGCATTCATTGTAGCATACTGTACCTGCAGGAAAATGTCACATGCGTCAGACATAGTGGAGGCTTCGGTCGACGAGAACGCTGCCAGGATGTCAGAAGGGGGCAGTATTCCGTCTCTGCGCAGCTGGACCATCCCCAGGTTGATGTTGGAACTATCAACAAGGGGTATCTCGTTTCCCGCTACTGCCAGAAAAGCCGAACTATATTGTCTGCTCACCGCTAGCTCATGCCCTCAACGTCAAGAAGAGGTCTCCATGACCACAGTACTGACTTCCCTCGCACAAATTCATGTCATGCTGAACAACCTGACTTCGTCCGTCTCGGATATCCAAACCAGACTGGAAGCGGTTGAGTCCCGCGGTACTGCTAATACTACTGATGTTGATGTAGCCATCCCTTCCACATCTGCAGCAGGGGGCTCAAGTGTCACAGTAGCAGTGCCCAATATCATCCCGGCGCACTTCATTCCTGCCAATTTAAAGAAAGATTGGTAGGGAAGTTAATCTTGCATCCTTGCTTATTGCTACCCGGGATCTTTCAGATAGTAAGGTCATTGCTTGTGGTGATGTGTCTGTGGTCCTAAGAGGCCGGGACCACAGGCTGAATCGTAAGCTCACCATACCAGAGTTTGTTCTTGCCTTCAGTTTGTACAGAGACGTGATCTGCTCAGTGCGTCCTGACCGAAGGGAAGAGCTAGATTTGTATTTGTTTAAAGTAACCGAACTGGGGCATAAGTACAGGGGTAGTTCCTTCTATGATGACCACTGTTCGTTCTCAGCTAAGGCAGCAGCTGCTCTCAGTCAATTCCAGTTCCTTACAAACTGGTCCAACATCGACACCGAGATATTTTGCAGGCATTTCCATCATGCTCCCTGTACCAATCCATATATCATTCCACAGTATGGTGTCATAAGGCCGCTCCCAGGGCTCAGTTCAGTTCCACAGTTCCGGTTGCCGGGCCCTCTGAACCACAGAGATCCTCTGGCATGGTAGACAAGTTAGGTAGACCCATCAAACTTCTCGGTAGGTCACAGATGCAACAATTTCAATTACTCATCCTGTAACTATAGTCAGTGTCGTTTGCTGCATATTTGTTCTAATTGCTTCAGAGCCCATCCTAAGTCAGTCTGTTCATTAAAATCGGATAAAAGTTACATGTGTTTCGTTAACATAGGTTGCTTGCGCTATCATCACGACCAGGCTTTGTGGAATTCCTAGTCACAGGTCTTACCAAACGTGAGACCAGTTTCCACACTGGGATGGTTGCCCTACCAGAATCTACACACGAATGCAAAAATGTACAATCCGCTGACCGTAACCCAGATGTCTCCGATAAATTGATCACAGCAGAGTTAGTTAAAGGTTTCCTGATAGGCCCTTTTTCATCCTCACCCTTCGAACGGTGGAGGGTCAGTCCTGTAGGCGTGGTCACCGGTAAATTCAGCAAGAAAGAGAGATTGATTATCGACCTGTCTGTCCCGCATGGTTCCTCCATTCCCAGCATCAATTCCCTCATTTCGTCAGAAGAAGTCAGCATGAGATATTCGTCCATAGATCAGGCCATCACCATCATATTAAAGTTAGGCCCCGGCTCAATCCTGTCAAAAGCTGACATTTCAGATGCCTTCAAATTACTGCCTATCAAGCCGTCTCTGTGGCAGTGGCATGGTATAAAGTGGAGGGGTCTTTATTATTTTGCATCCAAACTCACCTTCGGCTCCAAGAGTAGCCCATGGTTATTCGACCAGTTAGCCCAAGCTCTCTACTGGATACTAGTCCATGAATTCCACTGCAGTAATGTCATTCACTACCTAGAGGATTTTCTAATTATTGAACACCCTGACTCCACCACAAAAGACCTTCATTCACTTATAAACTGTTTCAGTCAACTCACCGTTCCTGTGTCTCCCAAGAAGGTTGAGGGCCCATCCACAGTCTTCACCTTCCTCGGCATCATTTTGGACACCCACAATATGCTAGCTAGATTGCCGGAAGACAAATTACACAGGATCAGGGAAGTCATCCACAATTTCAAGTTAGAAAGGGTGGTCAAAAAAGTGGAGCTACAGTCTCTCTTAGGCATGCTGAACTTTGCCATGCGCATCATTCCGCAAGGTAGGGCGTTCATTTCTCGTTTGCTCACACTCCTCCCTACAGCCCCCTCCCAGGATAGCCTCATATGCCTGGATGAGCTGGTCTTTGCCAACTTAAACATGTGGGACCATTTCGCTTTTCATTCCTGAAATATCCAACAACTCTCCTGTAGTTTTTTTCTGATGCCGCCGCAAATGCAGGCTTTGCGGCTATTTTTGGCACCCACTGGCTAGCGGACAAATGGCCGAATGAAGTCAGCCCTATCCCAGGTTTCTTTCACACTTCGGCAATTTTTGAACTTTATCCCATAGTAGCAGCTGCCCATGTTTGGGGTCAAGATTGGCCTGGCCAAACAGTGTCATTTGTTTCAGATAATGCCGCAGTCGTTGATATTCTGAATAGCTGATCGTCCAAGTCCACTCACGTTATGTTATTTGTAAGATGTCTGGTTCTTCTTTCCCTACAACATCAATTTCGCTATATAACAATACAGCTGCCGATGCCTTATCTCAATTTAACTTTTCCCTTTTCTCCCAGGTCTGTCCAGAACCAGACATCATCGGTGCCACAGTCCCTCCGTACCCCTCTCTGACCCTAATCTAGACGCTCATCTGGCCACAGCTCGTTCGTTGTTAGCCAAATCCCTCTAGCCTAATACTGCTAAGGGCCTATCAGACAGGTTGGGGAGCTTTTCACAAATTCCAGGACAAATTCCCTCAAGGCAACACCGAGTTCGTTGAGTACATTCTAGCATTCATTTGTTACTGTCACACCGATTTGAAACTGTCACACTCCACGGTCAAGTCCTACCTCACGGGAGTCCAGAATTTCAGTGCCATGAGTCACCCGGTGGAGGGTTCCTTGTTTTCTATCCATGCCATCAAAGCCACTCTGAAGGGTCTGAACAAATGTAACAGTGAGAGACGCACTTGCCGGCAACCCATTACCGGCCAGCTTTTTCATGATCTGTCCGACATGCTGGACAGAGAACCTTTCGGTGCCCAGCAGAGTTTAGTAGTGAAATCGTCCATGTACATGGCCTTTTACGTTTTTTTGAGACCGGGAGAGTTCACTTCCCCTCCTAACAGTGATAGGTTTGTCACCGTCAGACAGCTCAATGCTACCAGAGACGGTTTTGTACTCTCGCTAATTACGACTAAGACATCTCAGGTAGGCCCCCCAACTCAGGTGACATATTTCCCTACCACACATCGTTGGTGCCCCGTTCGCATTCTCCAACAGCTATTGACCGTGTTAAATGACAAACTGCCCGATAGCTTGTTGCTGCCTTTCAACGATACTCACCTCACCTGCCCCAAATTCATAACCCACATTTGTGTATTGTTGGCTAACCTTGGAATAGACCCGACCTCAGTATCCGGGCATTCTTTTCGAATAGGAGCGCCATCCGCCGCGTAAAAAAATCAAGTGCCAGCACATATCATCAAGAGACTCGGTCGCTGGTGTTCCTCTTGTTTTAACGGATAAATACCTCACCCGAATTCCAAAATGTCTCATGCTTTTCAAAGTTTGGTGTTTTAATTTGGAGTTATAAAGTTGTCTTGAAAGAAATTTGTTGTTTATTTTTGGCCTCCTTCAGGTATCCCCATAACGGCGCGGTTTCAGCACAAATCTAACCACTTTAGTTATACATCTACAGGTAGGAGTTACGTTCTCTCGTCAGTGCCCCGACCACAATTTTTAAGGCCAATTCATTGGCCTGTATTTTTGGGAGGGGAACTGCTGCCTATATCATGTCAGCATGCCCCCTCCCTCAACGAACGTTGTTTCAACACTCCCACCCTACTCACATTCAGCCTCAGTTTCTCACACCAAGGGGATGCCCTCCTTCAGGTATCCCCACAATGGCGTGGTTTCGGCACAAATCTAACCACTTTAGTTATACATCTACAGGTAGGAGTTACACTCTCCCGTCAGTGCCCCGACCACAAATATATTCTCTGTTAAACTAGGCACAATGACTTATAGGGCTAGATCAGTTCTCTATTCTGGACAAAAGTACTTTTGAATCCATGTACCATAAATGAGCAGTTAAGTTTACTGATGGCTAGCCCAACCCACTCTGTGCACTCTGTCACCAGTGAATTTCTGGTGACAGATTACCTTGACATATGAAGTGAAGAGTAGTGATGATCAAGCAGCAAAGTATTTGGGTGTTTGGGCTGAACACATTGCTATATTCGTGTGCTCGGCCGAGCACCCGAGTATAATGGAAGTCAATGGGAGACAACCAGGCACCCCCTGCTCTGAAGAGGGGAGGGTGCCTGGTCCATTGGAAAAGGTCAGAAAGTGACAGAAACACCACCGAAATGGATAGGGAACACCATGGATGCATCTTGGACTCCCAGGTCAATGCTGGGAACCATGTTGTCCGAGTTGTACGCCACTTTTACAGACTGACAAAAATACGCACAAAACCCTCCAAAAAAACTATTTTTACAGTAAAAATTGTTAAGAAACATTCTTTCCTGTATATTCAATTGTATATAAAGTGCAAGTGCTGCAATAAAATTACAAGCAAGAGGCACTCTGAAACAGCCTGTATATCACATAAAGGAGGGCCTCATTCACATTGTGGTCAAATAGTTCAGGTAGTGGGACTCCTACACTCATAAAGCCTATGCACTAAGTGAAAGGGCTGCCAAAAATTACAAGGCACTCCAAAACACCCTTTGTTACACATAAAGGAGGGCATCATACACACCCTTGAAAAATTATGATTGATGGCCTGCTGGTGACCCTCAAAAACATTTTGAGCAAGGGCCTGCTGATCTGACCATCTCATACCTTAGGGGCGAGGGCCTGCTGATGCATTGGTGACTCTAGATAACCTCTGGGCGATTGCACATCCCGTGACGGCGACGATCTATTTGGATCTCTGTCCTATCAACTTTCGATGTTCTTTTCTGCGCCTACCATGGTAATCATGGGTAACGGGGAATCAGGGTTCGATGCCAGAGAGGGAGCTTGAGAAAGGGATACCACATTCAAGGGAGGTCAATGGCTGAAATTTGATTGGGTGGAGAGGGTGGGTCAAGTTATTTAATTTCAAGAATCGAAGGAAGGCAGCAGGCGCGCGGCAATTACCATCTCCCGACTCGGGGAGGTAGTGACGATAAATAACAGTACAGGCCTTTTAAGATGCCCTGTTATTTGAATGAGTAATACAAAATTACGGGGAATGTCACTGCGGTATTTTGGATGAGGAAACGTTATACAGGAGAGGCCCTGCTGCCGCTTTGTTGACTCTAGATAACTTCTGCTTGATCGCACGTCCCCGTGACGTCCACGATCCATTTGAATATCTTCCTATCAACTTTCGATGCTCTTTTATGCGCCTACAATGGTGATCATGGGATTTAGGGTTCCATGCCGGAGAGGGAGGCTCACAGGGAGGATCGCATTCCGGAGGAGATGGGCGGGCTGGAGGGACGCGCTGGGCGGCGGCATTTTGTGAAGGTAAACCGAGCCTCTAGGTGCTAATGACGCCCCCATAGCACCTAGAGGCTCATTAGCATATCAATATAAGTTTGTTTTTTTGCGAAACGGCTGCACAATAAGCTATTATATTAGGATTGTTTGGTAGAGCAGACACTAGCGGATCGCTAGTGTCTGAAAGCTAATTATGTGAAAACGAAGTGGTAGAAACCATTTAAAATGACCTGCTATTGGAATGAGTAATAAAAAATTGCAGGGAATGTCACTGCAGTATTTTGGATGACGGAACGTTATACAGGAGAGGCCCTGCTGCCGCTTTGTTGACTCTAGATAACTTCTGCTTGATCGCACGTCCCCGTGATGTCCACGATCCATTTGAATATCTTCCCTATCAACTTTCGATGCTCTTTTATGCGCCTACAATGGTGATCATGGGATTTAGGGTTCCATGCCGGAGAGGGAGTGTCAGAAAGGGATACCACATCCAAGGGAGGTCAATGGTCTGAAATCTGATTGGGTGGAGAAGATGGGTCAAGTTATTAAAGCAGAAACATCCAAGGAAAGAAGCAGGCGCGCGGCAATTACCCACTCCCGACTCGGGGAGGTAGTGACGATAAATACCAATACAGGACTCTTAAAGGGTTTCTATCACTTCGTTTTCACATAATTAGATTTCAGACACTAGCGATCCGCTAGTGTCTTCTCTACCAAACAATCCTAATATAATAGCTTATTGTGCAGCCGTTTCGCAAAAAAACGAACTTATATTGATATGCTAATGAGCCTCTAGGTGCTATGGGGGCGTCATTAGCACCTAGAGGCTCGGTCTACCTTCACAAAATGCCGCCATGCAGCTCGTCCCTCCAGGCCGCCCATCTCCTCCGGAATGCGATCCTCCCTGTGAGCCAGCAGACGAATTCTCGCGCATGCGCCGTGCGCGTCTGTATTCGGTGCATGCGCAGTGAATGTCTGACCGCTTTCTGCACAGACATCTCCACTGCGCCTGTTCCTCGGAGCACTATGACGTCATCGGCGCAGGCGCAGTGGAGATGTCTGAGCAGGGAGCAGTCAGACATTCACTGCGAATGCGCCGAATACAGACGCGCACGGCACATGCGCGAGAATTCGTCCGCTGGCTCACAGGGAGGATCGCATTCCGGAGGAGATGGGCGGGCTGGAGGGACGCGCTGGGCGGCGGCATTTTGTGAAGGTAGACCGAGCCTCTAGGTGCTAATGACGCCCCCATAGCACCTAGAGGCTCATTAGCATATCAATATAAGTTCGTTTTTTTGCGAAACGGCTGCACAATAAGCTATTATATTAGGATTGTTTGGTAGAGCAGACACTAGCGGATCGCTAGTGTCTGAAAGCTAATTATGTGAAAACGAAGTGGTAGAAACCCTTTAAAAAGACCTGCTATTGGAATGAGTAATAAAAAATTGCAGGGAATGTCACTGCAGTATTTTGGATGACGGAACGTTATACAGGAGAGGCCCTGCTGCCGCTTTGTTGACTCTAGATAACTTCTGACTGATCGCATGTCTCCGTGACGTCCACGATCCATTTGGATATCTTCCCTATCGACTTTCAATGTTTTTTTATGCGCCTTGGTGATCACTAGTAACAGGGAATCATTGTTCGATTTCGGAGAGGGAGCCTGATAAAAGGCTACGGCTATACTTCAAACAATGCAGCATGAGTTGCAGGCCTGCATGTGAGCTGAGGAGGAACCGACAAACCCAACTTGGATTTAATGGCTGCATTGATCTGCAGGTGACGGTGATACAGCTCCACAGATTGCTTAGAAAAATGCAGATGGAAACAATCTGTGGCCCTAGTCTTATATCCAGACTCAGTCATTGTGCCACTATGTGGCCTCTTCATGCTGCTATGTCCACACCATGTTACCTTGCCGCTCATTTTTATCACGATGCTGCTGCTGATGCTGCTGCTTAAAAGGCCTTAAACTGATCACCAGGCCCACAATTTAATTAAGGTTTTGTAATCGATAAACCCAACTTGATTTTGTGGGCTGCATCAGTGGCGTAGCTAGAATTGACTGGACCCCACAGCAAATTTTTGAATGTGGCTCCATCCCACAGTAATTTTTTAGCGACCCCTTCCTTTCATGCTGCACCCATTCCTGTGGCTAGTAAAGATCGCTCTCTCAGACCAGGGCCGGCTGCTGTTCCATCAGTTTTATACACTGTCTATACTCTCACTGTATCAAATTTCAAGTTGTAATACTGTTGAGGGGGTCCTGACCAAATCCTTTAGTCCTCCTCCTCCTGGATGGGCCCCTTCTGGGTCAGGGCTCCAAAGCTGCAGCTTCCCCTGCTTCCCCTATAGCTACAGCCCTGGTCTGCATTAATCTGCAGGTGAAGGTGATACAGCTTAACAGATTGTTTCCATCTGCATCTTTCTAAGCAATCTGTGGCCTTAGTCTTTTATCCAGACTCAGTCATTGTGCCACTATGTGGCCTCCTCATGCTGCTATCTCCACACCATGTCACCTTGCCACTCATTTTTATCACGATGCTGCTGATGATGCTTAAAAGGCCTTAAACTGATCACTAGGCCCATAATTTAATTAAGGTTTTGTAATCGATAAACCCAACTTGATTTTGTGGGCTGCATCAGTGGCGTAGCTAGAATTGACTGGACCCCACAGCAAATTTTTGAATGTGGCTCCATCCCACAGTAATTTTTTAGCGACCCCTTCCTTTCATGCCGCACCCATTCCTGTGGCTTGTAACGATCCCTCTCTCAGACCAGGGCCGGCAGCTGTTCCATCAGTTTTATACACTGTGAATACTATCACTGTAACAAAATTCATGTTGTAATACTGTTGAGGGGGTCCTGACCAAATCCTTTAGTCCTCCTCCTCCCGGATGGGCCAATTCTGGGTCAGGGCTCCAAAGCTGCAGCTTCCCCTGCTTCCCGTATAGCTACTGCCCTGGTCTGCATTAATCTGCAGGTGATGGTGATACAGCTCCACAGATTGTTTCCATCTGCATCTTTCTAAGCAATCTGTGGCCTTAGTCTTTTATCCAGACTCAGTCATTGTGCCACTATGTGGCCTCCTCATGCTGCCATCTCGGAAAAGGTGCATGGGAATACACTAGAGTAGAATGAGTACATTATAAATGATAGATTAAAATTGCCTTTATGTTCATCATCAGCTCAGTTCTCCTCTGGTGAAGTTGAGAAGTCAGGGGAAATCCAGGCCTCATTCTAATAAAAACTCAATTTTTTTTAGAGGGCCTCATTCACATTAAGTTGCGGGCCTGCAGGTGAGCTGACCCTGTAAAAGATTTTATGTTTGGGTCTGCAGGTGAGCTGACCCTGTAAAAGATTTGAGTTGCGGGCCTGCAGGTGATCTGACCAAGTAAAAGATTTTAGGTGCAGGCCTGCTGGTGAGCTGACCCTGTAAAACATTATATTCGAGTGCCTGCTGCTGAGCTGACCCTCTAAAACATTAGGGGCGAGGGCTTGCTGCTGAACTGACCCTCTAAAACATTAGGGGTGAGGGCCTGTTGTTGAACTGACCCTCTAAAACATTATGAGCGAGGGCCTGATACTAAGCTGACCCTCTAAATCATTAGGGGCGAGGGCCTGTTGTTGAACTGACCCTCTAAAACATTATGAGCGAGGGCCTGATACTAAGCTGACCTTCTAAATCATTAGGGGCGAGGTCCTGCCGCTGAACTGACCTTCTAAAACATTAGGGGCGAGGACCTGCTGCTGAACTGACCTTTAAAACATTAGGGGTGAGGGCCTGCTGTTGAGCTGACCCTATAAAAAAAAATGTGAGTTAAGGGCCTGCAGTTGAGCTGACCTTATTAAAAAAAATTAGAGTGGAGGTAATATAGACAATCTGGATGAGGAGAAGAAGGAGAAAACAAGATTCAACCATATACTCTTTTTTTGTGAGGTGCATGGGAATACACTACAGTAGAATGAGTACATTATAAATTATAGATTAAAATTGCCTTTATGTTCATCATCAGCTCAGTTCTCCTCTGGTGGAGTTGAGAAGTCAGGGGCAATCCAGGCCTTGTTCATTTTTATCTGAGTCAACCTGTCAGCATTGCCAGTGGACAGAGACAGAGACAAAAGGGAGACCAAGAAGGGCAGGTAGGATTTATCTCTGCATATAATCCGGAGTGGAAAAAAATGAGAAATGCCCTGACAAAAGATTAGGAAATCTTGCGGTTTGATCCGGCTTTAAGTGGAGCCCTTCAGGAGAATCCATCGATCACGTATAGACGGGCCAACAACCTCAGGGATATTCTAGTTAAGAGTCATCACCCTGGAGATCGCCCATCAGTGAGGTTTGGCTCACGAGGCCCTAAATGGGGGTGCTCACCTTGCAGTAAATGTGTGGCATGCACAAACATCGACAGAGCCTCCCATTTTTTCAATTTGATAAATGAGGGTAGACAATTTGCGATTACTAACAATATTACGTGCAATACAGTTGGTGTTATATACCTGGCATCATGCCCCTGCCATCGGGTATATGTTGGAATGACCTCAAGGGAACTCAAAAAGCGAGTACGTGAACATCTTCTTGGTATAATGGCGGCTGACGAGGAAAATGATTTATCCCAACTTAAAACCATCCCAGGACACTTTAAAGAATTTCACGGATGTGACAGTTCCGCCTTAAGAGTCAGAGGCATTGACCGGGTATATATACCCTCACGTGGTGGAAACTGGAGGAAATTGTTGGCTTAAAAAGAGATAAGATGGATTTACACCCTGGGCTCCATGGCCCCAAGGGTCTGAATGAGGATATGTAGTTTGCGCCTTTTTTTTATAAAGTATTGGGTCCGTTATATTGTTTGCTTTCTCTATTCGTCGGCCATATGTGTGTATTGATTTTAATTTGTCCTTGTCTCTTTATCTCATTTTTTTGTATATCGTAACGTGTTCCGGTGTCATGGATTGGGGAGACTGCTTTGGATAAGATCTAGGCACTCTATGAATGTTGTACGTTAGGAGAAGCATCATGTCAGATGGGACATACCTAGATTTGCTACATTATCTATATTTGTAATAAGGGATACATACTAATATGAATGAAGTTGGATATTAGTGGTTTAGACACAGTATCATGCATTTTGCTAGATTCCTATGATGAGAAGATATTAGGTTGAGACAGTCTAATTGGTTATGAAAAAGTATTTATATGTGACTATTACATATACTTTCACTTGGCTTGAAAAAGGTTCTGAGAGAGAACCAAAATGTTGCTACATGACATGTTTGAATAAATAGCAAAAAATTTTCACCTTTAAAGGAGTGCTGCAGACTTTTATTGTTTGTTCATCATCCTGAATAGAGGGATCACCGGTGGCACCCAACTTTTCACTGCTCAAGGGAGTGCTGCCTGAATTTTCATGGATATATATATATATATATATATATACATATATATATATTATTAATTCCTCATTAGTCACCTTATTTTTGCATTTTTTCCCTTTTTTCCTATTCACTGCACTTTATCACTTCACATTTATAAATTTTTCTTTGGCTTTTTATGCTCACTGCACCTTTTATCACTATTTATTGTAGGCACTCCCTTTCCCTTCCCTCATTTGTTCACGCGTATTTTTATTAATTGTCATGAATTTTATACATAGAAATATAGTTGGGTATTTAACTTATTATGAGAATCACATATTCGGCTACACACTGGTTTTAATGTTTTTTATATATTTTGTCTCACATGTACAATTTGTCACAATAATTGGTTATAAAAACATATCTGTAATGCTGTTATGGTACTTATCGACACTGCGGATCCACTGTGGGATGTGGGTCAAGTTCACTGAAACATCCAAAGTAAAATAAAGGTGTTCGTGCTGCCAGAAATTGTCAGGTCCAATCAGGAATCGGTCCTCCAGGTCAAAAGTTCTTCACAATGCAAACGCACAATCAGAAACCAGACGTGGGACGCTCTTTCAAATGCCCAAATCTTGGGAGGAAGTTAGGTGCACAATAGTGAAGTTCCACAAGGGAGCAATTCCAAAATGTATTTCTTGTACTTACAAAATGGACAATTAAAACTGCATATAAAAATCTATTTTCTCATCCATCCACCTGACCTAGGTTTCGCCGTTCAGCTTCATCACCTGCCCTCTTACTGAGCGTGCGTCACTACTCACTATTAAAACTTTTTCATAAAACATTCTCAATGCATAAATCAATGCAAAAATATAATCTTTTAAAACATGTGCATGAAACAACTCTTATTAACCATCTCCCCTGTATGTGCTTACACATTACAGTGGACCTACTAAGTATACCTTTTTTCCATTCATAAAATCCCCACATGACCCCAATTATAGTCACCTGATCTATGCACTCCAATGACAGACTACAACTGCTTCATTCATTCATAGACTCAGCTCTTCACGTGGTATATACATGAATCACATGACAAAGCTCCACAAATTGCTTTCTACACTAATTTAAACAAATAGTGCCGTTCCAGCTGGTGTAATTTTTTCTTCAATCAACTAGACAAGGTTTCAAGTCGAAATCTATGTTGAGCCCACTCAGTTTCAATGTGTTCATTTTGAATATCCACGCCACTTCTCTGCGATTGATGTTAAGTGTCGGGTCTCCACCCCTCCAATTTTGCTTAACCTTTTCAAGGCCACTGAACCTCAAGCCAGCAGGATTTTTAACATGTGCTATTTTGAAGTGGAGGGACACACTATGATCTTCCCGGCCCTTCTTAATATTACCAATGTGCTCTTTGTAACTGCACCCCAGGCATAAAAGGGGTAAAAGTCGTTTTAGAGATATTCCCTTCCCAGAGCTACAGGCACAGCTACTTACAGAACACCAAACTCCCGAACGGCATACAAGGGAATGCTCCAAACTCCCGAACAGAATACAGCATAGCACACCAAACTCCCGAACGGAACCTCACGAATAGCTGCTAGCAGACGAATAGGAAACGCACCCAAGCGGCTTACACTCCTAGCAATCAGTCTCTAACAGCATACAGTGAATCCCCCCAAGAACGAGACGAGGCTCTGTGTTGAGGGTCAAGCAGTGGTCAGCCAGAGCTGTGGGTTTATTGTTCTTATATACACATTAGCACCACCCACAGAGTTGTGTAAAACAACCAGTAAACACATACAATACACTCAGACACTCCCACACAAAATCCTCCCCTCTGCCCGTGATACAATTACCCTACACAATGTGTTAATGTAATTATCAAAGGCAGGAGAATACACAGTTTTACACAATGTCTTCTGTCCTGGAGACAATAGGGAAGTAATCAAATTTATCTCCAAGGGCAGAGGCAAAACTTCATTAGCCACATGGTAGCAAAAGACAATAAAAGACATAAGAATATTTAACTGTGCAGCTATTGCATAAAACATAGACATTTAACAATCCCCAGATAGCTCAGGTCTGAGTGCATTCAATTATTAGGTGAATGGCACTCAGACTACACGAATACAGTTCAATTGCCATGGAGCCAAATTCTTTTACATAGTCTTTGCAGGGGAAAATCACGACTGTCTCCCCTTTAGATAGACCACCATGCTGCTGTGGGGGGAGACTGACTGTCTCCCCTTTGGCTAAACAGCCCTGTTGCTGGGGGACAGGACCGACTGTCCCTACCCCCTGTGCTGTGAGTGCAAAGACCACGGTCCCATCTGCACTGTTGTGGGGCTTACTGTCTCCCCCTGGTGCGTTAAACTGCTGCTGGGGAATGGAGACTGGGCTCCCAATTCCCTGTAAATCACACGGCCGCTGGGGAATGGAGACTGTGCTCCCAATTGCCTGTAAATCACACGGCCACTGGGGAATGCAGACTGGGCTCCTAATTCCCTGTAAATCACACGGCCGCTGGGGAATGGAGACTGGGCTCCCAATTCCCTGCAATTCACACTGCCAATAGAAAGAGGGGGTAACAGGCTCCTCTCCCATACATACTTCCAGCCTCTGGGGAGGGAGACCGACTGTCTCCACTCCCAATACAGTGTCCTGTTGCTGGGGAAAGGAGACTGAGCTCCCAATTCCTTGTAAATCACACGGCCGCTGGGGAATGGAGACTGGGCTCCCAATTCCCTGCAGGACTGGTGGAGAGACCTTGGTCCCATCTCCACCGGCCACCTGGGTTTCTTCCACTTCACAATATCTGCCCAGCTGAATGGGTCTGGATCCGGGTCTGTCATCTTGCTGTCCTGCTGAGCCTTCCCAATGGAGTGGAAGAGATCTCGGTAGTCCTGCTCCAGTTCCTTCTCCAGGGTTACTAGGTGAGCCAGGTCTTTCTCTACCTCATGGGGGTCATCCCAATCCTGCTTAGCCTCCCTCTCGTAGAAAATGTCCTGAAGTCTGGACTGTGCAGGGCTCCCGAAGTCAGGCTCTGCAAAGGACTCCCATAGCAAGCCAGGACCATCAAACTCCTCTCCCTCTGGCTTGTCATGCTCAGCTGTCCAGGGTAAATACTGTGCCATATACCACCAGAGCGCCTGGTAGGCATCCTCCAGCCATAGCTTCTGCCATACCCGGTGCTCTACTTCTTTCACCCATTCCTCCAGGGGCTGCTCTCCCAGGAAGGGCATCCGCAGGGTCACTTGCTTCTGCAATCGCTGCTCTTCACTGGGGAGACTCTCGCCTCGCTGGTATTGTACATTATCCAGAGCCTGGTACCAGATGCCTTTCCTTAAAGGGGTTGTCCGGGATCAAAGTCATTTTTAAAAACGTTAATAATCACCTTGATATTACGCAGTAAAGTCATTCTGATGCTCTGTGTATTTTTTTTTTCATCCTCTTTGCTCCTATGAGTCTCTAATACTGCTGTCAGTATTGTTTACATAGCAGCTCCTGTGCTATGTCATTTCCGGCCACACTGCCTTATGGGTCCCACAAGGCTGTGTGACTCTGCAGCTGGATCTTACAAGCCTTTCCACTCCCCCTAATCAGTATTCCGCCTCCTGCCACTCATACTCCTCATCAGTATTCCTCCCCTAAAACCACTTTTTTCTAAGCCTACAAACTGGATCCCTCCCTGCTTCCATGTATCTGCTCTGTGCTAGCATTGCATAAAAGACAATAGTGTCAGGGAGCGATCTGACTGGCATGTAGGGACATGGGAGGCGTGGTTAGCACCCATACTGTAGCACATCCCATTCATTGCAAATGACCATGGGAGGCGTGCAGTATGCTAAATAGCATAGTTTGCTGCCTCCAATAGAACCTCCTTCTACTCCTAATAACACTCCTCTATGGCCGGTGACATCATCGGCAGAGGGGGGCGTTCCTTAGTGAGGTGAGTTCCCTCCTCCAATACTGCCTCCTTCCTCCCAGACTAACGCCCTCTGTGCCCGGTGATGTCACAGAGGGGCGTGGTTTAGCTCCGACATTTCCCTCCTACTGACAGCCTCCTTGCTAGCTGCAGAACGATCCTGTGTGCTGGTGACGTCACCGGGCTCCTTGCTAAGCGGAAGGAAGAGGCTTAGCACACCATTAAGGAGTCGGTACGTCACTGAATCTTTGAAAATCTGAACTTCCGGCTGAGAATTTATGAAAGAAATACAGGGCATCAAAAAACTCTGGCAAAGGTAGGACAGGAATGTATGTAATATTTATGTGCTTGTTGTACCCTTACAACAATGTCCCCAATCCCGGACAACCCCTTTAATGCATCCCGGCCATCCAGGTCTTCCTTATCGTATGCCACTGCTGGTTCCATCCTGTTGCTCTTAGGGTCGCTGTACTGGGACATGGGTTGCCCCCAACTTGTAAATCCACAAAATGGTGTCTCCTGTAGCTGTCCCTCTGGCTGTGGGAATGATCCCGCTGCTTGCCACCAATTGTAAAAGCACCCCGGGCATAAAAGGGGTTAAAATCGTTTAGGCGATCTTCCCCTTCCAGAGCTACAGGCACAGCTACTTACAGAACACCAAACTCCCGAATGGCATACAAGGGAATGCTCCAATCTCCCGAACAGAATACAGCATAGCACACCAAACTCCCGAACGGAACCTCACGAATAGCTGCTGGCAGACGAATAGGAAACGCACCCAAGCGGCTTACACTCCTAGCAATCAGTCTCTAACAGCATACAGTGAATCCCCCCAAGAACGAGACGAGGTTCTGTGTTGAGGGTCAAGCAGTGGTCAGCCTGAGCTGTGGGTTTATTGCTCTTATATACACATTAGCACCACCCACAGGGTTGTGTAAAACAACCAGTAAACACGTACAATACACTCAGACACTCCCACACAAAATCCTCCCCTCTGCCTGTGATACAATTACCCTACACAATGGGTTAATGTAATTATCACAGGCAGGAGAATACACAGTTTTACACAATATCTTCTGTTCTGGAGACAATTGGGAAGTAATCCAATTTATCTCCAAGGGCAGAGGCAAAACTTCATTAGCCACATGGTAGCAAAAGACAATAAAAGACATAAGAATATTTAACTGTGCAGCTATTGCATAAAGCATAGACATTTAACATATCCCCAGATAGCTCAGGTCTGAGTGCATTCAATTATTAGGTGAATGGCACTCAGACTACACAAATACAGTTCAATTGCCATGGAGCCAAATTCTTTCACATATCCTTTGCAGGTCAAATCACGCGTTTCAACATGGGGCCATAGTCTATAGGAAGCAGGCGGGCAACCAGGCTTCTCCAATGCAATGTGGCGAGATTGGTCTCGTCACACTCTTGTATTCTAGTTTTAAATTTATCCAAAGTTCTCCCCACATACTGGAGCCCGCACGGGCATTCCAGTAAGTATACCACCCCCATTGTTTCACATGATGTATCTCATTTAACCTTATGGATCTGTCCTCCTCTCGATTTTGTTTTATCTAAGGGTTCGTGCACGCCCCTGATTCCGCATTCTCTCCAATCCCGGCCAGGCACCACCTTTATAAGGGTGCTTCCCCCTTCCTGTGATGCCTGAGCAATATTGTAGTTTTCTACAGCGAAGGTTCCAGCTCGTTGTTCCTGTGTTGTTATCCTGCTTCCGTCCTTAGCCTATATCCTGACCTCGTCTCTGCCTGATCCTCCTGTACCTCGCTGCTCTAAAGTGTATGATTCGGATTGTCGACCACGCCTCTGTCTGCTGTTCAGCTTGTCACACCTGCTGCACCTGAGTCATCGGACAGATAAGAGGTTAACTTTTATTTGCAGGGTAGTCAACGCATTTCGAGGGCTGGATTGCCTTCTTCTTCAGGACTGTATACACTGAGGGGAATTGCAGCACATTTAAAACATATTAAAAATCTGAATTTTTGGCGTGCAGGCCAAGGGTGGGTAGGGATCGGGGGGCGTGTTTGGGTTGGGTTGATTGAAATTACCCTTACCGTTATACATCATATAGCAATGGTGTATGCTTAATTAAAACCAATAAATAAATAAAAGTATACTCTTTGCTCATAGTAGTTTTAAAAAAATATATATACAGTCAGGTCCATAAATATTGGGACATCTACACAATTGTAACATTTATGGCTCTATACACCACCATAATGGATTTGAAATGAAATGAACAAGCTTTAAATGCACACTGTCAGCTTTAACTTTAGGGTATTTACATCCAAATCAGGTGAAGGGTGTAGGAATTACAACAGTTTGCATATGTGCATCCCACTTGTTAAGGAACCAAAAGTAATGGGACAATTGGCTTATCAGCTGTTCCATGGCCAGGTGTGTTATTCCCTCATTATCTCAATTACAATGAGCAGATAAAAGGTCCAGAGTTCATTTCAAGTGTGCTATTTGCATTTGGAATCTGCTGCTGTCAACTCTCAAGATGAGATCCAAAGAGCTGTCACCATCAGTGAAGCAAGCAATCATTAGGCTGAAAAAACAAAACAAACCCATCAGAGAGATAGCAAAAACATTAGGCGTGGCCAAAACAACTGTTTGGAACATTCTTAAAAAGAAGGAACGCACCGGTGAGCTCAGCAACACCAAAAGACCCGGTAGACTACAGAAAACCACTGTGGTGGATGACCGAAGAATTCTTTCCCTGGTGAAGAAAGCACCCTTAACAACAGTTGGCCAGATCAAGAACACTCTGCAAGAGGTAGGTGTATGTGTGTCAAAGTGAACAATCAAGACTTCACCACAGTGAATACAGAGGGTTCACCACAAGATGCAAACCATTGGTGAGCCTCAAAAACAGGAAGGCCAGATTAGAGTTTGCCAAACGACATCTAAAAAAGCCTTCACAGTTCTGGAACAACATCCTATGGACAGATAAGACCAAGATCAACTTGTACCAGAGTAATGGGAAGAGAAGAGTATGGAGAAGCAAAGGAACTGCTCATGATCCTAAGCATACCACCTCATCAGTGCAGCATGGTGGTGGTAGTGTCATGGCGTGGGCATGTATGGCTGCCAATGGAACTGGTATTCTTGTATTTATTGATGATGTGACTGCTGACAAAAGCAGCAGGATGAATTCTGAAGTGTTTTGGGCAATATTATCTGCTCATATTTAGCCAAATGCTTCAGAACTCATTGGACGGCGCATTACAGTGCAGATGGACAATAACCCAAAGCATACTGCAAAAGCAACCAAAGAGTTTTTTAAAGGGAAAGAAGTGGAATGTTATGCAATGGCCAAGTCAATCACCTGACCTGAATCCGATTGAGCATGCATTTGACTTGGTGAAGACAAAACTGAAGGGAAAATGCCCTAAGAACAAGCAGGAACTGAAGACAGTTGCAGTAGACGCCTGGCAGAGCATCACCAGGGATGAAACCCAGAGTCTTGTGATGTCTATGTGTTTTTAGACTTCAGGCTGTTATTAACTGCAAAGGATTTGCAACCAAGTATTATAAAGTGAAAGTTTAATTTATGATTATTATTCTGTCCCATTACTTTTGTTTCTTTAACAAGTGGGAGGCACATATGCAAACTGTTGTAATTCCTACACCGTTCATCTGATTTGGATGTAAATACCCTCAAATTAAAGCTGACAGTCTGCAGTTAAAGCACATCTTGTTTGTTTCATTTCAAATCCATTGTAGTGGTGTATAGAGCCAAAAATGTTAGAATTGTGTTGATGTCCCAATATTTATGGACCTGACTGTATATATGGGAATGGCCATGTCAGCTCTGCTTCATCTGACTCTGCTGCTGTGCTTCTTCCATCCAGCGACAGCTCACTCCACCTGCCTGTATCCCCAGTGCTTGCACCGGGGCGTTCTGACCTGCTCAGCCAGCTGCCACTTAGCCGGGAACATTCTTGCGGTAGGGACCTAGTGTCTCCCCTGTAGCTAAGACTAGCTTCCGCATCCTGGAGCGGGATAAAGGGTGAAGACCAGGGGAACACTTAGATTCCGCTCCCAAGTTTGACCCAAAACCAAACCGGTAAGTGGCACAGCGGGTCCACACCCGTTGGAGCGTTACAGATCGTTTGAGTAGAAACAGCAGTGGGATGGTTACGCTGATAATAGCGTTATCACCACTAACCATCTGTATGGATTCATCAAAGTTTTTTAAAACCTCATAGAGGTCTGACATCAATGCCCACTCATCGCTTGTAAATAGTGGCAGTTGACTCAAAAGGTGAAGACCATGTTGCAGCCGGTATTCCACAACTGCCCTTTTCTGCTCGCAAAGCATGGCCTACATGTGGAACGTAGAGTTCTAGTGAGGCTTCACGTCACATAACAGTCGGTCAGCTGGAAGCCGCAAGCGCTGCTGCAGCGTTGACAGACCGGCTGAAGTTGTGGACGACTTGCGGAAATGGGCACATACGCGGCGCGCCTTCACTAGTAGCTCTGCAAATTGGGGCAGGTTTTGATAAACCACTGAACCACTAATTTTAAGACGTGGTCTAAGCATGGGATGTGTGTCAGGTTGCGGAGTTCCAAAGCCGCCACCAAGTTACGGGCATTGTCAGACACAAGCATGCCTGGTTATAGGTTGAGTTCAGCTCGGTTTGGTCCCTTATACCCTGCCACAGCTCTGGGGCGGTGTGCTGTTTATCCCATAAACAGATCAACTTCAGAACGGCCTGTTGACGCTTACCCACAGCAGTGCTACACTGCTTCTAGCTAGCGACTAATGGCTGACTGCTGCTGGAGGTGGAAGTGGAGGAGGAGGCAGCAGAGGAGGAGAAGTGGGGGTTGGAGCCAGTAATATAGCTGCTGGCGGAGATTCTGATGGACGTAGGGCCCACAATCCTGGGCGTGGGTAGCACTTGTGCCATCCCAGGATACCACTCACTCCCGGCCTCCACTACATTCACCTAGTGTGCGGTAAGGGAAATGTAGCGTCCCTGGACACCAGCACTTGTCCATGTGTCTGTGGTTAAGTGGACCTTCCCAGTAACTGCGTTGGTCAGGGCACGGGTGATGTTCTGGGACACATGCTGGTGTCAAGCGGAAATGGCACACCGTGCAAAATAGTGGTGGCTGGGGACTGCGTACTGAGGGACGGCCGCCAACATCAAGCTGCGGAAGACCTTAGTGTCCACAAGCCTAAATGGCAACATTTGAAGTGGCAGTCATTTTGAAAGTTGCGCATTTAGTGCTATGGCCTATGGGTGGGTGGATATTTGCGCTTGCGTTCAAATGACTGTGTTATGGAAATTTGGATGCTGCTCTGGGACAGGAAAGTGGATGTTGTTGCTGATGGTTCATGCGAAGGTCCAGGTGCAGGGCGAGGGGCATCCGGGCCTGTGCCTTCGGCAGGGGATTGGCCAGCAGTGCGTCACACAGGGGAAGAGGAGGCAGTGGTGTGACCCGCAGACCCAGATTGTGGACCCAGTCGTTCAACCCACTTGATAGGGTGCTTGGATGCCATGTGGTGAATCATGCTGGTGGTTGCTAGTGTTCACACCCCGGCTCATTTTGGTACGGCACAGGTTGCAAACTACCACTCTTTTGTCGTCTACACTTTCCTTAAAAAAGCGCCATACTGCGGAACACCTACCCCTTGGCAAGGGAGATTTACGAATGGGGTGCTCGGTGTAACAAGTGCAGGCCTGTTTGGTGTGGGCTGACTTCTCACTTTTGCAACCCCACTGCCTCTTCCAGCCTGTTGCGGTGCTGCGGATCCCTCCCCCTCTGTACTGCTGTCCTTGCTCGGCTTTTCACCTTCCCATATTGGGTCAGTGACGTCATTGTCAATCACCTCCTCTTCCACTTCCTGACTCTGCTCATCCCCCTGACTTGACCTAACCACAACCTCAGTGATAGGTAACTGTGTCTCATCATCATCCACCTCGTGAACGAATGATTGCCATTCACCACCATCATCTTCTTGAGACTGTGAAGGCTCAAGAGGTTGGGAATCAGGGCACAATATCTCAGGTCCCTCTTCAAGCGTGCTTGGTGCGAGGGCCAAATGTAATAGTGGCGCTGGATAGAACTCCTCAGAATATCCGAGTGTGGGATCACTCATTTGGCAAGCCTCTCCATGGTGGGAGCAAGGATGATCAGAGTGAGGATTTGGTTGACCAGACTCTTGGCTACAGAGACTGGACTTAGTGGAAGAGAGGGTGGTGCTTAACCAACTGGAAGCATTATCTTCAGCAATCCAACCGACCAATTGTTCGCAGACAGCACTATCGACTTGGACAGTGTTGTCCTGTACAGCCCAGCTAAGTTGGACATGAAGCAGGGTACAGTGAATGTTTTTTTTTTTTCTGGTGCACTGGCAGCAGGCACAGTTTCATTGCGCCCAGGGCCACGGCCTCTTCGTGCACCATCAGCATCACGCCCACTTCCCTGTCCCTTAATGCTCGCCTTCTTCATATTAATGTTTTTGTCACTATATGTGGCACAGATTGTTTTACAGTGTACTAAAGACACAGTTTTCGGATGCAGGACAGTATATGTCAAAGAAACCCTCAGAATATGGGCACTTCACACAATTCACGGATTGCATCGTTGACAGCAAAAATGTGGATAGATTATGGGGAAAAAAACGTATTGTTTTCACTATTATTCCTCCTATCTCTGCCCCTGACACACAGAAGGTATTGCACAGATGTCACAAGTGACTGCAGACACCCTCTATATAGAAAAAGAATCATTATTTTACAAAGTATGTAAAAAACAATTTGACTACTACTTTGCTAAAATAAATTGCTGCCAACCACACACAATAGTCCTTAAAAGGACTTTTGGGTCTTTCAAACATTATTCACTTGAATAAAATGCAAACACAAACTCCCTACACTATCTGTCCCTTCCTAAGCGCAGCTCTCCCTGACTCGCAATGAGCCGAACCTACGTCATCGGGTGCTATAATGCACACGATGACGCGTTCCGGCCAGCCAATCACTGTAATGCCAGTAGCCAACATGGCTACTGGCATTACGGTAATGGCAGTACTTACCTGCACGTTTATTGGCTGCTTAGCAGCCGCAAAGAGTGCGGGGAGGAGACTCGAGCATGGTGCTCGAGCACATGTGGTACTTGGCCAAGTACCGCCATGTGCCGAGCATAGCGATGCTCGAGCCGAACAAGTATTCGGCCGAGCATGCTCGCTCAACACTAGTGAAGAGCCATTGCAGGTGTACATATATTTGTGAAACACTAGGTTAAAACTGACAAAGATAAAGATGGTTGATAAAGTGAGTGAGATCACCAGCAAAATAAAATAAAAAACGCTGTAATCATATAGCTTAGGCTCCATTCACACGTCCGCAAATCTGTTCCGCATTTTGGAGAAACAAAATTGCGGACCTATTAATTAGGCATTTTTAATTATAGTGCCGGCGATGTGCGGATCCGCAAAACACATACGGATGTGTGAATGGACCCTTAGTCCTATTTCACATGGGTGTCGCATGTGAGGGGCGCATAGGATGCGGGTGCATTGCGGGAAAATGTGTGATTTTCCAGCGCAAGTGCAAAGTGTTTTAATGCGTTTTGCACGCACGATGGTGATGGATCATGTGATGGACCATGTGATGAGCGCAGTGATGTCACCAAAGGTCCTTTTCCTCCCAGGTCATCAAGGAAGAAGACAGAAGAGAAGTCGGGCTGCGCGAACAAGTGGATGAGGTGAGTTTAATTTTTATTTTATTTTTTTATTAACCCCTCCATCCCTATTTTACTTATAATTCTGTGTTAAGAATGCTATTATTTTCCCTTATAACCATGTTATAAGGGAAAATAAAAATGATCAGGTCCCCATCCTGATCGTCACCTAGCAACCGTGCGTGAAAATCACACCGCATCTGCACTTGCTTGCGGATGCTTGTGATTTTCACGCAGCCCCATTAATTTCTATGGGGCCTGCATTGTGTGAAAAACGCACAATATAGAGCATGCTGTGATTTTCACGCAACGCACAAGTGATGCATGAAAATCACAGCTCATGTGCACATCCCCATAGAACTGAATGGGTCCAGATTCAGTGCGGGTGCAATGCGTTCACCTCACGCATTGCACCCGCGCGGAAAACTCGCCTGTGTGAAAAAGGCCTTACTATAATGTTTTTTTTTTTTTTTTATAGGAAGCCTACTGTAGATAATGTAGACTTACAGCTCTTTTTAATCAGAAAATTATATTCCAGGTGCATTCTTGTGAAGGTGCTGCCAAGTATTTGACAGGCTCTCTCTCCCTGGCCTGTACAGAGGGTTCAATATTTTCGAGTTCTGCAACAAAACCCATTGATAAAGATCTGCACAAATGATTTTACTCCTTGCCTGGGGCAACTGTGTATTATTCATTACTCCAGGGAGAATTACTATTTGTCAGCTTCTAGCGGCCTTTAAAGAAAGAAACGAAAGGCAATGAACGTTACACTAACTTAACTCTATAGCAATCAGGCTTCAGCAGATAATGTTCTTATCATTCACCTGCGACAATGTAAACTCAGTGTTAGTTCTTTCTGTATAACACTCTCTTCATGACTACATATAGACTAGGGCTATACAGCAAAGTCAAAGTCAGTATGACATCGTAAATAATGATTGTTGCAAATACTAAATTGCATGTGACCTCATGGCAAATAGCACCATGAAATTGTCGCCTGACATAAATGTGACAGCATCAGTGATGGCCAGTTCGCATTGTTCGCCCGCAAACACATGCGGGCTACCATCTTTTCTCACAGGTCCGGCGAGGCACAGGTAAGCCCTTACCTGTGCCTGTGCGCGAGCCGGTCTGAAATCAAATGCGGTCACCGGAAGCAGGTAGTTCCGAGAACAGCTGCCGGGGGCCTTCATCGGGCTGTTATCGGAACTGCCTGCTCCCGCTGACCGCATTTGTTTTAGACCGGCTCCCGGCACAGGCACAGGTAAGGGCTTACCTGTGCCACGCCGGACTTGTGAGAAAAGATGGCAGCCCGCATGTGTTCGCGGGCGAACAATGCGAACTGGCCATCACTGGACAGCATGTCAAACTGCTGTGGGTGAGATGCCATGTAAGCATTGAGACTTAGGCTGTAAAGACTCTCTCTAGAATTCTCTAGAGCTCCCTCTCCTAGCAGGAAACAGGACAAGCCCACTTCCACAAAGATGGGAGGAATGGAAGGGTAAGATTAATTCCTAATGGCAACTATATGTTATAAAGCAGATACATAAGATAAAATGAAATTACAAAATATAACAAACATCTGTATGAACTTGTCAGCAAGTCAAACTACTGTGGGTGAGATGCCATGAAAGCATTGCAGGGACTCGCTCTGGTAGACAGGATTAGCGGACGCAGTATAGAGGAAACAACAAGTTCTTTGGATCAAACTGTTCAGTGTTTTATTCACACGTTAGGCAAGTGACAAAACAAGCAGTCATATTCAAACAGAAAAGTCACCTTGCGGTGTTGGTGGTAATTAACACCATGCGGCAATTCTGCCTCAGAGTCCTTGCTGATAGCAGCACCAACCTGTTCTCACGCCAAACAGGTAGCAAGTAGGGTTGAGCGAACCCTAACTGTAAAGTTTGGGTTCGTACCGAACTTTAGGATGTTTGGACCCCGGACCTGAACCCGAACTTTTCAGTAAAAGTTCGGGTTCGGTATTCGGCGACTTAATGGCACTTTTTGAAAGGCTGCAGAGCAGCCAATTAACAAGCGTTTAACTCGTGTGCCCTTAGAAGCCATCACAGCCATGCCTACTAATAGCATGGCTGTGATTGGCCAGTGCAGCATGTGACCCAGCCTCTATATAAGCTGGAGACACGTAGCGCTGCACGTCACTCTGATGTTACTAGTGTAGGGAGAGGATGCTGCTGTGAGGGAGAGAATAGGAAAGTATCAGTTATCAGAAGTGCTTGTTAACTCAGCGGTCTACAGCGATTTCGTTTTCTGGGTGCAGAGGTAAAAAATTTTACCCTGCCCTGAGCCCAGTGACAGAGAAAAATAACTTTTATCCGTCTGTTAGTTAGGTGGGCGTCGGCGGCCATTTTATGCAAGTTCAGTGCACCAGCACAGCATATGTGCATTTCTGACAGTCAAGTACAAGCTTGCAATACTGCAAATATATTCTGAGTTTAAAAATATCACCCATTTTTTGCAAGACCCTACATCTGGGGCCTTTGCTGCATTTCTCACAGTGAAATACAAGCTTGAAATACTGCAATAATAGTCTGGGCTTAGAAAAACACAAATTTTTGGCAAGACCCTACATCTGGGGCCTTTGCTGCATTTGTCACAGTGAAATAAAAGCTTAAATACTGCAAAAATATTCTGGGTTTAAAAAAACACCCATTTTTGGCAATATCCTACATCTGGGGCCTTTGCTGCATTTGTCACAGTGAAATACAAGCTTTAGATAGTCCTGTTATATTCTGGTATTAAAAAAAACACCCATTTTGGGCAAGATAATAAATTTGCGGCCTTTGCTGCATTTGTCACAGTGAAATACAAGTGTTAGATAGTGCTGTTATATTGTGGTATTAAAAAAACACCCATTTTGGGCAAGATAATAAATTTGCGTCCTTTGTTTCATTTGTCACAGTGAAATACAAGCTTGAAATACTGCATCCCTTGCCCTGAATGCCAGCATTTCAAAATTACTGGCGTTTTAAATGCTGTCATTCCGTCTGGTGGAGACAGAGAGTTTTAAAAGCCTTATGGCGGTGGCTGTCCCACATTATGTCAAGCCCAGCCGCCACTACTTTTCCAGGCGAGCCATCCCTTTCCTGCACAACCAAGTGGGGGACAAAATCAGGTGTGTACTGCGCAATGCCATCTGTGGCAAGGTCCACCGAACTACGGATACGTGGACCAGTAAGCACGGACAGGGACGTTATATCTCCCTAACAGCACAATGGGTAAATGCAGTGGCAGCTGGGCCTGAGCAGTTTGGCGCATTTCCTTCCACCACCAAGGATTGCAGGGCACTTCAGTTTGCCTCCTGTTACTTCCTCCTCCTACTCCGCTTCCTCATCCTCTACCGCCTCCTCATCCGGTCAGCGTAACACCTTCTCCACCAAATTCAGCACAGCCAGGTGTAAACGACAGCAGGCAGTTTTAAAACGTATCTGTTTGGGAAACAAACCCCACACCGTGCAGGAGCTGTGGACGGGCATGGAACAACAGACTGATGAGTGGTTGGTGCCAGTGAGCCTCAATCCCGGCCTGGTGATGTGCGATAATGGGCGAAATCTCGTAGCAGCTCTGGGACTAGCCGGTTTGTTGGACATCCCTTGCCTGGCGCATGTGCTGAATTTGGTAGTGCAGAGGTTCCTTAAAAATTACCCCGATATGTCAGAGCTGCTGCAGAAAGTGCGGGCCATTTGTGCGCGCTTTCTGCGTCTCACCCTGCTGCTGCTCGCCTGTCAGCGCTACAGCGTAACTTCGGCCTTCCAGCTCACCGCCTCATATGCGACGTGGAACTCTACCTTGCACATGCTGGCCAGACTGTGCGAGCAGCAGCAGGCGATAGTGGAGTTTCAGCTGCAGCACGCACGGGTCAGTCGCTCTGCGAAACAGCACCACTTCACCACTAATGACTGGGCCTCCATGCGAGACCTTTGTGCCTTGTTGCACTGTTTCGAGTACTCCACCAACATGGCCAGTGCTGATGATGCCGCTCTCAGCGTTACTATCCCACTTCTATGCCTCCTTGAAAAAATGCTTCGGGCAATGATGGAAGAGGATGTGGCACAGGAGGAGGAGGAGGAAGAGGGATCATTTCCAATGGTTTTCGGCCAGTCATTCACAAGTGGCTCCGAGGGTGGGTTCCTGCACCCACAAATGCCAGGTACACAATTGTCCAGCCAGGGCACAGTTCTGGAGGATGACGAGGTGGAGGATGAGGAGGAGGAGGAGGTGGAGGAGGAGGAACCATGTTCACAGCAGGGTGGCACCCAAACCAGCTTATGGCCATCACTGGTACATGGCTGGGGGGATACAGAGGACACAGATGATACACCTCCCACAGAGGATAGCTTTTCATTGCCTCTGGGCAGCCTGGCACACATGAGTGATTACATGCTGCAATGTCTCCGCAACGACCGCCAAGTTACCCACATTTTAACTTGTGCTGATTACTGGGTGGCCGCGCTGCTGGATCTCCATTACAAGAACAACGTACCGTCCTTAATTCCGTCACTAGAGCTTGACCGTAAGATGCGTGAGTACAAGCGCACGTTGGTAGACGCGCTGCTGGTGGCATTCCAGTGGAAGCACAAGGCAAAGGCAGAGGAGGAGGAAGAGGTCGCCAATGGAGCTGGGGCACCACCAGCACCTTAGAAGGTAGGGTTAGCATAGTCGAGATGTGGAAAAGCTTTGTCAGCACGCCACAACAACCAGCACCACCAGCTGATATGGAACGTCTGAGCAGGAGGCAGCATTTCAGCGACATGGTGGAGCAGTATGTGTGCACACGCCTTCACGTACTGAATGATGGGTCTGCCCCCTTCAAATTCTGGGTCTCCAAATTGGGCACATGGTCTGAGCTTGCCCTTTACGCCTTGGAGGTGCTGGCCTGCCCTGCAGCCAGTGTATTGTCTGAACGTTTTTTTAGCACAGCTGGAGGGGGTTATCATAGGTTATATTTCCCAATGTTTTGGGGTGTACCCTAATTTAAACAAAAGAAAAAAATAAATAAAACCAAAAACCAGTGTTGGCTACCTCCTCCTCCTACACCGCTGCTTCCACCTACACATCCCCCTCAACCTCCTACTCTATATAGACCTCGTCCTCCTAGATCAAGATTATTCTTTTTATTTTTATGTATTTTATATTATTTTAAGTCATTTTCCTATCCACATTTGCCATGCTCTTAACCACATTTTGTTGCCATTTGCAGCCCTCTAGCCCTTTCCATGACTTTTTTAGAGACATTTTAGTGCCCAAAAGTTCGGGTCCCCATTGACTTCAATGGGGTTCGGGGTCAGGTTCGGGTCCCGATCTCAAACTTTTTTGTGAAGTTCAGCCGAACCCGTCGAACCCGAACATTCAGATGTCCGCTCAACTCTAGTGATAAACCAATTATATACGTTCTACCGATGTAGTAGAGTTAACACACATGCTTTCTAAAATTTCTGAGATGTGTTGTCTAAACTAAGCAAACACCTTCAATTGCTTTTCAATGGCTTGATAACACGATGATATTTTGAGTGAGGGTTTGAGTGCTAACCCTGCTACATCTGTATATAGTGCATTTAGGTAGTACAGCATTTGTTTGCGGTTTAGCTGCGTTACCTCAGCTACAGATAGTGACAAATGACATTGGAACAAATAATTTCCACTGGTGTGATATACCAGTTGCCCCCCAAAAAAGTGATTGAAGCAGGGGTGTTATATACCAATAATATACTTTCTATATAGTGCAGTTGGGTAGTGCAGCATTTGTTTGCGGTTTAGCTGCGTTACCTCAGCTACAGATAGTGACAAATGACATTGGAACAACGGACTCCCGTGGCCTAAAATAAAAATTTATGCTCCAACAGGACACATTTCAGAGAAGTTCCCTTTAAGGCTACTTTCACACCTGCGTTAGGTGCGGATCCGTCTGGTATCTGCACAGACGGATCCGCACCTATAATGCAAACGCTTAGATCCGTTCAGAACGGATCCGTTTGCATTACCATGAACAAAAAAAAAAAAATATATATATATTTTTTTTTTGTTCATGATAATGCAAACGGATCCGTTTTGACTTTACATTAAAAGTCAATGGGGGACGGATCGGTTTGAAAATTGAGCCATATTGTGTCAACTTCAAACGGATCCGTCCCCATTGACTTACATTGTAAGTCTGGAGGGATCCGTTTGCCTCCGCACGGCCAGGCGGACACCCGAACGCTGCAAGCTGCGTTCAGGTGTCCGCCTGCTGAGCGGAGCGGAGGATAAACGGTGCCAAACTGATGCATTCTGAGCGGATCCGCATCCACTCAGAATGCATTAGGGCTGGACGGATCCGTTCGGGGCCGCTTGTGAGAGCCTTCAAACGGAACTCACAAGCGGAGCCCCGAACGCTAATGTGAAAGTAGCCTAAGATGCATAAAAATGTCCCCTGATTAAGATACCGTATTTTGCGGCGTATAAGACGACTTTCTAACACTAGAAATTATTTTCAAAAGTCAGGGGTTGTCTTATACGCCGGGTATACTCAGATACGATGGTATATTCTAACATTCCCATGAGACGGGGACGCTTGCCTGGGGGTTAGAATATACCATAGGATCTGAGTTTTCACAATCTCAGTGAGATCGTGAAAACTCAAATCCGATGGTATATTCTAACCCCCAGGCATTCCCATGGTGACGGGGACGCTTGCCTGGGGGTTAGAATATACAGGACCCTGCCGCTCATAGGAGTATACATTTATTAACTTTAATCCATAACTTTAACTTTAAATCAACGCTCATCCCTTTACTAGGGTACCTTACTCTCAGCTCCGGTAACAGGCAGTGCGGGGCGGCGCTCACTCACTGACATCACGTGCCTGCTCCTCCCACTAGGCGGCACAGGCGCGTGACGTCAGTGGCTGAGCGCCGCCTGCACTGCCTCTTACCGGAGCTGAGAGTAAGGTACCCTAGTAAAGAGATAAGCGCTGATTTAAAGTTAAAGTTACGGATTACAGTTTATAAATGTATACTCCTCTGAGCGTGTGGGAGGGGGATCTGTGGATGGCACTGCTATGGGGAGGGGTATCTGTGGATGTCACTGTTATGGGCAGGGCCGTCTTTACCAAGGGGCAAAAGGGGCAGCTGCCCTGGGCCCAGTTGCTCCTGGGGGGCCCAAAGCAGCTGCCTCTTGAGCCCTGCTAGCTACTGCCCCGGGTGTCAAGCTGTCAGCTACACAGGGGTGCTGCCGTGCCTGCCTGCACTGAGTCCAGGCATCATGATCGTACTGTGTTAAAGTTGTGATCAGGACCTTAATGACATCATCACCATGTGACCAGTAACCTAGCAATTACTGGTCACATGGCTATGAGGTCATCACAGGTCCTACCAGGAGTGTTCTGTGGAGCTTTTTTGTGTGAACATTACATCAGAAAAAGGTGACAGGGGCTGTTATGTTAATTATACTGTAAACTACTGTATAGTGGTAGCCCACCACTATACAGTAGTTTACAGTATAATTAACATAACAGCCCCTGTCACCTTTTTCTGTGGGGGGCTGTGGGGGGCCTGTATATTGTGTGGGGGCTGTATACTGTGTGGTGGGCTGTATACTGTGGGAGGGGGGGTGTATACTGTGTGGGGGCCTGTATACTGTGGGGGCTGTATACTGTGTGGTGGGCTGTATACTGTGTGGGGGCCTGTATACTGTGGGGGCTGTATACTGTAGGGGCTGTATACTGTGTGGTGGGCTGTATACTGTGTGGTGGGCTGTATACTGTGTGGTGGGCTGTATACTGTGTGGGGGCCTGTATACTGTGGGGGCCTGTATACTGTGTGGGGGCCTGTATACTGTGTGGGGGCCTGTATACTGTGTGGGGGCCTGTATACTGTGGGGGCCTGTATACTGTGTGGGGGGCTGTATACTGTGTGAGGGGCTGTATACTGTGTGGGGGGCTGTATACTGTGTGGGGGGCTGTATACTGTGTGGGGAGCTGTATACTGTGTGGGGGGCTGTATACTGTGGGGGGCTGTATACTGTGTGGGGGCCTGTATACTGTGGGGTCTGTATACTGTGTGGTGGGCTGTATACTGTGTGGGGGCCTGTATACTGTGTGGGGGCCTGTATACTGTGGGGGGGGGGGCTGTATACTGTGTGTGACTGTATACTGTGTGGGGGGGCTGTATACTGTGTGGGGGGGCTGTATACTGTGTGGTGGGCTGTATACTGTGTGGGGGCCTGTATACTGTGTGGTGGGCTGTATACTGTGTGGGGGCCTGTATACAGTGGGGGGGGGGGCTGTATACTGTGTGGTGGGCTGTATACTGTGTGGGGGCCTGTATACTGTGTGGGGGCCTGTATACTGTGGGGGGGGGGGGCTGTATACTGTGGGGGGGCTATATACTGTGTGGTGGGCTGTATACTGTGTGGGGGCCTGTATACTGTGGGGGGGGGCTGTATAGTGTGGGGGGGCCTGTATAGTGGGGGGGCCTGTATAGAGTGGGGGGCTATACTGCTGTACTGTATACTGTGGGGGTCTGTATACTGTGGGTGCGGTATAGTGTGGAGTGCTATACTGCTGTACTGTATAGTGTGGGGGGCTGTATCGTGTATAGTTTGGGGTGCTGTATACAGTGAGGTGTTGTATACTGTGAGGTGCTGTATACTGTGGGCTGCTATACTGCTCTACTATATACTGTGGGGTACTGTATAGTGTGGGGTGCTATATTACTCTACTATATACTGTGGGGTACTGTATAGTGTGGGGTGCTAAACTGCATACTGTGTGGTGCTGGGGTGCACTGTAACGCTAGGGTGAGCCGAGCCCCGGTCTCCTTCCTGCAGAGCGGTGCCCACTTCCAGCCTGAGCCCAGCTGCCCAGAGCACTGATCCTGAGCCGCTGGAGTCTTCAGAACTGGAAGTATTTACAGTCATTCACTGTACTCTACCAGATGTGTGGATTTTTTTTGTGTGTGTTGTGGTGGAGGGTGTGATTGCCTAAGGTGTGGGAAGGCGGGATCCAGGGGGCCCAAGTAAATTTTTGCCCAGGGTCTAATCAATATTAAAGACGGCCCTGGTTATGGGGAGGGGATCTGTGGATGGCACTGTTATGAGGAGGGGGATCTGTGGATGGCACTGTTATGGGGAGGGGGATCTGTGGTTGACACTGTTATAGGGAGGGGGATCTGTGGATGATACTGTCATAAGATGCTATATAGTGTCATCCATAGATCCCCCCCATAGCAGTGTCATCCACTGATCCCTCTCCCCATAACAATGCCATCCACAGATCCCCCTCCCCATAACAGTGCCATTCACAGATCCCCCTCCTCATAACAGTGCCATCCACAGATCCCAGTCAGTTCCCTGGACTGGAGAAGATCGTCTTGAAGACAGGGAGGGCTGGGCATTCAGGGGCAGTCTTATACGGCGAGTATAGCCCAAACCCTATGTTTTAAATGGAAAAGTTGGGGGTCGTCTTATACGTCCAGTCATCCTATACGTCGGAAAATACGGTACATATTCTTAGTTGGAATTTTTGTCATTGATCCCCCACTAGTATGTCACTATGTTGTGGGACTATTTGTATACTTCTACTAAGTATTTGGTGGCTGCAAATATGAGGTGAAGGTTTTTCAGGTTCGCCTGCCATTAAAGTGAATGGGGCCCCTTTTTTTTCCCACTAATACAAGCCAAAAAAATATATAACTGCACCGCTGAACGGCAAATAATATTATTTTTTTGCCACTAATACATGCCAAAAATGGCTTTAGAACATATAACTGCACCGCTGAATGGCAAATAATACTTTTTTTTGCCACTAATACACACCACCAAGGCTTTAGAACATATAACTGCACTGCTGAACATCAAATCAGCCCTTTTTACCACTAATACACGTCAAGAAAGGCTTTAGAACATATAACTGCACCGCACAAAAGCTAATAAGACAAAGAAATGTTTCCTAGTAATACACCCTGTTAATTGCTGTATCACACACACCTCTTGCACCTCAATAAAAAGAACGGTTTGCTGGAATTACAGAGGTATCATCTATTGCAAACCTGAAAGCAGCAGTATAATGGCAATTTGGACCCTCAGTCAGTACAGCAAGGTGTAATAGGATTGTTCCCATTACCCAGGCTGTAAACTCCCCTATTGGACCCTGTTCTGCTTCAATACTGTGTAATAATTCCTCCCTATCCTTTCCCTACACTTCTAATGCTCTTTCCCTGTACTTATATTCAGCAAAATAAAAGTTTTCAAGTCTTTCCTAGCACTTTCCTTAGAGCCTGCTGACGTCTCTCCCTGCACTAAGTACACTGGAAAATGGCAGAATCCAAAATGGCTGAGGCTATTTATAGGGCTGTGACATCACAGGGCTGGCTCTCTGCTGATTGGCTGCATGAATGGCATGGTGGGTGATCCCTCGTTCCCAGAGTTCTTTGCTCCATGTCCTAACATGTCCAGTAGCCATTTTAGGAAAAAAATGCGATTCGTAACCACAATGCGTGAGGAAATTCGGATTCGGTGAGAATCAAATTTTTCCTGAATTTCGGATCAAATTCCAGTTCATCAGCTTCGATTCGCTCATCTCTAACTATGACCCATTTATCAGCAACTAGAAGGATGCACCAAAGTTCATGTAAATATAATTTTTAGTTTGACTCTTTGCCAGTCTCTCTAAACCTAAATGTATTGACATGTGGCAGGAAGATATTATGTGTGAACATAAAGCAAATAAGGAAAAAAAACTCCATGTTTAGCATTGTTGATTCACCATTATTTACAGTACCACACATTGGTAGCTATAATCTGCAAATCCAATTTTGAAATATTTGTTTATCTCTGGTGACAAGTCTTACCACTGAAGAAGCAAAAGTATTTGGTTTCTCTGAACTGTTCCAATTGTTTAACAAATCTGTAAAATGTAAAGAAAAATACTGAAAGGCCCCTACATTTGTGTTAATACAAAGCCTGTGTGAATTTGGACAATTACAGGAAAGGAATATGTTAAGAGTTTCTTTGAAATTACTTCAGAATCAGCCTTGAATAGACTTAATTTCTGTTAAAATATATGTCAGCTAAAGTGCACTTAATCAGCTTGTAGTGCTTAGATTAAGTGTAGGAAAAAAAACATTCTTGAGTGGGTCAGAAACTGCTGATGAAATGACTGGCAGAGTTTTTCTACATGGGCCAGATTGATTGATGATTGTTTCCTTTCTAATGAGTGTGTATATATCTAAAACTAAATGACCCTTATTAAATGTAAAGGACCTCTGTAAGGGCTCCTGTGTTACCTTATCTTGGGGCAGCATAGAAAAACTGGAAATAGTGATAGTTTATGATTTGATTTGCTCCAGGATTATAGAGAAAGCCTGTGAGTCCTACTGCTCAAAAACCAGAAGACTGAAAGCTCTCCTTCTATACAAAGTCCATGTGGGGGGCGGAGCTAGCGCTGGACGGAGATGGCCACCTGAAACTACAGCTCTGTGTACTAGAGCAACCTTTCAGCCTGGTATCACCGCGATAACGATCGACTATGGTCAAGATCGGGAATCTCAAGACAGGGGAACACACCAGCCACCCGAAGACTGGGGCAAGTGGCGTAGATATGGAGAAATTCATAAAGAAAGCCACTGCCACATAGGTCTCCAAGATGGCGCCGGCGACTCCATGACAGCAAGAGGATGTGGGAGCAGCATGCGGAGGTGAGGATGAACCCTATATCCCACTCATACTTAAAAGAAACACTGACATCCTCTCTAACCTCAGCGTTGGAACCACTGAGCACAGATCTGGCAGCCATAAAGCAGGATATTGGCCAGATACGAACGAGAGTTGAATATTTAGTGAACTCCCAAACCCTAATCCTCTAACACCAGGCTACAGTAATGCAGCGCCTGCAAGTGTTTCAGACCAACCTAAACACTATATATAACGCAATTGAAGACCAAGCAAACCGGGGGAGACGCGATATCCTGCGGTTCCATGGAATCCTAGAAACGGTTGGCGCAGGCGACATCTCTAACACGATCGCTCAAATATGTCTGCAACTTTTGGGCCCAGATCTGCCCATGAAATCATCCTAGAGAGAGCACAACCGAAAACACCCGAAACCGCCTTCATCTGAACCACCAAGGGATGTAATTTGTAAGTTTCTCAGTTTTCCAGTGAAAGAAGCGGTTCTGTCTAGAGCACGGGACACTAATACTATCATGTGGGACGGTCACGAAATTTGTGTTTTTCAAGACCTAGCACAATCGACGCTGAAAAAAAGAAGAGCACTCAAACCCTTGACCGACTGGCTAAGGTCACAAAATTATATACAGATGGTCCTTTCCTTTTGGCTTATCCTTTGCGCACGAGGGTAGCAGAATCCAAATATCTTCTTTCTGTTACTTAAATGCTCTTTATAACCTGCTACAGATGTATCCACTGGCCATTTCTAATTGGGACCCCATCGAGGAACTCGCAGACCTACCTGAATTGCCAAGACAAGAACCTTGGGAAAGATAAAAATCTGCAAGGGATAAAAGGGACAAAAGGAACACTACTCCTAGAAGACTTCCAATAGGAGACTGATCTATCTAAACCTTATGTACTGGGTACAATCACCCCAATCTAAATGCTTTCTCTCAGATATTACACCTATAATAGGTTCTGGTCCTTTACCGTACCGGCTTTGTCTACTATAACTATCCATCCCTCCCCTATTCCACCTGTCTAGCTTATCTGAGCTTTTGACCTGATCCTTACTCTTACCGGAGGGTGTTATAACACACTACTGTTTTCTCTTTCCCCTTCTCTCCCTACCCACTTTTATCACTTCTTCAATGGTACAAGTTTCATTCAAAAGGCTATTTATGTTGAACTTAGCCTCATGGTTTATAACCTGTTTTTGGTTATTTTGTTTTGATACTGTTTTTTGTTGCAGTGAATGCTTCTCAACATGTGACTTTACAGAAATGATGCAGTGGAACTCCTGTGGAACCCCTTCGCTTCACCTATGGAGGCTGAGTATACACATTCTTGATCTACATTCTAAGACATGCCATATAGAGCAGGAGCACCATCCATTTGTAAAACCAATTTAACATGTCAAATCTCAAAATAGTTTCTTACAATGTGAAGGGATTTAATTCGCCCTCTAAGAGGTGCCAGATCTTTTCACATTTGAAGAAAATGGACTGCTTTGTCCTCCTCCTGCAGGAAACTTATCTTAGATTCAACCATTACCCGAACCTCTCTTATTCACGGTTCCCTATATGGTTCCACTGTAGATCAGACTCATCAGCCTCCCGAGGTGTAAGTGTGGGCTTCAGCAAAGATACACCTTTCCAATACTGTAACCATATCCAAGATACAGAAGGTAGATATATTCTGGTGAAAGGCAAATTAGCCAATCAGACATATACATTTATTAATATCTATGCCCCTAATGTGAATCATACTGCTTGGTTCAAGTCTCTTTTCCCAATTATAGAATCCTTTAGTGAAGGTGTGGTCATCTTAGGAGGAGATTTTAATATTACATTAGAACCTCAATTGGACTCATCCTCCCAAAGATCTGCTCTGTCCCAGAAAGCCCTCAAAATCATACGCAGAAATCTCCAAAACATCCACCTGGTTGATGCCTGGAGGATGTTAAATCCCTCCAGCTGCGACAACACCTTCTTCTCCAATGTACATAGATCCTACCAAAGGCTAGATGATTTGTTCATCTCAAAAGAACATTTGCAACTGTGCCAGGAAACTCCAATAGGATCTATTCATCTATCAGACCACTCGCCTGTGTTCCTGAAGATCTCCACACCCCAACAGCAAGTGCAGGCAATGGATGGGGGCAGAGCTATGTTAGCTCCGCCCACACATAATGTCCTGATGCCGGTCTGTGGCCTCACTCATGATTGTGCATAATGCAGCATGTTGGCCTCTCACTGAGGTCTGGTGAGACAGGGAGATTGTGCTAGAGAGGAACAGCAGCAGTGACAGTTTTTTTTTTTTTTACAGAGACCGCTGCAGCAAAGTAAAGAGACACTGGGGAGCATGTGCAGGAGGAAAATTAAGGAACTGCATACAAAAAAAAAAATCTCCCACACTCAGACTACTTAAAGGGGTTCTGCAGTTTAAACTGATGATCTATCCTCTGGATAGATCATCAGCATCTGATCGGCGGGGGTCCGACACCCGTGACCCCTGCCAATCAGCTGTTTGAGAAGACAGCGGTGCTCCAGGAGTGCTGCGGCCTTCTCACTGTTTAACGCAGGCCCAATGACTAGGGTTGAGCGAACCCGAACTGTAAAGTTTGGGTTCATACCGAACTTTAGGATTTTTGGACCCCGGACCCGAACCCGAACATTTCAGTAAAAGTTCGGGTTCGGTGTTCGGCGCTTTCTTAAAGCTTTTTGAAAGGCTGCAGAGCAGCCAGTCAACAAGCGGTTAACTGTCTGACCTTAGAAGGCATCACAGCCATGCCTACTAATGGCATGGCTGTGATTGGCCAGTGTAGCATGTGACCCAGCCTCTATATAAGCTTGAGTCACGTAGCGCTGCACATCACTCTGCTGTGCTTAGTGTAGGGAGAGGATGCTGCTGGTGATTTCAGGGAGAGAATAGGAGAGAATCTTTGCTCAAAATCTGAATATAACTCAGCGATCTACATACATTGTGTTATGTGGGTGCAGGGCACAATTTTTTTTATCCTGCCCTGAGCCCAGTGACCAAAAAAAATAACTTTAATAAGTCAGTTAGGTAGGCGGCGGCTACCATTTTATGCAAGCTCAGTGCACCAGCACTGCATCTGAGCTTTTGAGACATTGAAAATCCCAATTTTTTGGCAATATACAACATCTGGATTAGTCAGTGTGCAATTTAAGCTAGAAATACACCCATCATTTTCTGGGGTTTTAAAAACACACTTTTTTGCCAAAAAACACTATTTTCAGGCCTTGCAGCATCAGCACGTGTTAAATTACAGGCTTATATACTGTTGTCAAATTCAGTTGTTAAACAAACACTTGTTTGGGCAAAAAAAAATTAGTTGGCAGCCTTTAAAGCAGGTGTCATTGTGAGATGCACCCTTAATACATTTGGGTTAGATTCAGAGATTTTAAATACCACCATTTGGTGCACCAATATTTAATTCAGGCCTACAGTGGTTCAGGCCATGTGAGATACACCCTTTACATACAGGGGTTTGATTCAGGCATTTGAAATACAGCCATTTTGTGCAAAGAAATCTTTAATTCAGGCCTACAGTGGTTCAGGCCGTGTGAGATACACCATTTACATTCAGCGGTTTAGTTCAGGCATTTAAAAAAACTGCCATTTTGGGCAAAGAAATCTTTAATTGAGGCCTAGTCTGGTTCAGGCAATGTGAAATACACCCAGAACAGTCGTTCTATTCTAAAATTAATTAAACACCCATTTAGGGCAAGATCCTAAATTTGAAAAATATGAGGAGAGGTTCAAAAAAGGGACGTGGCCCAGGTCGTGGAGCTCCTGTTGCAGGGAGAGGACGTGGTTGATCTGTGCCAGCTACATGCAAAAGTGAAACCCTTACCTCAGGTGCGAGTAGGCGACAGAACCTGCAGTGGTATTTGGTCGCGCCTAATGCGGCTCTACGAATAGTGAGGCCTGAACAAGTACAGGCGATAGTAGATTGGGTTGCTGACAGTGGATCCAATTCCTTCACATTGTCTCCCACCCAGTCTCCTGCTGAAAGACCACAGTTGGCACCTGCAGCCGATGTCCATCAGTCTTTCACCTCACCCCCTTGCAAATCAGCCAAGCAGTCTGAGCCCCAAGTCATGCAGCAGTCTCTTCTGCTTTTTGATGACTCTGTTAGCAGGGTTTCCCAGGGCCATCCACCTAGCCCTTTCCCAGAAGTGAAAGCGATTGAGTGCACCGATACCCAACCACTTATTTTTCAAGATGAGTACATGGGAGGACCATCGCAGCACGTCTCGGATGATGACGAAACACAGGTGCCAACTGCTGGGGCTTTCGAAAGTGTGCAGACCGACAAGGAAGGCAGGGGGGAGGACTGAGTGGAAGATGATGTGGAGGACGACGAGGTACTCGACCCCACATGGAATCAAGGTCATGCGAGTGACCTATGTAGTTCGGAGGAAGAGGCGGTGGTCGCACAGAGCCACCAGCACAGCAGAAGAGGGAGCAGGGTGCAAAAGCGGAGCGGCCGTCCTCTAGACAGTACGCCTGCTACTGCCCACCGCAGCAAGGGACCGAGCACACCAAAGCCAGCTCCAAGGAGTTCCCTGGTGTGGCAGTTCTTCAGACAATGTGCTGACGACAAGACAAGAGTAGTTTGCACGCTGTGCAAT